>NC_054704.1:35201816-35534316 GCF_016097555.1 Gigantopelta aegis | reverse complement strand
AAGAATTATGTGGAAAAAAACAACCTTAGTGCGTGAATGTATACGCATAAAACAGTGACGTCACTAGTTAATGCGTGAAACACACTTTAAAAATTCTCCCCTAAAATACTTTTTTTGTTACTAGTAAATGGAATTATTGGTTGTAATTTTTTATAGTCATATAGCTGAAGGTATAAGCTTTATCTTTCACAGCAAAAAATAATAAATATTTTTTGCCGGATACGGCCTTTATTGCAACTTTGACATAGTACCTTTAAAAGCAAGGAGTTAACCAGCCACCGAGGCCGCTATTTGAGAGTGAGGCAACGCTTGGTTTCATTAAAGTGTGCAAGAACACTCAGTCTGTATTGATTTATTTCAAACACCAGATTTGAGTGTAAAACTAACATTTCAAATAAAACATAGTAACAGAAAACTACTTTTTAATCAGGAAACCCCCTCAATAATATGATACTCAGAACTGCGATTAGTCAGTCAATCAACCATTTGTCATATGCTTACATCCACTGAAGGTTTAAGCACGTCTTGTTTCCTGGCAGGACGTATATGACAGTTACTATAATTGAACATGTACACCTGTAGAAGGCATTGTAATGACCTTACCCATTGAGTCGCTAACTTCGCTCCGGGTGGGACCTGACACCAGGATGAGAACCCAGAATCTACCCGCCTTAAATCCGAAGGCTTGACCGAGGCCGATGTCTTGATTGCTCTTAAAGGTGCAGATCCTAGTTTTAACCCGTACAAAATGGACACTAAGTTTAGTTAATTTACAAACTTGTAACTCGTTTGGGTGAAGTTACAACAGAGTGAAAGAAGAATCTGTGACGTTAAAATGGGAAATAGGCCTTATCCTTAAAAATCCCCTGCGCGTGCTGTAACCTCACCGTGGTGCAGGGGTGTAACATTCTCTTTGAGAATGGCCAATACAGCACAAATTGAAATTTTGAGTAAAAGTCAGTATCTATCTGTGATATTTGTATTTTGGCACAGTTCTTTACACTGTTTTTATTTAAATCTTGAATTTTTATATTGATGTTGATCATCACCTTATTTGTTTGCATTATCATAGTTTGACACCCAATAGCCGATGTATTTTTCGTGCTGGGGTGTCGTTAAACATTCATTCATTCATTCATTCATTCATTATCCTTAAAAATAGACTAGAACTCGAATTAATAAAATGAATCGTCGCTAAACAAAAATCTTAATAGCGCAAAATTAAGTATAACCATATAAAACATTTTATAAAGTATAAGCTATATTTAATATCTTTTCATAAATTATAAAAATTAATAATATCCGCATTTGATTATAGTGCATGATTCGTGCAAATAGACTCACAAGGCTGAGTGGCTACCGCTGGTAGTTAAACTTTCAAGGAAATGAGACACTAAAGCTATTATTTAAGCTTGAGTTCAAAAGAGAAACATGTCATAAGAATATATGCATGCCATCACATCGCAGTTTTCTATCCAGCAGTTTAGGATCATTGGATAGACGGATCTAGAAAATATTTTGCGGGTTTTAAATGTTTTCGTTTATTTAACGACACCACTAGAGCACGTTGATTTATTAATTATTGGCTATTGGATGTCAAATATTTGATAATGTTGACATATAGTCTTAGAGGAGAAACACGCTATATCTTCACATTATTTGCAAGGGATCTTTTATATGCACCATCCTACAAATATGAGACATCTGATGATTCGTAACCGGCCTCGGTGGCGTCGTGGTTAGCCCATCGGTCTACAGGCTGGTAGGTACTGGGTTCGGATCCCAGTCGAGGCATGGGATTTTTAATCCAGATACCGACTCCAAACTCTGAGTGAATGTTCCGCAAGGCTCAGTGGGTAGGTGTAAACCACTTGCACCGACCAGTGATCCATAACTGGTTCAACAAAGGCCATGGTTTGTGCTATCCTGCCTGTGGGAAGCGCAAATAAAAGATCCCTTGCTGCTAATCGGAAAGAGTAGCCCATGTAGTGGCGACAGCGGATTTCCTCTCAAAATCTGTGTGGTCCTTAACAATATGTCTGACGCCATATAACCGTAAATAAAATGTGTTGAGTGCGTCGTTAAATAAAACATTTCTTTCTTTCTTTAAACAAAAACAAGCTTTCACTTTATCTGAAGTGGCGGTACTAACACTTAGTAATGCTTAGTGTACATTATTCCCGCCTCTCGTTCGCTTAGAATAGAATATTTGCCCCAGATTACCTCTATATTGGCCACCAAGCGTTTAGACCTACTATCCGATGGATTAAAACAATCAGTATCTTTTCGCAAAAAACAACAACAAAAACAAAACACCCAAAACATTCTGTTATTAATGGTATATTGCTATTGCGAGAATAGTTAGTCATTTGGCACGAATTAATAATAATAATAACATCATTTTCATCTAAAGTTAGTAATTTATTTTAAAATTATTTATATCGACGTTTAAATATATAATGGAAGATGCGGAATTAATATACCAAGAAAAACACCACATTTGATGCTAAGTGACAGCATATCGAACGCGGTTTTAGAATTTTGTTATTGTCGTAAATCCTGGTTGCCTATAACAGTGTACACAAATCGTCCGATTTACCACGGAAATTAACCAATGGAAAAAAGGCTTATTTGTCAGTTGTATTAGACTTTTATTTAACTCTTTCCTTCCAAATGACCAATCAAATCCCACCCCAAAAAATTCCACTCTTATTCAATGCTGAAATAAAATAAATAAATTTTGTAACACTTCGCACAAAAATATAAAAAAAATACTTTATTTTTCAATAAAATTATTATAATATAAGATACATGCATCGATATTTACAAACATTACATCAAGCCATTTTCATCATGTTTACTTATTACATTAAAAAGTAAACAACATAATTATAAATAATACAGAATAAAAAAAACCCACAATGATCCAGTGACAGTTTCTGTGAAAGCATACAATTTCTAATATACATTGTGTATTCAATTTCCTTTTTTAATTTTTAAGACTTCAAGCAAGCTTTCCTGGGCAAATACATTAACTGTCTAAGCCATAGCACGGGTTAATTTTTAATTGTTATGCTAGGGTCAGACTATCAACTGTCACGACGGAGTTGGCCAACTCGATGGCTGCGTTGTAATTCCCCCCACTCCCAACTTACGACGGGTGCGCTCAGATTAACAACTATTTGTCGTAGGAGTTGTATACGACGAGAATCGAGGTGTAAGAGCGCTCAGACTAGAAACTGGACAGTCGTACAAGTCGAGAGATCGGCGAGTTGGTCAATTCAGTCATGACAGTTAGTAGTATTAACCTAGCATAAGTCATTAAGGAGAATAAGCAGTGTTGTGGTATTAAACCTCCCAAAACTCAGCTTGAACGAGATGAGAGATAGTACTGGAATTCGAAGCCAGCATCTACCAGCCTTAAGGGTTTTTTTTTTTTGTAAAATATTACTATCACTTCAATTACAACAGTGTGGATTGTAATTAAATTTGTTAACAGCATTTATGACGTATCTGTGATATTTTTCATTTACATCAATGTGGATTGTAATGTTTTTTTGTGGGTTTAAAAAAAAAAAAAAAAAAAAAATCTTCCAACTTTAATATTTGGGAGAAAACCTCAAATATTAAAGCTATCATTTTATATACATATATGGATTGTAGTTAATAAAAACAAAAGATAAATACGTATTAATAGGTGCATATATACACTGGTATTTCTATGTTAAGTATATGTTATATTTACACAATAATAAAATAATGTCATTAATCTACCCAGTATATTTTTTTTCAGGTCAAATATATGTCTGATCTGGGGTGGTGGGATGGTGCTTAACATATATATATATAATACTGTGCCAATAGTGTACACAGATAATTACTTTTTGAAGCAGGTACACGTGAATTTGCCCCGTTCTGTCTGATTCCTGAGCACGCAATTGCCATAGACACTTTAAACTTGTAATTTTTACCAACATAACTATAGCTTAATAAACTCGTGTGTTTTGTTACCGAAAAATACTCATCAACTGCCCTGATAATTAGTTCATACATTGTACTTGTAACAAGTTTCGTCGCCATTTTAACACACTGTACAATTCAAAGTTCTAATGGGAGTCACACTCAGCGTTTGGTTATGGCTACCAGTTCAACGAAATAATACGAAAAGGTGGAGAAGACCCTATATACTATTATTTTTCTGTGTCCTGGTTCTTTTGTTATTGCCCGCACACTCCGGTGACCCCGTCTTGTTATTGTACGTTAAGAACGGCCATAAATATCCTTGGAATTACAGTTTTAGTGTTCTGTACTTATTTGTCCCCTACCTGTCCAATCGGAGGGGACTTTAGATTTTGTCTCCGTCCTTCTGTCTGTCTGTCTGTCCCACATATAGGTTTCCGGGTGGGTTTTTTTTTTTCACAATGCCTCAAGATATAAATTTTGTGTGTAACGTTATGCTGTACTGTTACAGATCAAGTTTGACTTTCATGGCGATGTACACATTTTTTCACAGGGTTATCACCCTAGAATTTAGGAGATATAAAAATTTGTTGGGCCCGGTGGTAGTATTAAATTTTAATGTGTAACGTGTTTCGCTGTTAGTTGATTTTCTTTTATGTCTTGATCGTTTATTGAGAAATTTAAAAAAAAAAGATAACATATCGCCGTAAGAACTTTCGTAATATCATGGCCGCTCATGAACGGATCCAGAGTTTTGTGTTAAAAGTGGGTGGGCTGTTGAACTGTTAAAGAATGTTTGTGTCAGTACACTGTTTGAACCAAGTCTGTTTCGACCTCACAGTTTTTTTAAATGGCATTTTACAGTAAAATCGATTTTTTATATTTTCTATAATTACAAAGGGGAAAATCAGTTGCTTGTCCCTGCGGGTTTCTGTAATTGATAATAATAATAATACTAATCTTCATGATTTACTACCTGTCAAGTTAGATTAATAAATATTTTACTTTACTTGTGTCTTGTCCATAAAAAATAGCTTTATTGTACCATTATTCGCCCACCTCCGTCGCTCAATTTACTTAATTTCTTATCACAGTGTGTTATGAAAACTTTCGTCTCACTTGATGGGCAGTGCATGGTTAAAGGGACATAATCCGAGTCCCTTATGTTTGCATTGCTACACATTATATCAGGCCACAGACCACAATTAATTTCGCTATATGTTTCTATATAGCCTTAGTGGTTATAACATTTTTATTAATATCAGCAGGCTCGTGGATTTTTGTATGTACCTTTGCCTGCCTGGGGGACACATACCCTGAAAAGAACAACCCCTGTTGTCCAGCTCTTTCTCCCAGTATATTGGTTTAAACAAACACACCCACTATACCTGGCTGGAATTACCACAAACATGTCTTCGATGTCAAGTTACACATGTTTACAAACTACATGCTCTCCCCTGTCAACTTCAGTCAAATAGTTGTCACTTCATAGCTGTCTTCCATGAAATAATCACAGTCGAACAGCAGACTACTTGCGCGGACAAATTTCCAAATGGGAAGATAACTGTAATCTGAGGCCATATGCTTAATGTAAGCGGTTTTCAATAAATCTTTTCACTTTTTCTTATCCATTTAATGTTCAATCACGCTGTCCTGGGCCCACACACACCTGAGCCATCTGGACAGTTGGTTAGTGGTTAGTGAGAGAGATGTCGGTATAGTGGTCTTACACTTACCCATTGAGTCGTTAAAATGCCTCTGAGTGGAAGCCGATACTGGGATGTGAACCCGGTATCTACAATCCTTAAGTCCGATAGCTTAACCACTACACCACCGCGGCAGGAATTATACGTATTCTGATTGAAGAGGTATATCTTTTTAGGTCAATAAATTTATTCCAGTTTGAAACATTAACATAGATTTGGGTTTTTTAATACTTTTTTTTTTAACCATACACAAATATACCTTGTGACACATTTACATAGGCGATATGTTTCTTCTTTTTTTTCATATTCTTTTGTATATAATACAGGCTATTTCCTTCCACTTGTTATCTTTGGCTGTTTAAACGTAGTTTAAATATACAGCTATGTAATATAAGTCGCTAAGTATATGTATGTATATAGAAGAGAGTTGTCAAACTTGTGCCCGATTCTTTGGTGTTCTTTGTACACTAAAAGATGTTTTCAATCAATCAGTAGTAAACAGCAGGAGATATGCCGTTGCGCATAATACGGTTCAAGTGTTTACTGGTAGCTGTAATGTGATATATTTCAATTATACACCTAATAGTAATGCACGGAATTGTCAATCTACCGTTATGTTATGAAATTAAAACGTAAATGATACGTAAATATTACAATACCCCTACCTATATTGATACACTCAGTAATTACCACTAAAAGTCTACTGTTGTTCGCAGTGATGTCTTAGCTTCGACTGGTTCTCTCAACACCATAGTTGTGAACTGATACTACTAATCAAACGCCAATACACCGAGGCGACCGTGCATTTTGAGATTTAAATATTAAACTTCAACTTATATCATGTTACTTTTCAATGCTAAATACTGTTGACGCTTTTATAAATAATGTACACATATTGTGATTCAAGTACCCAAATCGAGACATATATCGATATAAACATTTTCAAAATACCCATTTCTAAAAACTACACAAGATAAAACGATGACAAAATACAAAAATACATGCACACACTATTATTCATAATACCACAGATAATAGAATATTTAAACTTTGTTTTTCAAATCCCAGTCATGTTAAGAATATGCGACTTAATAAACGTAACTTTTTTAAAAACATTTTTTTTTACTGAATTTTAAGTAATTAAGTAGGAACAGATCCAGACATTGTTTCATGGGGGTGGGGGTGGGGTGGGGGGTGGGGGGTGGGGGGGGGGGCGTAGCCCAGTGGTAAAGCGCCCGCTTGATGCGCAGTCGATTAGGATCGATCCCCGTCGGTGGACCCATTGGGCTATTTCTCGTTCCAGCCAGTGCACCGCGACTGGTATTTCAACACTTTTATATGCACCATCCCACAGACAGGATAGCACATACCACGGCCTTTGATATACCAGTGCACTGGCTGGAACGAGAAATAGTCCACCATCTGGATCCGCCTACGAAAATAAAACAGCGTCGAATATTAATTAGTAAGCGATACTCAACTGTCGTTTATAAACTATATACATTATACAAGATATATTTAACTGTTCGAATTTTGAATTTTTATATCATAAATTGCTTCTACTATAACAATTTAAGAGTATATAAATTTAAAAGTAAAACATGTTTATATATAAATAAACCCCCAAAACATTTTAAATTTTAATTAAATAATGTAGCAAGATAATAACATTTACATATCACCATATACCCTGTTTATTCAAAAAATAAATGGCAGTGTCATTAAAAAAATAATAATAAAAAACTAAAAAAACTATTAAATTTTCCACCAAATGAGACGATTTGTAGCAGACGATTGGTTGTATTTCTGAACGAGTGCTGTAGAACAAGCGTCACACACTGTCAGGTATATCTAGTCAGCATGTATATAAATGTATTCAGATCAAACCTGTATATAAAGGCCACATCGTAATGAAACCTTTCGCTGAACTTCATAGTCAGATTTGACGGTATTTTCATTTACAATAAATAATAAATTTTTGCATACACTTGGTACATTAGGTTGTACTATACCAAATAAAATCCCAAAGGCAACAGTGTTAACGTTTGTTGTTGAAAACAATATGTGCAATGTGTCGACCAAACTATGACACATAAATATTATCAGTACTACAACCCCTCACTCAGAGTATTAACTGAAGAAAGTGGAACCCTTCATGGCTCATATTTTAATTTAGTTCCGCACAAAAGTGTAGTACATGTATTTATTTTTACAGGTACCCTATGTACATGTTTCAAGCACAGTGGTACTAGATGAAATAAATTGCATTCATTTATTGCCCGCGGCGGGACGTAGCCCAGTGGTAAAGCGTTCGCTTGATGCGTGGTCCGTCTAGGATCGATCCCCGTCGGTGGACCCATTAGGCTATTTCTCGTTCCAGCCAGTGCTCCACAACTGGTGTAACAAAGGCCGTGGTATGTACTATCCTGTCTGTGGGATGGTGCATATAAAATATCCCTTGCTGCTAATCGAAAAGAGTAGCCCATGGAGTGGCGACAGCGGGTTTCCTCTCTCAATACCTGTTTGGTCCTTAACCATATGTCTGACGCCATATAACCGTAAATAAAATATTTTGAGTGCGTCGTTAAATAAAACCATTTCCTTCTTTCATTTATTGCCCAGATGAAACCAAGCTATTTGACAACAAACATTTATAACAAATGACAGGACTTGTGGTATTAACTGCTCTATCAGAAGTTGAACCTTGGATGTTATTTGGTTTAGCACTACCATTAGCGCGTGTCCTCCAGCCATACTCAGATTATACGTGAGAATTATCCTCAAACGTTTGACAACAACACGCATGAGAAAACATTAGAATGTTTCCTCTGACGCGTATTTGAAACTGCATTCGCGAACACCAGGTGTCACATCACCAGGCGAGGATAGCGTCGGATTTGAGAACGCGTTGTAGCACATTTGAAGCGTTCAGGAATACGTTTCCTTCACCCAGAAGAAAGCTTTGAATATCCGTCTGGAGTTTCAATAGAAGAAGAAGAAATATAAATTAATTCCTGCGACCATTCTTTTTTAATACAACCCGCGGTACTCCGTAAAACACGAACTGGTTGGCCTGAAGTCTGTTTGTTGCTGTGTTTTTAGGGTCCATCATATCGTCTGCGCGGTGGAACGAGTGATCGTCGAATTTGATGAACCTGTAGAGCGGCGCCTGCGTGATGTACTTGCCGTACGGGTTGTGGTAAAAGTCCTCCGTCACCATGCCTCGCAACTCGTCCACTATTCGACCATTCACGGCGGTCCTCCACATTGTCCATAGATGGAGGTTCGTCATTGGATCAAACGTCTTGCTGAAGTTAACTTCTGTTTCCGCCGACTTATCGCCAAACATTCTCATGTCGGTCACTTTTTTCATCCTCTTTCCGTTTCCGGTCGAAGGTCGTTGAGAAGACATTCTGTAATTAATGAAAAGAAATCTTTATTATATTTAATAAAATAAAACTGTTTTAAACGACAGCCTCTAAAAACTATTTTAAGTAGATACCTGTAGCTGCTTTTCAATCGGTTACGTCTAACAAGCAGAACCCTGTTTAACCAGTCACTTTA
Organism: Gigantopelta aegis; assembly: GCF_016097555.1. Classification (NCBI taxonomy): domain Eukaryota; kingdom Metazoa; phylum Mollusca; class Gastropoda; order Neomphalida; family Peltospiridae; genus Gigantopelta; species Gigantopelta aegis. The sequence continues at coordinate 35,525,086 of NC_054704.1, read as the reverse complement.
AAATAAGCAAACGCATGTGCTAAGCAGATGTAATACTAAAAAATGGCGCAAAATTAACAAATATCATTTTGATGACAAAATTAATGTCGTAATTTCAATGCCACACACGTTTCAAACGGTTACCTTTGTTAAACAGATAGCTGTCATAAGCAGACGTATGCACAAGCGTTTATCCCCGTAATGCAGAAACTACTAGTATTAGGCTACGACTATTTACATCTTTTTAATTCTATCGCTAAATTGCACATCACTTATACCAATTATCACTTATGTCAATTTTAACCAATCCAAAGTCTTGGGGAATTCATAGATTTTAAAAACAAAACTTGATAAGGAATTAGCGTAATATTTCATTATATATTTTATTATTACTTTTTTAAAAATCGCTATAAATTAAAAATTATATATACATGTACATGTATATACTATAAAAGTGTCTCTTTATATTCTAGTATTATGTAGATTTGGCGTAAAACCTTATATTCCACTGCTATCGAGGAAGGATCGTAGTAACGATGGTATTGCAAGCTTATTAACGTACTTCTACCCATCAGTCTATATATTTGTATTGTATAGGTGATCGGCTGACGGATACCGCTCACAATGTTATCGGTTATAGTCCTCACTCGCGGCGTAGTTTAAATATCTGCATACAAAGACTCAATCTTCAATCTAAAGTTACAAGTATGTTGGGTGGGGTTTTTCGTGCTTTCTAGTTCATTCGCCTGTCTGTCTGTCCTTCCATCTGTACATTTTAAATACAGGGGTATTTTACGAACAAATGAGAAGTGGTATATGAATGGTAAACAATTGAAAATGTCTACATATCATAAGCTGTTATTGTTATTTTCCACAAGATTATCATGGACCAACTGTACAGAAATATGGCTTCTAAAGCAAGTAAAACATTGTTTGTTAAAAAATTGCACTACAATACAATATATATCTAGTATACCTGTTTTATTTAAACTTTTGATAGTAAGATAAAGCCTGTATTAGTATATGGAGCAGAAGAGTGGGGATTTGAAGAAAGACCAGTTCTTGAAAAATTCCATACAAATTTGTAAAATTGTATTGGGTGTAGGCAAACAAGTATCAAGTAATGCAATATTAGCATAATGTGGTAGATGTGGTCTTTATGTTGATTATTATATTAGTTGTGTTAAATATTGGTTTAACTTATTGCGGTTAGTTCTTGTATATTGCAGGGCTCCAACTTCACGACAGCGCTGACAACAATTGCCTTCGGTAAAGCTCATCAACAATGGCAAAGTGTATACACCTGGTGTACATTATCTGCCAATATTTGCACATTTGAAATATGTCTACATACAGCAAAATAACCCTTTAATCGTGTGTATTTGCTGCAAATGTCACTGTTTAAAAATTGCCATAGGCAGACTCAAAATTGCCGTTGGTGGGTTGTTTCACCATTGGAATTTCTTTTTAAAATTGACGTGGAGACAAATCCTTAATTTCGAGCCCTGATATTGTAAACGATTATGTAAAATGTTTTATATGTGCCGATGACCTACACACAGAAATAAATAAACTATCTAAAAAAAAAACCATTTTAAATTATTAAAAAAACAAGACAGAATAAAGAGGCATCAGAATATATTTAGGTGTGTGGGGGGTGTCTCCTGGTGTCTCACTCTCTTGTACTCACCTCTGAAATGCTATATATACAATGTTGAGGATTCTGACGATTGAGCTCGATCGCTAGACTGGTTTTAAACGCCTAATGTTTGGTGGCTGTGATAAGATCAAACAAACGATTGTACCAGTCAAAATTGTTCACGAGCTTTCGGTCTCCGAAACATGCTTCTGTTCTGTTATTATAATACGTTTATTGTGAAGCGAAGAAACCAGTGTAGCGAACATTTTTCTGCTCTGTCTGCCTGAACGCAGCCCGGAGCGCGCCATGTGATACAAAACAGGGCCATATCTATACATAAACACCATATTTAACACACAGCACTTATATTACATCATATGTCCGACGCCATATAACCGTAAATAAAATGTACTGAGTGCGTCGTTAAATAAAACATTTTCTTCCTTCCTTATAGGACATCATCTCAAAGGCGGTTTTTGTTTATTTGTTTGTTACGAACAAACATACTTCTTTTTTTAAGAAAAAAACTTCTTTTTTTCTTCAAAGGGAAGTTTTTGTCTTATAACCAATAACTTCAAAAAGTTTAATTTGTTTAGTATAAAGGTTTTCAAAAGTTTGGGGGAAGCAATAGAATCACAGGTGTAGTATGACGAATGCCCTTAACTAAAAATATGTTCTTAGAAACGTAATTTATATTTAAAAAAATAGTAGTACACGGCATCTCTTAATATCAGCATACTGGTTGTGGTGTAATACAAATATTATTACAAAGTTACTCCTCGTTCCAATAATGTCCGGTTAATAATAAAACTTGATAGTTCATCAAAGGTTACCATGACTACAATTTAATTCGGCGGAAACTACTTGCTGTAGGTAAGATTGTTGAGAAACTTGAATGAAGAATGGCGACACGCACTGATTGTTACATGGAGTGCGCCACACGTACGGTCCGTTTATATGATGTATCTGTGTCATCAACGGGCATGTGTTCATCAATCTAACAATCTATCCATCTATTCAGCATCCATCCTCAGACTCGCATTGAACATGTTTTTGAGGGAAGTGATTAATTGCTCCCTTAATTTACGGGGAGCCATTTAAGATAAGACCATATTGATAACATATAAATTCACCTGTTATGGGGAGCTAAACCTGTCTCAGAGGAATGATGGGGAGCAAGAGTGTTAGCTCCCATTAAATAGCGGGGTCTGCATCTTTCCATCTACCTATTTACCAACCTACCTATTTTCTGTCTATCTATCCATAACTCTTTCGGTATGTCAGTCCATCCATCTATCCATCCATCCATCCATGCATGCATGCATGCATGTATGCATGCATCCATCCATTAATGTCTATATACATATCTATCCAATCATCCATCCATCCATGCATCCATCCATCCATCCATCCATCCAGTCATCCATCCATTCATCCAGCCAACCACATATGTCTTTTTGCATATCCATACATCCATCCACCCATCCATACATCCATCCGTTCGTTCGACCGTCCATCCATCTATCCATGTTTATACACATGTCCACTCATCCATCTATCCAAGTCTATATACATATCCATCCAATCATCCATCCATCCATCCATCCAACCACTCAAATACATGTCTATATACATATCTATCTATTCATCCATCCATCCAGTGTTCCATCCATCCATTCACTCATCCATCCATCCATCCATCTATCCATCCATCCAGTGATCCATTCTTCCAACTATCCATGTATATATACATATGCAGCCAATCATCCATCCATTCATCCATCCATCCATCCATCCATCCATCCATCCATCCATCCATCCTACCAGCCAAATACATATGTCTATATACATATCTATCTATCCATCCATCCATCCATCCATGTCTATATACATATCGATATCTATCCGTCCATCCATCCTTCCATCTATCCATGTCTATATATACATATCCATCCAATCATCCATCAACGTGTATGCGCGCTCTCATTCTTGTTTGTGTACGTGCAGAATCGAATACGTTCATCAATGTTGTATAAGTATGTTTAAATGTTTGGCATGAGTTCAATCCGTACCCACCTTTCAATGGTTAGGGTAGTTTTACGGATAGGGTTAGGGTTAGTCTTTAGAGCCTTTGATAAAGAAGGGTATGGGTCGAACTCTTTCCAGTATGTTTAATATTTATCAATCACGTAACCACCACGTGTCACCTGTGCGTATTGACCTCTGACCTACATCCCGATATGTATTACTTGTTCTTAATAAGCCGGGGTTCTGCATGGAATGTAATTATAGATAATAACAGAGATGTCATTGCTCCACTGCACTGTGATCTCTGGAAGCTCACTAGTACATCTATTTTACGTCACGTTTTCTGCATTTCTCTATACAGTGGGATGCCCACAGAAACTATATCTAAAAGGGAGGGAACAAACGAATTTTTTAAGACTGTCTTTGGATACGAATTTCTAGCATCTGGAAAACAAAACAGCAATGTTTGTAACGATATTTTTAGCAGTTTTATAAGTGTATAGCATGACAAATCAAAAGTACATTTATAGGTCCTCAAATGGAGGAGGGGGGGGGGCGGGGGGGGGGGGGGGGTGCGTGCTCATTCTCCAGCCTCTCCGGTTCCTACGGCCTGGGATGTCGTTTAGTGGTATAGTTTTTTGTCTAAAATGTGATGTATCGCAACATCAACACCCGTCATGAGCCATGAGTACCATTACTGGTATACCACAATCAGAGGTCAAGCTGTAACTTGGCAACACGATCATCTTGGCTTAAATCTCTAATGTCAAATTTGGGTAGTTCCGTGAACTAGATGGATAGCAATTGTAGTCGGGTGTTTTCGGAATATATTTATAAGTTTATGTGGAACAAACATTTAGAACACCTCACCCATTTCTGAAATATTGATAATAAAAACACGATTGTTTACGATTAGTACTGCAACCTCGGTAACGTAGTAAAGTCATCATCGGCTATAAGAACGCAGCCCAGTCTGCATCTAAATTACACACTTTATGTTATTGGCGAGTAGATTAACGAACACTGCCTTCAGTTTTCTCGAAAGAAAGACTGTCATTATGAGAGCGAAGTCCCTTGAATATCTTATAACCACATGCATTCACTCGCTGACCCCATTAATCTATCCCCAAAGGGAAACAGATACAGACCTTGCTGTACGAATTTGAAACATTCCATGGATATTATATTCCACTTGCAAGTCCACAGTCAGTCAACAGTGGTTATTGTTGACGGGTGGTGAAACAGAAGACGTCTGCTTAGAATCATCATTTAAAATCAGATGTAAAATAGCGCAATTTCCTCCCCGACAGACAACGAAGTCACAATTTTACAAAGGGTGACCCGAGACCCTATTCAGAATTTAGCGTGTGAAATGATAAACGACCAGGGGGTGTATCTGTATTGTATTCTTAAACATGTCCACAATATAATAGGCAACATTTTAAATAAGTAACGAAAATGAAATAAAGGACCTTAGCTTGGTGACGTGGGCATGTCGTCGGCTTTTACGGCAAATTGGAGTGTAGGTCAATCGTTAGAGCGTTTGTTTGAGCCTTGGTGGATAGTAGGATCAACTCCCATTTGTTTGACTGGTCCAGCAACTTGTCCAGGATTGGTTTATCATACCCCGTGATATTTGCCGTTTGTCATATAAAACATATGGAACAGGATGTAACCCTAAATTATGCGTCAAAATTACCTTCAAGAAATTGCGCAACTTTTTCTAACTGGCTTTAATCCTACAGGACATTTGCAAATTCAATAACACCGAAACCAACCCTCGAACGCTATCGATCCTGGTCGGTCTGATTGTGCTCCCTTGCACATGCCAGCACGGGCGGCCCACTCCCCCACCCACCACAAACCCTTTCCTCTCTTGGACGGAGGAGCCGGCGAAAGTCGACACCTGCGCCCATAACAGGCATGCTATAACAGCTTGTTCTGAATGTGTATGTTAAACCCTATGACCTGACCTGACCTGACCTGACCTGACCTGACCTGATGTGATGTAACCCAGTCGGTAAAGCACTTGCCCTGGGCGCTTTGGTCGTAGAATCAAACCTCCTTAGTGGACTCATTCTCTTATGGGAATTTTCCAGTTCCAGCTAGCGCCCAACGACTAGTATATCAAAGGCCGTGGTATATGCTGTGCTGTCTGTTGGAATGTGCATATAAAACATACCTTTCTGCTAACGGAAAAAATAGCGCGTTTCCTGCGAAGACTCCAAGTAAAATTACCAACTGTTTAACATCCATAGTTGATTAACAAACTTTTAAACATAAAATATCCGTGGTGGCAGTTGGCTTCTAAACTAACACTGGTTTTCAGTTCTATTGCTGTTTAATATTCACAACAGATCTCTCTCTCTCTCTCTCTCTCTCTCTCTCTCTCTCTCTCTCTCTCTCTCTCTCTCTCTCTCTCTCTCTCTCTCTCTCTCCCCCCCCCTCATTCTCTCTCTCTTTCTTTTTCACACTGTTAATCATTTGTAAAATCATCGAGAAAATTATCTGTATTAATTCTATTTAAAGGTTCCCCATGTTACCAATTGATTGTAGTAAAATTAGCTTGTATAATAAAACATTTTAGAAATCATCATATTCATTACTATTGTACGTTTACACTCAACCCCAGTTAGTATAATATTTAAATGTTACTAGCAGGTACATACATGTATGCTATCAACCCCACGATATACATCTTGTATTTATGTCATAATCACAAAAGTTAATTCAGATTTGGGTAGAGCAGTTCAAAAGAGTTTACACTGACAATGGCTTTCGTTATATATGATTTATACTACCCACAAACAGTTAAGCAATTTATTATCGAAATGTTAAAGTTAAAATTTGTTTTATTTAACGACACTACATTTGGTAATTGTTGCATATAGTCTTAGACAGGAAATCAGCAGGAGGAGCTGCATTAATACCATGCATAACAAATTACTTAATTAACCCATTTTGACTTCGTGAAGTTTAGATAGTTTTGATGTCGGACATTGATGGAAATCAAAGATGCCAACTTAACAGAATCAATGCACCATTCTATAAAAAGTACATGAGGGAACTTTTATTAACTATTGTTTTTTCATAACCAAGAAACATGTTTCAAATCTAGATGAACAAATTTACTTATTTGATTAACCCTTTGACTTCTATGAGCACTTTAATTATGGTGTCGAATGGAAATTATATTTTGGTGTCGGATGAAAATAAAATTTCATACTTTTCATCAATATAGTTTTAATGATTGCGTTATACCACACCGATATATATATATATATATATTAAAATTAAAGTGCTTTCTTTATCATTATAATTCAAGGAACCCTGATTTATGGGGGCGGAACAATACTAACAACAAAATCCCATTAAAATGCTTAACTTGTTGTGGGTAGTATCACCGAAGGCCCGGAATCATATTTATGACTCGGTTGAAACATTTATTACCGGCATGCTTTATTATGGAAATTGGTCTCTTGTGATGTTATTTTGCGTGTAAAAATATGCTGGGTCGTAACTTTGATATGCGTTTGTGTATCAGACAGTGAAAAACGAAACACATTTCTTTTCAGAATGACAACGTAACAGTTATCTCGCAATAACTTCACTGACATGCCTTTTTTGCCGTATTTTAGTACTACATACGCGAATATATATTACTTTTTTAATGGCGACGGGAATAATGACATCGATGTTTTTTATTTACTAAGTATATAATTACGTTAAAGGCACTGTCTTGCCTTTCTGTGAATTAAATATTTATTATTAATTCAAAAGACAAAAAAGAAAGAAAAAAGAGTAAAGTTTGTTTTATTTAACGACGCCACTAGAACACATTGATTTTTTATTTTATCATCGGCTATTGGACGTCAAACATATGGTAATTTTGACACTGTTTTATAGAGGAAACCCGCTGTCGCCACATAGGCTACTCTTTTACGACAGGCAGAAGGGGATCTTTTATTTGCGCTTCCCACAGGCAGGATAGCACAAACCATGGCCTTTGTTGAACCAGTTATGGATCACTGGTCGGTGCAAGTGGTTTACACCTACCCATTGAGCCTTGCGGAGCACTCACTCAGGGTTTGGTGTCGGTATCTGGATTAAAATTCCCATGCCTCGACTGGGATCCGAACCCAGTACCTACCAGCCTGTAGACCGATGGCCTAACCACTACGCCACCGAGGCCGGTTTCAAAAGTCAAACACACCTGCAGCCAAAATAAATGTATATATAATATAATAATATACATGTGTTTTCACTATCAACAGTTCACTTTGGTTGTCGTAATGGAGATGTTGATTTATATTTTACATATTGTAAAGTTATGTTTAAAAGTTTTTTTTATTATTATCATCATCATCATCATCATCATCATCATCATTACTCATCATTATTATTACCATTATTATTATCATTATTATTATCATCATCATCATCTTATTATTATTATTATTCATAATCACCATCATCATAATCATCATTATCAGAATCATCATTATCATTATTATTATTATTATTATTATTATTATTATTATTATTATTTCAGAACGTTAGATTGCATGTCGACTTTCCATAAAACCATTTTTCAAGAAATCTACTTCACAAATTCACGTCATGTTTAGTAGATGGCTTCATTTCCATAAGACTTATGAAAGAAGTTGAAAGAGGCTGCATCGCCCTCATTCGTTTGACCTCATGTGTTTCACTGAATGTGTTCGATCCACCAAGCTTCGTATTCATACGAGACTAGGCTCATCACAGATAATTGAGAATCATAATGGTTCGCGACCAGGGGATCGGTACACCAAAACATTATCATTTTGAAGTGAATCACAATGGATTATTTGTAATCTGAGCCATGGATGCCACACAAGTAATTATCGAAGCATGAATCCTCGAGGAAGGCCATCATAAAGTCATCCTGTTGCAAAGTTATGGTGGCCATTTTAAAACGACAATTCTTAATGTGTTATGCTAGGGTTCAGACTATCAACTGTCACGGCGAAGATGGCCAACTCCCTACCCGTGCTTTCAGATTAACAAATACTATCGGTCGTACGTGTTGTATACGACGAGAATCGAGTTGTAAGAGTGCCCAGACTAGAAACTGGACAGTCGTAGAAGTCGAGAGATCGGCGAGCTGGCCACCTTCGTCGTCAAAGTTGGTAGTATGGACCCTAGCATTATACGATTTTCTACACATTATAGGAAAATACAATAATCTTACTGTCTTTTAAACATTATGAATTCGAAATATAATAGCAGTTTATTTAATCGCAGTTTCAACAACGTAATGTGGTCATAGCAATAAATATTGCAGAAGTCATGGTGATAACGAATCATTAACTGCACGTGTAATCTCGCATCGCTATTTCTTTTTTTATTATTATTTTGATTTTGATTATTAAATATTTTGTATAATTTAATTAATGTCCTTCTTTCCTGAAGTACCGTTTGACTATTTAAGTGAATTTGTAAATATACTAAGTAACTATTATATACCTACAGTCGCCATTAGCTTTCAAGGAAAAAGCCTTTAAAATGACAAGACCCTATTTTTTAAACACTAAGGCATATTTTTCACTATTAGAGCAGTTCTTCATATTTTTTAAAACACATGTGCGACTGAGAAGTAACGGTTATAGAGTGGAGGTTTAGTCTGTTTCTAAGGGTATTTTGCTGTTTTAACGTCACAGACTCTTGAGTCTTGTTGTAACTTTATATAAATGTGTTTCAGATTTGTAGATTAACTAAACTTAGTGCCCATTTTTATTGGTTGAAACTAGAGTGAGTAAACATATGCCTAGTCATTTTGCTTTTTGGGGGTCAAAAAAAGGTTTTCTATCAAAACATATATTATATTATATACCTCATTATTTTTGTTCTCAACATAGTCATTTTAGGGTAGATCCGACCTTCAGATGTATACACAGACGTAAGCGCAGACGTTAAAGTTGAAGGAAGTGTACATGCAAACACAAACGTCAACGCAGACATGAAAGTTGAAGGAAGTGTACATGCAAACACAAACGTCAACGCAGACATGAAAGTTGAAGAGAGCGCACATCTAAACGCAGACGTCAAGGCAGACGTGAAAGTTGACGACAGTGAACATTTAAACACAGATTTTAAAGCAGACGTGGAAGTGGAAGATGGTGCTCATGGAACCGCAGACGGGAAAACAGCAAACACATATCTGTATAGTATACCTACCTAAGATACCTCCAATGATGTGCCGTGATGTGCCTCTTTTGAACAATATTAGAGAGTTTGTTTTTTCCGCCTAAGTGAACCCATATAATAAACCCTTTAAATCCATTCAGTAGAACTAACACACGTTACTGAATTCCAGGAAATGCAGTCACATAGTACCACTACCACAGTATTCGGGCAACAGCATTCTTCAGAACAGTTCCGTAAGCGCCAGTCACCCTCAGTTCGGAATGTGTCTGCTACACCGAGAGCATCTAACAGTAATACACCCGTTTAAGCTTAACCTGCCCACCGATATGACTGTTCACTGGAAAGGGACTGAACGGGTGAATACGCGGCAAGAAAAGCCTCCCTTTATCACGCAGCGCACCTGATATAGATTTCTAAAGAAATAGTTATTTACCAAACTCAAACGGGTCAAGTCCGTCTGCGGAGGTCAATAGTTTTATTTTGTTCAAGGTTGATATATAAAATGCTAACTTTAAGGAAAAAAGTTTTGTCTAAGGTTTGATAAAAATAACTGAACCGTGGTAGCAAGAGAGACACTTTCTAATGTGTGTTTGTGTGTGTGTGTGTGTGTGTGTGTGAGGGTGAGAGAGAGAGAGAGAGAGAGAGAGAGAGAGAGAGAGAGAGAGAGAGAGAGAGAGAGAGAGAGAGAGAGAGAGAGAGAGAGAGATTACCCTACCCCATTGTGTGCATGATATCTCCTACCCATCGACATCGACAGCTAAGCCAACGCTGGGTGAAAGGTTCATCAAAGATTTAGGTTTTCTCCTAAGAGGGCGCAATTCATAAAAACAACACTTACTTATCAGGGTGTTATTTTGGGCTTATAGAAACGAAAGGGTTGCTTAGGTGGGATCTCATATATTGTGTCTACACGGGCTGGGTTAAAACAAAAACGCCGTGTAGATCGGTCTTTTAATTCCCAAAATGAATGAAGTATTTGAAAAAAATATATTTCGTTTGTGCCGTTTCGTTTACATCTCGCTGCAGTATTTTGCATTTATTTTAACCGACGTTTTGATTTCAAAATTGATATATAAATGTACTTAACATGTACGCAAGAAAGACTTGGTCAACAAAAACAAACATTTTTTTCAGTCAATTTATTATACATTTGTCATTTTCTTAGGACACTTGCAACCTAAAAATAGCGGGGGGGGGGGGGGGGGGGGGGGCAGCCTTAAGACCCCCTGGGGCCCATTTCACTTAACATCGTAAGTTTGCGTATGCTACTAGCAGTTATACCGGTCGTGCGTTTACACGTGTTTGGCATCAATTTTACACCGAAAATTACATCATTACGGAAGCTGGAGTATTTTAAAGACAGAACAAATTAATCATGCGTTCTTCTAACTATATTTGTTGAACTATAATAGTAATAAAAATAGTGGTCTAGTTGTAGATTTACGTTTACGTACAAAACTAGGTTTACGATGTTTTGTGAAATTGGGCCCAGATCTGCCCCGTCTAAGTCCTTGATAAACCGACTGGCTGACTACACCGACGAATTCCGTGGACTGGTTTCTGTACACAGGCAGTACTTTTAAACCTAGATATGTTTTTTTTCTCTAGTGATATGTTTGTAATTGGCCTGTATTTTGTATTAATTAACATGTGTTAAGTTATATTTTCAACATCATTAATCACGCCTAAGTTCACCCAGCCGTTTTTTTCGCATTAACGTTTTCAAACTATTTTGACTGCTTCCCATTTTGGTCATACGGTTTAAAATGTAGTGTAAAAAACCAGTCTAGCAAGCGTTAGCGACAAAAAGCTGGCTGAACTTATCACATAGTTTTCAATAGGGAACAGAGTGTCATTAAAAATAATCGACTAATATACCTCAAACATATTTTGTGGCGCGTGAGATAGATTATTGGATTAATCCACGTGTGACTGATTTCATGTTGCATCCACCATGTTTTGAAACTGGTATGAAAGATTGTGGTATGTGCTGTCCTCCATTGGGAAAATTATCCCATTTCTTCTCTCATGATCGATGTCACATTAAACATTTTTTAACAATTCGCTGTTTTTAAGCATTGTAAATATACTGTAGAACAAAGAAAAGGCGAATATATATTTTTCACATTTTTTTAAAATTTCATTATAACATTAATTCGGGAAATAGACTGAAAATGGACCTAAAATGTCCTCAAGACACTGATAATTTAATAAACAAAAAAACTAATAGGTTTAAACTGAATAGGTTTAAATACATTAGGCCTAAAGGTTTAAATAAAATAAATTTATTTTATTTTATTTAAACCTTTAATTTATTTAAACATATTCAGTTTAAACCTATTATTTTTTGTGTCTATTAAATTATCAATGTCCCTTATAGCTAAAAGTCTAAAGGTAAAATTGTATTTAATCCCATCAATGTCAGATGTCAGATTATGTGCACAGGACTGACGTGCCTGGAACTTCAGACTTAAGGTAAGTGAATACCAGCTTTAATAAGCTTACTCAACTATTGTTGGCGATCCGTATAATCAAAGGCCCTCTTGGAATTAACGACTGCAGATAGGCTCTTCCAATGAAAGTGATCAATAGTAATAAAGGTGGTGCCAAAATCTGCTGAGGGGAACATCCGCTTAAACCACCAACATTAAGGAAAGCAAAACTTTCCAGTCGTCTTGAACACTGACCCGTTGTATGTTTCTATTAATAACAATATAAAAAATGTGACATTTTGTCTTGTGACATTATGTCCTAGGCAAAATTATGAATGTATCTTTCTATGACTTGTTTTCAGTCACTGTCTCATATACACTGAAATGTAAACGTATAGATGTAAGATCAGACTCGGAGGGTGAATTGGGATGGCCAGTGGCGGATCCAGAAAATCCATTTAGGGGGAGCCCCAGTGACATGAAGCGGAATGCCAGGGGAACTTTGGGGGAGGTTTGGAGGGGGATCGTGAAAATGAAAATTAATATATAATAAAATTATAACTGTTGCAAAAATTAGGGGGCCTCCCCCTCCCCTAGATCCGCCCCTGGTAGCTATGATCGGATCAGTTTTACCTACCTGTCTTTTGAAACGATAGCAACAAAAGTTTACAATATCCCAGAATCCAGTCAACAATGTTTACAATTAAAAATATCTTCTGAGATAGTGCATGTCTCTAACATTCTAACACCCACACTACCACTACCACCACCACCACCACCACCACCCACTTGAATTAACTATAATTTGTTTCCGTAATGAACAATGAGGACTCGGCGGAAAACTACACATTTGGATAGTGCAGCTGGGATCTCGGACATCCGGTGTTCTATGGTCTGCGCAGTCGCTTTCAAAATAAGGCAAGAAGAAATATTTAATACAATCTAATTTGGTGTTACTATATTGAAGAAAGGATATGGAAGTTTTTAAACTCTGAAAAATTAAATTTTACTATTTTAAGTTAAACCAAAACATATATATTCCAATAAGTTGACATGTTTAATATTTACAAAGTAGTATTCATTTATTTCATCGCTAATAATAATAATAATAATAATAATAATAATAATGCATTTATTTCAGATAAAAAATTCACAGAATAGTCTACAGAATTATATATTCACATTCAAAATGGATTCAATATATGGAATTGATCTAATTAATGACACAGTAGTCCATCAAAAGTCATGATCGATAATTTTATAACTATTTATAGCTTTACAATTTATAATTTTATTTGACAAAATTCAATTTAATTCCCTTATGAAATAGTTAAAACCGTATTATAAATTAGTGTTACACGCTTGAACCTAATACGAAAGAGAGAAAGAAGTGTTTTATTTAACGACGCACTCAACACATTTTATTTACGGTTATATGGCGTCAGACATATGGTTCAGGACCACACAGATTTTGAGAGGAAACCCGCTGTCGCCACTACATGGGCTACTCTTCCGATTGGCAGCAAGGGATCTTTTATTTGCGCTTCCCACAGGCAGGATAGCACAAACCATGGCCTTTGTTGAACCAGTTATGGATCACTGGTCGGTGCAAGTGGTTTACACCTACCCATTGAGCCTTGCGGAGCACTCACTCAGGGTTTGGAGTCGGTATCTGGATTAAAAATCCCATGCCTCGACTGGGATCCGAACCCAGTACCTACCAGCCTGTAGACCGATGGCCTGCCACGACGCCACCGAGGCCGGTATACGAAAGAGAGAAACTCGGCTCGTTCAATATAGCTATTAAAACGTAATTTTCAATTCATTTAAATCTTTCTTCTTGCCCGAAACGTTCATATTATGAGACCTTAAATTATTCAATGATTTAAAATAGTGTTCCTGATCTTTTGTAGTTGCATGCTGTAGTAAAAAAAACCTGTAACGATTATAAAAAACACACATTATAATAGCGATTGCGTAGACAAGATACAACCGGATGTCTGAGATCCCAGCTTTGTCATCTGGTGGCTTAGTTCGTCGGGTGCTCATTAAAGTTGAAATCCTATAACAATGCAAAACACAAACCTCCTCCTGTTTTAATATAAATATGTGGATGAATGACGATATAGTGATGTAGTGTATGGAGCTGTAGTAAGTAAAAATACCACAGTAATATACAATATACATATATATATATATATATATATATATATATATATATATATTAACTTACATTTTAAGAAAAAAAGAGAGTATGTTTTAAAACCTATAGTAAATGAATGAAATTTTAAGACACCTCAGTACGAGCAACGAGTGTCAACTCACACTGGGTTGGTACCAATCCTGGGATACGAACCCGGTAATAAACCATAGGAAGGGTTCTCATGGTGCGCAATCACACACCCCCTCCCCGAAATTCGAAGTTTTTCGAAAAAAACCCAATGTCTTTCAGATGAATACAGTGCATTTTTAGTGGGGAACAATGTAATATATGAAGCTATAGGTTCCCTTTTTAAACTTTGCATACTTTTAATCCTGGAGGTGCTCTTTTTAAAAACAAATTCTGCTTCCACCCCTGCGAACCCAGTACCTATCCATCTTAAACCATGTGGTTTAATTGATGCGACGTTCAAACAGGTTTTTATAACATTCGGTCAGCTCCTGAACAAACGAATAGGCCTATAGCATCGCGAAAGAAAACTAATTCGGGTGGACTGCAACAAATGTATCAGCCAGATGTATCAGCAACAGTGAAACGAAACACGAGTAAACAAGTCATTAAAACTAATAATACAAAAGTCAGATGAATGTCATCCAATAAACTCAGTATGTGTCATCTTGACATGTCTTTTTACGTGCATATTTACTCTCTCACGCCTCGCGTATCTCACGTGTTGGTGATACTTCTGGTATTATACCTCACGCCGTTACTGTTTTGTATCTAACCAAATACTGGTCATAATTGAGACTTGCGTATCTTGTTATTCTGACTTCCTATTCCACTTCACTCTTTAAACATTGATTCTTCTTAACCACAATTCAGTACACAATATGGCATATTTACCCAGTATACATAAATAATGAGGGAAACGTCTGCAACCCAAACTGTTTGGCGTAGTTTGTTTGCAATTATGGCTACGTTCAGTACAAAGGTTTTTGTCGCTAGCACTCACTATAGGACTGGTTCCCTGTAACTTTAATATTATGCGATTAAAGTGAGGGTAAAACAATATAGGTGATGTATCATACTTGAAGTTTGAAAACGTCAAGTCAAAATAAGTTTAAAGTTTGGTTTGTTTAACGACACCACTGGAGCACATTGATTAATTAATCATCGGCTATTAGATGTCAAACATTTGGTAATTCTTACACGTAGTCATCAGAGGAAACCCGCTACACATTTCCTAATGCAGCAAAGGATCTTTTATAGGTACTTATCCACAGACAGGAAAGCACATACCACGGCTTTTGACCAATTGTGGTGCACAGGTTGGAGTCAGAAGACATCTTATTTTAATATACTTGTTCAGAGCAATCTGTTCTAAAGTACTCATGTCCTTGTATTGTTATTAGCAATTTGCTTAAAGTCGCAGACCCTAGCTTCAACTCGCAAAAATGAACACTAAGTTTAGTTAATCTACAACCCTGTAACACATTTGGATAAAGTTATAACAGGGTCAAACAAGAGTCTGTGACGTTGAAACCGGGAAATAGCCCTAAAATAGACTAGAACTCGACTCCATAACCGATACTTCTCAGAGGTTTGTGCAGTGGGGTTTTTTTTAATATAAAAATAGCATTTTGTGCTATTAGAAACACCAGGATGACCAGAAACACTTCGGTTGTACGGAAATGTATAATCTAAACAATAAAATATAAGTAATGTTTGATTTCAGTGATCATAAACGGCCCTAATATTGAAATATATGCCTCAGTGTTTACAAACTAGGGTATGTCACTTTAATGAGAGAGAGAGAGGGGGGGGGGGGGGGGGGATTTTATTTTCAATATATTTTCCTGGATAGCATTTCTTTCACCTCATTACATCATCGCTAAGTCGCGTTGAAATCAGCATTTGAATCGAGCCTTTAAGGCTAATACTTAAAACCACAATTAAAATCGGCGAAATGACATGTTGCACTTGCAAGTTTTCATACGTAGTGTGTATGACTGGCGTTATCTATTATATGGATCTGACAGAATATACCGACTGCACCCTTCATACATAAACGTAGATTTAATTGTCAATTTCGTCTATGGACATTATTCGCAGGAATGCACAAGCTGTATTGGTATTTTCACCTGTTACGGTGAGGCAGAAATACGTTGACTACTAGTAATTATCACACACAGGGCCGTATCTATCTATTAGTTTCCGGGGGTGGGGCAATCTAATTAAAATTAGCTCCACTATTACATGTGGTGAGACCAGTAGAGATAATTTTAATCAGAGTGGGGGTGGGGGTGGAGAGGGGCGTCATTTTTCCATGAGTCCATCCCATTTCTTCGCTATGTGCGACCATGTTTCCCCTAAAAGACAATGATATACGAGTAAGCCATTAAAATATAATGCTTTGGCCGTACCTAGCCTAAAATAGCTAGACACAGAGTTGTTGTTGTTGCTGTTTTTTTTTGTTGTTGTTGGATTGTTTTTTTTTTTTTTTTTTTTTTTTGGGGGGGGGGGGTTGGGGTTGTTTTGTTTTGAGGGGAGGGACTGTATTTTTGTTTGTTTTGTTGTGTTTGTTGTTATTATTTGTTTTGTTTGCGGTTTTTAGGGGGTTGCGGGGAGGATTGTGTGGATTTAATCGTGCCATAATAATATAGGAACGTCTGCAGCTAGACGAAAGGCAACTTCTAAACTGGAAAAAAACCCCGATTTTAGACCCTGCCCCTCCCCGCTATTAATTGATTTTTTTTTTAATTATATAAAAGAGTGGCGGGACGTAGCCCAATTGTAAAGCTCTCGCCTGATGCGCGGTCGATCTAGGCTCGATCCCCGTCGATGGGTCCATTGGGTATTTCTCGTTCCAGCACGACCGGTATATCAACGGTCGTGGTATGTGCTATCCTGTCTGTGGGATGGCGCATTTAAAAGATCCCTTAAAACTAATGTAAAAATGTAGGTGGTATCCTCTCTTAAGACTATAATATCAAAATTACCAGATGTTCAACATCTAATAACCGATGGTTAGAAAAGCAATGTGCACTAGTGGTGTCGTTAAACAAAACAAACGTATTATAGTTTAAATAAAGAATTTGTTTTAAATGTCGCTGAGAAATGGGGGGGGGGGGAGTGTGAAAAGTAAATGGGATTTCCATTCGCCCTTCTATTTCACAGCTAGTTATTTCTCGTTCCAGTCAGTGCTCCACAACTGATCTAAGGCTCATATAGACTGGATGCGGCGCGTGCGTGTGGTCAGACTATTGCGTCTAATGCGTCTGCGGCTTGCGTATTGGGCATATGTAAATACCATACTAGTATACGATTATTTTATTTCGGCTGGCTACATGCGTTGTGCATCCAGTCTAGACACGTTCATTAAAACTAATGTATTTCGATTTTTAATAGCCGAACAGCACGCACGCCGTGATATGTACTATCATGTCTGCGGAATTGTGCACATAAAAGGTTACTGGCTACTAATCGAAAATAGTAGCCCATGGAGTTGAGACAGCGGATTTCCTCTCTCATTATCTATGAGTCCTTTAAACATAATATGCCCAACGCGATATAACTGAAATAAAATTGTGTGTAGGTGTTGTTAAATAAAAAATGTCTTCCTTTTTTGTTCAGAACGGCCTTTATGTGAGCGCGCAAAACGTGATTGGGAAGGCCAAAAGATATTTTGTTCCCAATCCTAAATGTATAAGTCCCACCTTCACACCATCTCCAAATGAAGATATTTATAAGATTTCTTTTTCTTGTTCAATCGACTATAATTCTAAATGTCGACATGTATACATATACAATGAACACTAAATAAACAAATCTACGACTAGTTATAGTCATGAATTACCACTCCCTCCATTATTTCGCTAGGCGTTAGCAGACGAGCACATACATGTTTATTGTTATTCATATTTAAAAAAAATGCAATGTGTACAGTTAAACACGTGACGTGCAATAGTATTGAGGCGGGGGTGTTGTTTGTTTGACAGTTATTACTGACATCTGTAAATTTGACTAACTGTATCACCCACCAAACCTAGTAACTGTTGTTATATACCTGTTTAATATGTGATATGTAATAAAATCGTTGTATTTAACATTTCGTACATGTGTTGTAAGATGTTTTGTACTTGTGTGCTTGGGGTTTTGTTTGTTTTTGTTTTGTTTTGTTTTTGACGGTCTCTCTCTCTCTCTCTCTCTCTCTCTCTCTCTCTCTCTCTCTCTCTCTCTCTCTCTCTCTCTCTCTCTCTCTCTCTCTCTCTCTCTCTCTCTCTCTCTCTCTCTCTCTCCTTATATATATACATGTGTATATATGTGTGTGTGTGTGTGTGTGTGTGTGTGTGTGTGTATATACATCCACTTTCTTTCTGTTCTTTTATTTGGGTTTTTTTATTTGTTTATTATATATATATTTTTGTGTTTGTTTGGTAGTAGTTGTATGGTGGGAGTTGCAATTTGGTTAGTCAGTCAAGGGCAGGCAAGTGGACACTATAACAGTGCAGACCCGGCTTTAACACACGAGCTGATTATGGATAAAGTTAAAGTTTGTTTTGTTTAACGAAACCACTAGAGCAGTCAAGTTATTAATCACCGGCTAGTGGATGTCAGTTGTTTGATAATTCTGACATGTAGCCTTAATTAAAGTTTTGTTTTGTTTTATTTATTGAACAACTAGGCCACGTCAAATTAGTAATCATCGGCTGTTGGATGTGGCTTTTTAAAGTTCGTTTCATTTAACAACACCGCTAGAGTACATTGATTTATTAATCATCGGCTATTGGATTTTAAACATTTGGTATTTTGACATATAGTCTTAGAGAGGAAACCCGCTACATTTTTCCATTAGTAGCAATGGGTATTTTACATGCACCATCCCACAGACAGGACATAATTATGATACATTATTGCAATATAGTGGCATAAAATTAATGTTTGTATTTGATATTTGTATACTGTAAATCGGATTAATACTGCGACGTGTTTTGTGGGGGTTTTATTTCTCGCTACTATGCATCTTAGCGCATGTTCGCGACGTGTAAATTTGGCGAAAATTGAGAAGTCGTCTTAAGCACACACTAACCTGGTAAATATAAATGTAACAGATACAAATCAACCTCCACTTAGGGGATTCGAACCAGAGACTCTCAGTACGAGAGTTCAGTGCTCTATCAACTGAGCTAATAGGGAAATTCCCACTAGCTACTGCCAGTAGGAGCACTTTATACCTACACTACTACACAAAGTATATCACAGAGATAATTCATTATAAAGCGTGTAGCAGCGTGTAAATGACCAGGGGCGAAAGAACATAATTATTAACTTTTTACCTTTTTTTTCAGAAATTACTGTCATTATGTGCCCACAGTAGCCTAAGCATGTTTGAACCATCGGAGGGGGACCAGTTAAAATCCTCATGCAAGGACGAACTAAAACAGACCAAACGTAAGTACATTTCAACATAAAACGTGTACCAAATAACCAGGGAACGTCTGGTGTATAAAACCGGAGTGAATACGAAACGTCCAGGGACGAATCGCATCGGGTACGAAACGTCCCGTAACCAAAAAATTTACTTTTTGAGTGCGATTGCGAATAATTTTTACATGCTCATATACCACTAGAGTTTCGAGCATGTCCGTCACGGGGCCTGTCTCTGGATAGCCAGGGGTTTGTCCCGGGACAGAAAAAAATTAAGCGGACAATTTTAAAATTTACATCCAAAAATTAAATAGTGGGCCTTTAAAATGTTGATGCGCATCTCTAATTAATTTAATTAATAAAGAAAATTCGACTCATTAAATTTGGTCGCTATTAGATCGGGTGGTCAAAAAGAAATTATATAAGATCGGTGGCCCGACTCGGGTTGGAGGGGGGGGGGGGGGTAGAGTTAAAAATGGGCAGAATTTTGAAAAATGGAATAGTGGGGAAATTATGCAATCCACATCATTGCAAAACCCGTTGCTTATGCACGCAGCGTATCTGAGCTCTATGAATAAAGGAGGCATTTACAACGAAATACGAAATAGACTGTTCATTTGTCGAGTGTATATGTAAAGCTTATTGAATGCGTAAAGTATTGAAGAATTTGTAGAGAATAAGTGAAAGATAAATTATTCGTTTATGTAATTAGAACATAATCTTCTGATTATAGCTTCATTTTCATATTTTGTGCAGTTTTCTTGTAAGATGGGGGTGTTCAACTAGTTTCGTAAAGACCACAACCTGTCACACATTATAAAAGGGTCCTGCAGATGGATGAAATTAATATTTATAAAAAAATAAACAAGATTTATCGGTCAATCGGGTTGTGTGGTCTTTACGAAACTAGTTGAACACCCCCATCTTACCGTAGTACAGAATGAGTTTAAAGTGATACTTAAGATGTTAAAAAAGTGCTTAATAAAACTTTTACATTATATAAATTATACAGATATTAGTAACAATATAAGACTATGAAAATGAGTCTTGGTTGTTATTTTGTTTTTGTGTGGGTTATTTTTTTTATATAAATAATAAAGATACTCTTTAAAACTCTTAAATTCTTAAGTTATAGTGAATACTAATAATTAGCATAACAGTGTGTTTAAAAGTGTGGGAAATACAGATAACAATCGAAAGGCATATGAGTCCGGTGTTTAGAATGTCGCCATGTGTGTCTGCTGAAATTGCAGGTCTAGCTCTGGCAGTGGCACTGGCCAAATTCGCCATTTGCGAATTTTAAACACAATTGGCGAATTTTATTTGAATTTGGCGAAATAATTTTATGTAATGATTGATATTTTTTGAAAATAATGGTTTGTTTCTGCAATTTTTAGAGTTTAATGGATAAATTTGGCGAAATTTTCTACACACCCAGAGCTAGCCCTGAATTATCTTCCAGCATAATTCACTGCTAGAAATTGGCTGCTAGAATCTACGTGGTAAAAATCCACACACAATTTGACTTTTTTCCTTTAATTCAAAGTGAAGATCGTTTCAAAGTAAGTATTTCTTGGCCTCCATGAGCTCAAAATAGATCACTATACATGATTAGGGCGGGAAAATGTGATGGTAATCGTTATTTTGACCACAATTCCGTTCTGAACAAAATTCCTCGGAACCGATGGAAACAGCTAATGGCGTAATGCCACAGGGCGGATTAACCTTGCAATGTGCTTGCACTTGAGGTTAATCTTGATGAACTATGACTTTAACTAAAATAGTATTAAAGCAAAATTGCATTTATTTGTTTTGTTCATTCACTGATTTATACTCGGTACATGCTTCTACCTATTGTTGTTGCTTGCTTATTTTGTTTTTGTTTTGTTTTTTGTTGATTGGCGTTGAAAGAAAGAATAAGTGTTTTGGAAACACACAAGTGTTATATTTTTATGTGTAAATTCATATATTGTGAATAGTTCATCAAGATTATTCTCAGGTGCATGCACAATGCAAGGTTAATCCACCCGAGGCACTAAGCCATTAGCAGATCTGAATGGTTCCGAGGAATTTTGTGGTCAAAATAACGACTACCATCACATTTTCCCACCCTAATCGTGTATTGTGATCTATTTCGAGCTCATGGAGACCAAGAAATACTTGCTTTGAAACCATCTTCACTTTGAATTAAAGGAAAAAAGTACAACTGTGGGTTTTTTTTACTGAGCTGATTCTAGCAGACAATTTCAGAAGACATGCATGGCGATGTTCTAAACACCAGACTCGTACGCCTTTCGGTTGTTATCTGTATTTCCCACACTTTAAAACACACTGTTATGCTAATTATTAGTATTCACTATAACTTGTTATTTTGTTTTTGTGTGGATTTTTATATGAAGATACTAATGTTAGTCGTTATGTTGACCACAATTCCGTTCAGACCAAAATTCCTGGGAACCACTCAGATCTGCTAACGGCAATGTCTCGGGCGGATTAACCTCGCATTGTGCTTGCACTCGAGGTTAATTTTGATGAATTAATATCGTGAAATACCATGGACCAGGCTACCCCATAAACCGGTCTATTTGCATATCACTTATTTTGAAGCAATCTGCAGATGGGGGACCCTGACATTGGAATATTTTTTTTTTATCGAATTAACAAAAGCCTCCCATAAAGCAAACTGTACAAATAAGAAAAAGACAAGTAGCCCTAAAATATTTTTATGCAGTAGTGCTGGGCGGTATACCATATATACTGTTCAGTATCAGTATCATGTCAATACCGATTTACCATACCGAGCAAATACCTGAAAAATGTTTCCCATCATTTAGTAAAGCACTAACAATAGATCTGACAAACGCAAAATGGGTTGGGTATAAATCAGATGAGAGGCTTGAGTATGGAATTTAATTTTATTAGATGAAATTAGCAAGTGAGCCTTAACTCAGGCATGCATTTAAAACCGAGTAAGGGGCAGGATTTAGTTCAGTCCATTGAGTGTTCGTTTCAGGTGCATGCGTCGCAGGATCGAATCAACTTGGTGGATCCATTCAGCTGATTGGGTTTTTTCTTCTTCCAACCAGTGCACCACAACTGGATAAAGGCCGTGGTGTGTGCTTTCTTGTCTGTAGGAAAGTGCATATAAAAGATCCCTTGCTGCATGTGAAAAAATGTAGCAGGTTTCCTCTGATGACTATGAGTTAGAATTACCAAAAGTTTGAAATCCAATAGCTGATGATTAAATAATCAATGTGCTCCAGTGGTGTTGTTAAACAAAAAACTTTTTTTTTTTTTAAAGCCGAGTATACCGAAAATACCGCTCTGTATTGGTATTGTGTCAATACTGAATACCGTACCAATACTGAGATTAATCGCTCCAAAAATACTGATATTGATACCAAAATACTGTCTAGCTCTATTATGCTGAAGGAAATTTATACATGATGGCCATTATGCACTGTAGCACTATATTAAATTATGTGTAATATTAAACAAACTGTAAGAAGCAGCATAGTAAAGGATGCCATCAGCTCTACAGATTTTGATATTATATGTTCTCAATTGTTTTATCCTATTGGACTATATATCTGATGGCAAAATATCCAACTGTTGCCCCTCTATTGGTTAGGGTTGGGATAATGGGTAGAGTTGGTGCCACTGCCCGTGTTAGGGTGAGATTCCCTCTATATATTGATATAACTGGGGGGGGGGGGGGGGGGGGGGGGTAAACAGGCAGAAAGCTTTCCAGTAATTTTTTGCCACTGAATAAAAATTATTGGCATCAATTGAAGATATAATTTTGTTTGTTTTTTCGTTTGTTGCAAATGTTACTGGTTTATAATTGCTATAGGCACTAACTGGGAATTTCAAAAACAATTGGCAAAATAATTTTGTGTACCGGTAATAGTTTTAATAGATAATTTGGCGAAAATAAATTCTGACCCAGAGCTAGCCCTGTCCGATTCACAAATGCTGTAGGTGAGCTTATTGCCTGTAGTAAAAACATTTGCAAATTGATGTATGAAACAAATTCTGAAGTTTTGAGCCCTGTGTTACAGTGTAGGATAAAACAGTTGAAGGAAAAAAATTCAAATGGGCAATGAACCGTGATCCCTGTTGTTTTTTTGAGTGTGTAGTGGAATTTTTAAAAACATTTACAAACAAAATAAATAACAGTAACAGAATTTAGAAACATGGATAATATTTTCAGAATAAATGGTACCTGCTGGTTGTTAACCCAAATAAAAACAAGACCAATAATGACGTCTGACTTCAGGTCTGTTCCAGTTGTTGATGTCCACATGGACAACTTCAAAGATGTCTGGCCGTCTCTGACACTAGCCATCAAATCAGCCACATTTGTAGCCATTGACACGGTATGTTGCAGTGAGTCTGATATAATATTAGCAATAATGTAAAGGCATGTTTTTAAAACCAGACATCAAGACCTAAATAAATATAGGTTTGTAATATACGAGTACTTTATATGTTCAAAATTTTATGGTCAAAATTACGTCTTTTTAAAAATACATGTATATTATTAAACAGTCCGATTCTCTCTTCTTTTTCTCATTTATATTTAGATTGTCCTTATAAATTGTCCCACATTATATAAATATTTGGATGAACAGTCGATTCTTTTTCATTTTTAGGCCTGTTAACTTTTTAATCAATTTTTATTCCATTAATTGAAATTTCACAAATTGCTATTCCAAAAATTCGGCCATTTCCAACTTACACCCAACCCACTTCTGTCCCACTCCCAGACCCAGTCACTGGCAAAGCAAAAAATTGTGCCCAGGAGACATATGCCTGAACCATAATTGGATATAGCAATTTAATGTTGTATGCTATTTCCCTTACTCTATATTCTATACCAGTCAGGGGTGTAAATTGTAATTTGCCTTAAATTATTTGTAAGCAATACTAAGATAAAATATGATTATGCAAGATATTTTTGTTAGTTGATTATTTAATTTTTGTTGCTGCTAACACTATGGTAGTTACATGTCTCCCCCATGTCGCCTACCTTTAATACTAAGGATTGTACTTTCCATAACATATTTATGCCATCTCAAGATATCACAATCCTTTGTTATTTAGTAATAAACATATTTGTAAAGTTCTGTAATACAGTATGAATGAAAATTGTTATGATTTTCTTTTATTTCTTTTAGGAACTTAGTGGGCTGGGAAACAAACGGCTTCTAAATGCGAAGTAAGATATTTGAATTTTTAGTACATTCTGTTTTCATTTCCATTGCCTCTTTATCTGTACATAGAAAATTATTATTACCTAAATTAATAAGTGTGCAAAAAAATGTCACATCAAAAGGTTCAGGGTAAATTCATCATGGTTTAAATATTTACTGTGTACAGGTATGTATATTTTACAACTTGGACAAACAGGAGTAATTTAATTGTAGAAAAAAGTAAGTTCAATCAGTGTTGTCCTTCATATATGTTATTAATTTTTTTATCAAAAACATGTAAACATAATTAAATTTCTGTTAATTCATTACAATTTAACATCATCCCATTGGTCCAGCCACAGCAACTTTATATTGGTACTTTGTTTTACTGAATGTTATTCTTTAAATGGACATACCCTAGTTTTTAAACACTAAGGCATATTTTTTACTATTAGAGCCATTTTTGATAACTGAAATCATACTTTACTTAGATTTTATTGTTTAGGTTATCCATTTCCGTACATTCGAAGTGGTTTTTTCATCCTGGTGTTTTTAATGTCACAAAATGCATTTCTCATATTTTTTTAAAATGCACGTGCGTCTGAGAAGTAACAGTTATGGAGTCAGTTTTAATCTATTTTTAGAGGGTATTTTACCATTTCAAAGTCATTATATGTGTTGTCTGTTATTTCATTGATGTTCATCTACGGTAGGTACATGTATGTACCAAAAAATCATCCCAAAACATACAGTTTGCAGATGAAGTTTTGTTTGTTCATACCCAGATGAATGTAAAAGAAATAACAGACAATCCTTTAAAATATAGCAAACCTGTATAAAGTATCAACAATCAGGACTGTTGGCATTGTTGACTTTTTAGCTGCTTTTGAAGAAAATTAATATGATAGGTGTACACTTTAATAGCATGTTTGATTGTACTTTTGTTTTTAAATTGCAGTTTGGTCTCTCGTTGTTTTTTTATAACGTTACTAGATCTGTACTCTATTAATTTTATTTAAAATGCTACCTTTTGACTTGATATTTAATAATTTTAGCTCATAATCTTGATTTGTGAATGCTATTTATAAATTTAACAATTTCAGATCAATAGATGACCGGTATGCCAGTATAAGCAATGTGGCAAAAACACGATCAATTATTGCCCTTGGAATTTCCTGTTTTAAGCTAAACAGTGTTGTAGAACAGACTTGCACCCCTGCTGACATTTCATCCGACAAGAAAGTCACAGTGAAGCAGTGGTCATTTTTGGCTCAGACTTTCAACATAGTGGTTCTTTGTGGCGAGGATTATGTGGTGGAACCCTCTTCTCTTAAATTTCTGATCTCACACGGCTTCGATTTCAACAGACAGTATGCGACAGGTTTATCCTACTACAGAGGAAACGACAGGGTGAGCTGTTAGAATCAGTCACTTAATAACGTTCAGGGCTAGCTATTAAACCTAAAACATTTTAGAAATCAACAGGTTTTTGTTTTTTTAATTCAATTATTATGGTACATGAAATTATTTTGCCAAATTAAAATCAAATTTGCCACCTGCTTTCAAAATTCACAATTGCTGAATTTGGCAAGTGCCAGAGCTAGCCCTGACTTGTGTGTTTTTTATTCAGTTTTCTAAACTAATTCGTGTATACTTTTTTTTGGGGGGGGTGGGGGCATAAAAATGTATTTAAAAATGTTTTAGGTGGAAACATTTTAACACAGCTTCTTTTATATTGACAGAGATATGAGCTACATATATACATTGAATGGTAGATAGATAATCCCAAAGCAAAAACTCATATTAAATTAATTCCATCGTTGATGAATAAAATATTTTTGAACAGAGTAGTTTTCATTTATTATTCAGTCAACACATCATGCCAGTCTTACAAGAGTTATGGCCCTTTACATTTTACATACATGTAGTTGATTGAACTGGAGCCCAATTCACTAAACTCTCGCAACTTTGCGATCTCGCAGTGCTATGCTAAAAGACTTACAAAGAAGATGCTTTGTTGTCTAACAGAGCCTAAGATACCTTTGTGAATTAGGCCCCTGGTGTGATGATGGTTTGAAAACTTCAAGAAATGCAGGATTTGAACCAAGGCTACACAAATCTCGGAAAAATTATGTTACAAAAGGTTAACAATTTAAAAAAATTCTTCCCACAGAACATGAAGCCAAGTTTGTCTGTTCGAGACCTGTTCTCTGTCTTGTTGGAGGCCAACGCTCCAGTTGTCTTCCACAACGCCTTGGTTGATCTTGTGTTCTTGTACCAGAGTTTCTATGCCAACCTTCCATCCTCCTGTACAACATTCCTAGCCGACCTCACTGAGATGTATGGTGGAGGAATCTACGATACCAAGTACATCACTGAGTACCGAGAGAGACTGACCGCGTCGTATCTCGAGTTCGTCTTCAGAAAGTGGTATGTCAAAGTGATTATTCGGATTTGGGGGAGGGATGTAGCCCAGTGGTAAAACACCCGCTTGATGCGCGATCGGTCTAGGATCGATCCCTGTCAGTGGATCCATTGGGCTATTTCTCGTTTCAGCCAGTGCTCCACAACTGGTGTAACAAAGGGCGGGGTATGCACTATCCTGTCTGTGGGATGGTCAAACGTAATTTTGACATTTTAGACTGTTTTTCATTCCAGTCTGTATACCAGATCTGTTATATCAAATACCATGGCATGTGCTATTCTGTCTGTGGTATGGGGTATATAAAAGATCCCTTGCTACTAATGGAAAACTGTAGTGGTTTTCCTCTCTAAGACTATAATATGTCAGAATTACCAAATGTTTGACATCCAATAGCCGATGATTAATAAATCATAATAAGTGGTGTCGTTAAACAAAACAAACTTTAAATTAGTGAATTTAATTGGTGTCTGTATATTCACAGGGTTTCTGGTTGTCTTAAAGTAGCTAGTGTTTCTGCCAGAAAGACATATTTGGGGTATGGTGCTATGGAATTGAATGCAACCACAGTCAACAGGGTGTATGGGGGGGGGGGGGGGGGGGTCTCCCCCAGAAAGAAAATGTTTTAAGTTTAGTGTTAGGGTTAAGAAAATCATACAGTGATGATAAGAGTAATTAATTTTATCAAAAGGTTAACTTTAAGTAAATCATCTGCAAAAATATTTGGGTATGGCTCCATACCCATTTTACCCTCTGGCAGAAACTGTGGTAACCCATACTGGATTTTACTTGTCCATACACAAAAATATATGTTAGGAAATAAATGAAGTTTAAGCTACTACAAACATTAGGATAATCAAAAACAAATTGAAAATACAGACACTGATAATTTAAACAAGAAAATAGATGTATTTAGTGATTGAAAGGCTTTGTCAGAAACATCTTAACAATAGCAGAAAACTCAAATTGTCAGATTGAAGTGTTATTATTACCAAGGACAAGTGAAAATTAGTCTGTTTGAAAAAATATGGAAATTGGATATACACCAGTCATACAGACAATAAAAGAAGATATATTGATTTACCATATTTGGCCATGCATGAAAACATCAACATATATTTCTGTTCTTAACTTTTCCTTATTTATAATAACCCTAAGCCTGCTGCTTGATGTTTTATTTTAGTATAGCTAGATATGGGTTCAAACCAACCCCTATCCACCTTTGACCTGGACAGGTTTTTTCTCTCACAATTCAATCATTGCGATATATTGGAAGACCTCACCATTTACGGGATGCTATCATTGTGACTACCCATCATTCCTCTAAGACTAGTTCAAGGAGAGTAATTTTTATCTCCCCTTAGCCTTATGAATTAAAAAAAAGTAGAGATGGCAATATTTTAAATGACTTAGGGGAGCAAGTAATGACTTCCCTCAAAGTTTTTTCATTGTGAGGTCTGATGGTAGTACTAAACCAAATAACTTCCAAGCTGGGTCAAAGTTTGAGGTGCACCAAACTTTTGATAGAGAAGTGAACACCACAAATCCAGTGATTGGTGATAAATGTGAGTGTGTTGGTTGTAAAAAAAAAATAGTTTCATCTGGGCAAAAAATGTATGCAATTGTATTTCATCTAGTACCACTGTGTCAAGTAGCCTTGTTCTTGAAACATGTATGGGGTACCTGTAAAAAAAAAAGTACTCAAATTTTGTGTGGAACTAGGGTAGTCATAGACGCTACCCGTTATCTCAGAAATGAGCAGCTTGACCCCCAATGTTTTCTGATTCACTTTAAGGGTGATGGGTAGTAGTATTTATATCAGTAATGTTTGTGTCGATTGATATGCTGCAGGTAGGAGTTTAGCCACATATTACTATTGTCGTCTATGGGATTTGATTTGGTAGTATACACCCTGATATGGTTTGTATATTAAGTAAAGAGCATCAGAATGAAGATAACATTTAAGTCTCATGTCTATTACTCTGGCATTCTAAATGATCTGTGTTTTACATTTCAGTCAAAGAGCAAATGCTTACAGAAGCCAGGAATGGAGAACAGAGGTGTGTCTGGAATTTGCCAAATACCCAGCAAGTTGTGTCGATGTCACACAGCGATTCTGTGGCTTGCCTTCTGTTGCTGTCGAGCTGGGTTACATTCCCAACAAAGACCACCTGCACAATAGTCTGTGTGATGTGTTTGCTGTAAGTTGTGGTGTTATGTACATTGATTTAAGTCTTTAGATACTCTGTTTTACCTGCTTTTACCATATTTTTGTATTTATGGGGGCATTCATTATCCAATTTCACATTGTGAAGAGGAAGACAAAGATATATTAATTTATTATGGTGTTATCATTCCTAGGACGAGTCAAAATAAGTGGTTGAAAAATATGAACAAATAATGCCTGGGTAATTTTTTTAGTTTTTGAAACCAACAAAAGTCAGTGGAAATAAACCTTTTTTATATATATTTTTAGGAGAGTGGGAGGAAGGACTAGAAAAAACTATACTTTTTGTACCCTTGTAAAAATTAAAATAATGTTTAATGGCCCCTTATATGTTATATGTTAGACCCTCTTATTTTAGTTTTTCGTTTGTATTTTTACACTGCAAAGATTTAATATCTTCTGTTTGTGAAACAAAATTCAGCCATCAGCACACATGAACCAAATGTTTGACATCCACATGATTAATTAAACAATGTGCTCTAGTGGTGTCGTTAAAAAGAAAACCTGTTCTTTACACAGGGCATCAGTATTATTAATGGTACTGCAGACACAGAACTCTATTAACATGCCCATATAAAACAGGAGTTTCACGCACGTCCACCCTGTGCACTACCTCTGGGTATGCCAGTGACTGAGTCCGGCACGTCCACTCTGGGTCCAACCTTTGGGTATGCCAGTGACCAAGTTGGGCACACATCCACTCTGGGTCCAACCTCTGGGTATGCCAGTGACTGAGTCAGGCACACATCCACCCTGGGCCCAACCTCTGGGTATGCCAGTGACTGAGTCAGGCACACATCCACCCTGGGCCCAACCTCTGGGTATGCCAGTGACCGAGTCAGGCACATCCACCCTGGACCCAACCTCTGGGTATGCCAGTGACCGAGTCAGGCACATCCACCCTGGGCCCAACCTCTGGGTATGCCAGTGACCGAGTCAGGCACATCCACCCTGGGCCCAACCTCTGGGTATGCCAGTAGCAGAATGGCACTGAATTTTCTTATTTTAAGATTTGGGCAGGAGTTAGTTCCTTTGAATTTTAAAAATTAATTTGCAATATCCATAAATTTATTTCATAAATAGAGGATAATAAACGAGTTACCAGTTATTATCAAATTTATGTCCCGAGTGAAGTAATTTTCACTTGTCACAAGCTTTAGCGAATTACAAATAAAAATTATTTCACAAGGGACATAAATTTGATAATAACTGGTACCAAGTTTGTTATTCTATTTATTGCCTCAGCTATTTTTTCTCTAAAAACCTTTATTTTTGAAGAGCATGCACGAAGGAAAACCTGTATAGAAACGATGTAAACCACTTTACACACTGTTTTAAGAATTACTATAACTTTGTAATTTAATCACGTTCATAGATAATTTTCAAAAACACAAGTTCTCAATATTGTGCTACAAAATCTATAATGAATTGCATTAAAATGGCATTGTTACAAATTTAACACCAAAAACAGAGAACTGTAAACGCAAACTCATTAAAGTACATGATGTCATTTTTTGTGTTTGTCAAATCGTGATTACGTCATATTTAATACCAACACGGTCATTGGTTTGTAAGCGTCAAATTGTCCAATAGTATTGTTCGTTGCAGAATATTTCTCACTGAGAAAATATGGAAAATATTTTCCCTGTTATGAGTGACCGCTGGGGTAATAATCTTTCTTTTTTCCCAGTCTCATGGTTGGTGTCCTCGTGATGCAAAGTGTCATCAGTCCCATGACATTGACATGATAATAGATATGGAAGGACTTAAAATGGCCAACAAGAGGAGGAAACGAAAACGAAGACACCATCGGACACCTGAAGAGTCAAGTCCTCAAGCAGATGACAACACAAACAAAAATCCAGTGTCAGACAATTGCAGTGAGTCAGACACAACAGATGTTCAGACAGATGTACAGATGGATGATTGTCAGGCAGTTTCTACCATTCTTTGTGATGATGAAAAAGAGAATAGCGAATCCTCAGTTCTTGGAGACCACCAAACCAGTTCTACCACAGTCACATCTGGTGATGGGTGCAAGGAAAATGTAACACGGACAAACACATCCAGTTCTGTATCAAATTCACATGTCATAGACATCAGTATAACAACAGACATCACTAAACCAGATGCACCTGAACCGTGTATATCCATTTTATGTCCTGAAGTTAAGAATGGGGGCAAGGAATCGGTTGTGGAAGAAGCCAGAAGTGGTGGTCATAGGGCTGGATATGATGCCTTTATGACGGGCTTTAGCATGGCTTTTTTTGCTGCCAAGTATGGCAAAGTCCCAGAATCGTGCTCGGGGAAGATAGTGCTGTCCGATCTTGGGTTAGAAGACATGCATAATAAGATTTACTTGTGTGGGAAGGACATTCCGATGAGTATTTTCAAGAGTGCCTTTACAAAGACATCCAAGGATCACAGGGAGAAGTTTCAGAAACTCAGACATCCTCGTGTTGTTTGAATTTTAAATGCTTGACATACATATACTGTTTATCTTTCATGGTAAACAAGTCATCCATTTTTAGCATCTTGTATGTTGGACCTACATCACATATTTTAATGGTGTATAGATACATTTTTTATTTCATCATTGTGCATACAGACTAAAAACAGAAGAAACAGAGTATTAGCTGTGATATAAAAATAAACCCTTATTTTTATGAACATGATCAGTTTGTTTTTGTTTTCATACGAAGGGAACTAACAAAATGTTTTATTTAAGGACGCACTCAACACATTTTATTTATGGGTTATATGGCATCGGACATATGGTTAAGGACCACACAGATATTAAGAGAGGAAACCTGCTTTTGCCACTTCATGGGCTACTCTTTTCGATTAGCAGCAAGGGAGCTTTTATATGCACCATCCCACAGACAGG
This sequence comes from Gigantopelta aegis, assembly GCF_016097555.1. Classification (NCBI taxonomy): domain Eukaryota; kingdom Metazoa; phylum Mollusca; class Gastropoda; order Neomphalida; family Peltospiridae; genus Gigantopelta; species Gigantopelta aegis. Next base: position 35,492,500 of record NC_054704.1, on the reverse strand, counting down.
ATAGTACATACCATGGCCTTTGTTACACCAGTTGTGGAACACTGGCTGGAATGAGAAATAGCCCAATGGGCTCACCAACGGGAATCGACCCTAGATTGATCGTGCATTAGGCGAGCGCTGTACCACTGAGCTACGTCCCGCCCCTCATATGAAGGGTTAACCCTTACATAGCATGATGGTGCACCACGCACAGTCAGCTCAGTTCTATTGTGGACATGACAGCACATGCCATGAAAAGGCTCACTCCATGATGTCATTCCAGAACAGAAAAGAAAAGATTGATCTAATGAAAAGTGATTTGGGTTTTTTTTTAAAGTTGCATGTAGAATTCTAGGCTATCAACTACACACTGAAAACAATTGACAGCTGCAGATACTTTTAAACATTAAAAAAATCTAAACAATTTTCTTTTCCTGCTTTGAAAAACCCCCACACCAGAGTATGTATTACAGAATAGTTATTTCTTTAAAAATTACAAGGTGACCTCCATGAATATTTGAAGCACAGATAAACCTGTCTGTAAAACCCACTAGGGGACTTACAAATGTGGGCTATTCTGGAATATGGTTATATAATTCAGGGGTACTAAAATTAAATAGTAATGTTCAGACATGGTTTTATTTGTAAACAGTTTGATTAATGATCTTCATTTTGTGTAAATTTCAGGGCCCAAATTTACAAAAAATTGTAAGCCTAGTTTTGCACCTAAACGTAAATCTATGACTAAGCCACAATTCTTATTACTTTTATACAACTATAGTTAGAAATACACATATTTCATTTTCTTTTGTCTTTAAAATGCCCTATCTTCCGTAATGATACAATTTTCTGCGTGAAATAGACGCCAAACACGTGTAAACGCACGACCTGTATAACTGCTAGTAGCAGACGTAAACTTACGATGTTTAACGAAATAGGCCGCACGGGCCCTTTTCATGAAGCGATCTTAGCACTAAGATCACCGTAGTGCATAAGGTAGCTATGCACTTATGGTGATCTTAGTGCTAAGATCGCTTACTTATATGGCTTTTGACTAGGCATTGGCAGTTGTAACCGATATTTTCTGGAGTTGGGTCGGGGGCCAGTAGGTGGCAGTTCTGGTAACAGTAGTGGCAAATAATTTATTGTAGCTGTTTTCTGATCTTTTGGAAATAATTTAGAAGTTGATGGGTCATGCTTATATAAATAATGATAAATATTGAGTATGCTCTTGATTTTCCTTATGTGGGGGATAAAAAAAACCCAACTGTATCATAAATGTTCCGTGGATATTTACAGGGAACTAGGCCATGCTTTCTGGGATGTTTTAAATCGTAGATTCTCTTGGTCATATTGAAAATGGAAAATATAAATTACGAGTTAATGGGTAGGGATCATCCTGTGTAAATGCCCCCAGCTTAGGCTGACCAACATTTAGGTGGCCATGATTTTAAGTAGTACTAGTATAACGGGTTCTCTTCATCAGGCCCATGGGTACAATATCTGAAGTACGGGTGGGTAGGTACATGTCAGATCTGTTTTATTTTAAGTTATATAGAATAGGGGGGAAAACACGTACATTTTCGTCCTCGAGTAAGGGAGGTTAAGGCTGTGCACACACACACTGGTTCATACGGACCTGTTCATTCAATTGTTTTGTTTACATATGTATATTTATAGATTCTTACTCAGTTTAGAGCCATGCGTTTCCAAAGAATGGATGAAATTTCCGAAAAATGGAAGTTTGTTCTTGGAGAAAACTATGTAATATTTTTGTTAGGGTTATTTTGTGTTATCTTTTTGATGGGGAAATGCACAATTTTCCTTCCTGATTACACTTGTGGTTACGTGAGAACCCCCCCCCCCCCCAAAACACCAACAAAACAAAGCAAAACAAACCCAAAACGACCCCCCCCAAAAAAAAACCCACCAACAAAAAAACAAAAACTAGGTATTACCGCTGTATATTTTGTCTACAATCAACACATATTAATGTATGTGTTTAGCTCCATATTTTGGCATATACTCGTATTGTGGGAAAAAAAGCGAGTGTTTATTGACATACATTTAATTTTACTTGCATTTAATACAAAAACGTACCGAAAACTGTTTACAGGATAATTATTTATATAAACATTAAAAGTCTCACTACCACATAAGTTAAAAATTATACAATTATCTCCAGTACAGTAATCAAAATAGTCATACACACGTGTATTGCAGAAGTAGTAAGCTTTATTTTGATATAGGAAGTCATGATGGTGACGTGTGAATAAGCAGATTTTATAGCAAACTGACATCAGATTTATATTTTGCTACAGCTGTCGCTATAAACACTAACTTCGTCTGTAATATAGACGTTCCGCCTTTGGTTGTTTAGGGCGAGATGTAGCTCAGTGATAAAGCATTCGCTCAATACACGGTTGGTCTGGGATCGATCCCTGTCGGTGGGCCCATTGGGCTATTTCTCGTTCCATCCAGTGCACCACGACTGCCATCTCAAAGGTCGTGGTATTTGCTATCATAGATCCCTTGCTGCTAATCGAAGAGAGTAGCCTATGAAGTGGTGGAAGCGGGTTTCCTCTTTCAATACCTGTGTGGTCCTTAACCATATGTCAGATGTCATATAACCAGCACTAACTTGAATGGGTGTAAGATGAATATAGTTAACTTAACAAATTCCACGACTTCCAAAACATTTGAAATGTAAGTCTGTTTTCACCCACAATTGTCGGTAAGTTCATATGAAAATGAATGTTTTTCGCGAGCAGGCGCGTATGCGGGAATGTTACCAGGATGGGAGGGGAGTCTAAATTTAGGCGAACGAAGTTCATATGGGGATCGAGACATGCTCCTCCGGAAAATGTATTGGGGAGGGGTTTAGATCCCCCAACCCCCCCCCCCCCCACACACACACACACACCCCGCACACGCGCCTGATGAAGTAGGGTTTTGACGCCTAACCGACGTGGTGACCAAATACCACGTTACATCGGTTGCTCCTCCGGAAAATGTATTGGAAAAAAAAAAAAAGATGAAAATTTGTTTGAGCAGGGAGGGGTTTAGATCCCCCAAACCCACCCCTCACACACGCGCCTGATGAAGTGGGGGTTTTACGCCTAACCGACGTGGTGACCAAATACCACGTTACATAGGTCTTATGTAAAGACTTGATAACATTTGTTATTATTATTTTGGTTTTTTTTAATGCGTCCGTTTTTCGCGTTGTAGGCTACAACGCTGACATGCTCCTGTAGCTATGGCTGCATAACAAGTGTATTATTTGAGTTGTTGAACGGGTCTGATCTTAGCATGTTTCTATGCTGTTCCTCCCAAGACCAGTTATCACGGTTGAAGTATCTTGTAGGTAATGTAATGTAAGGTTCAAGCTGATATGGTAATCTAATACTACACACAAAAAAAGCGTTCAGGTCATTAAGAAATTACAGTTTTTAATACACCGGTAGTCGGAATTTTGTAGAACTAACATGACCGTTATTCTTTGCAAATGGCTGGTTTATCCAGACATTGAGTCCATATACAAAGAAGATGTTTCGCTTGATCTCTCGTTCATAAGTTAACTGCTGGAAAGATGAAATTCGATACGCAGCTTTGTTTGATTCTCTTCAGTAAATTGCTACATTATATAGGCCTATACATTTTTTTTTTTTTATCAATTGGATCTGTTGAGAACTGAAAACGTCATTTATTCGGCTATCGATGTTGCCATCTTACAGTATTTACAGCCGTAGATACTAAGCTATACTGTGCATTTTGTGTTATTCCTGTTTATTTATTTCAGCTTGTTTTAAATTAACAGATATGTGTTGTATGACGTAAGACTGTGGACAGTTTTAACATTATTCAGTTTCCAGTTCGTAATATAGGCCTACTACTACTAATAATCTCGTCTAATACATTAACGGATCAGACATAATGTCCCAAAACAGACGACAATCCATCCGGCCATCTGACATCGATCAGTTGCGTCAGCTGCCAAATCCGGAGAGCATCGGCGATCGTCGCAGAAGCATCTACACCGTTGGGACGGGACGCCGAAGCAGCAGCATCCACTCAGGACAGCTCTCTCTCCTGGCGGTGCGAAAATTCAACAAGAAATTCGGCCGAGCCGAAACGGCGTTCAAGAGCGTCAACTATGAAGCCACGTACCGCATGGAGCCAAACGTGACATTCAGCCCCCCGAGCGTCAAGCGGATCATCGTGGAGACGCTGAAGGACCTGTTGGAAGATCAGGAGTACGATCCCATGAGCTGCTCTTCCATGTGTCGGTCGGTGGGTGAGGAGGTCAAAGACCGAGTGAAGCTGCTGGGATACGACCGATACAAAATCGTCGTGATGGTCGTCATAGGGGAGAAGAAGGACCAGGGTGTCATGGTCACGAGCCGGTGCGCCTGGTACACCAAGTTCGATAACTTTGCAGAAGGTGCCTACCAGAACAAACACCTGTTCTGCAGTACCCAGGTGTTCGGACTGTATTTGGATTGATGATTCCCAGGTGTGACTAGTGATTTCATACATTTATACAATTCAAGTAGGCCTAGCAGTTTTATATGTATACAATTTTTATATATATTTTTTTAAATTTATTAATTTATTTTATTTTATTTTTTGTTTGAATTCTCATTCTTTGTTAATATTTATAATAAAGTTTAAAAACAGCTACAGATATCAGACTATATTCTTAATTTTGAATAACTACTTTACACGGGAAAAGTTTGTAGCCATGACAATATAGCAGGTTAAATAAACAGTTTTTAAAAAGTTACAAATGATACATTTTTAAATAATTATTGGAGGATATATTTTGAATGTTATATATTTTATTTTGTAAATTGCTAAATTTAGAATTTTTCATGTCGTTTTTGTCAACAATGTAAAAAAAATCCATAAAGTTTTATCTGTATTTGTTTTGTTAGGTTTTTTGTTGTTGGTTATGGGTTTGTTTTTTTGTCTGTTTGTTTGTGGTTTTTTTGGGTTGGTTTTGGGGGGTTTGTGTGTGTGTGTGTGTGTGTGTGTGTTTAATGTGTGTAAGGCAGTATACAGGTTCATTGACGACATCTGGGCTTGGTCCACTGCCTCAGAACCAGATATTATAGAGTTTGTTAATAAACTCAATGAACAACACCCCAAAATAAAATTCACACTTCATTTGAGTAAAAAATCAGTGACATTTCTAGATGTGAAAGTGATTGCTGATAGCAAAGTCCTGCACACTGACCTACATTGTAAAGAAACATCTTCTCACAAATACCTCTCCCCCCCCCCCCCCCCCCCCCCCCCCCCCACCAGCTGTCACCCACGACATGTGTTTAACTCTATTGCTTACAGTGGTGCTATCAGAATTCGCCGTATATGCAGTAAACCTGAATGGGAAAGACAACACCTAGAGTTCACTGAATACTTGTTAAATTGTGGATATAAAAAGAAAACCGTTGTGGCTATGTTCAAAAAAGCACAGAACCGCCCTAGAGCTGAATTATTAAAGTACACAGACACATCCCAGTCGACCAAAAACATTGTACCTTGCGTAACTACCTATGATCCCAGGCAACCAAACCTCTGTCAATTTTCCAAAGACACACACATTCTCCATACTAGTGAAAGGATGGCTAAAACTTTAGTGGCCACACCCATCACCATTGCTGAACGTAAAAATGCCACCTTAGCTAACATTTTAAAATGTAACCAACTGCGTCGGATAAAAAATATACCCCAAGCTTGGGGTTGCAGCCCATGTGGGCATTCTAAGTGTAAAACTTGTGCTGCTATGCTCACCACAGACTCGATCACCAGTAAAACTTTTAAAATAAAAAAACACCCTCAACTGTGCTTCATCGTATGTCATATACTGCCTTACTTGCAAATTTTGCCAAATACAATATTCAAACATTCAGTAAACGACTTTCATAACATCAAATATAATTTAAAAAAAGATAAAGCCCCCCATGTGGCCCCTCACTTCAAATTACAACACCATGATTACAGTTGTGTTCTTTTACAGCAAGTTAACAGAGACCAAGCTAAGTTATACCTTGCAGAATCCATTTGGATACTGTGACGGAACATACTCTTAATTTTGTTTTCGCCTGTGGCGATATTAATTGTTTTAGAGGGCCGTGTGCAGTTCCAATATGCACTTAAGCCCAGATGGGCACCTTGTTACGTAATACCTCAGCGCGACGGTGGTCGTGCTGTTTTCAATACACACCCTGATGAGGTGCGGAGGCCATGTAGCCAGTAGTTACGTAATACCTCCGCGAGTGCGGTTTTTACGACCGTGATTTTAGCGAACTGGCGACGACCAGTCTAGGCTTGTAAGAAAAAATACCGCTTGGTCGTTGTGGAACTATACACATCATAAGATTCGGTTCCGCGTACTGTCTCCGGACCAGTCTGGGATTTTATAATAAATAGCTAGGGTTTTAGAGATATCAGCAGAAACATATTGGAAGGCTTTCAGGGAACGCGTCCGTTTGGACATGGTCACTATTATTTCTGCTCTGTTGTATAACCTTGATGTGATTGATGTGACTTTAAATATTTTAATACTGTATTATACCAATATTATTTAGACGGTGTTTCCGGTAATCTGACGAAATAAACTGTAGGATTCATTGTTCTAATATTATTAAAGCTTAGCCAGTCATCCTACAGGACCTAGGTAAACTGTATGTTATTGTCTTTATGGTGATATGTACCAGTATTAATTCTGTATTACAAGGTTACTGAATGAGTAGTTAAGGTTTAATTAAAAATTAACCAGTTAGGAATAGAGTTGTAATTCCTTTACTAATTAAGTTCCCCTGGAAGCGTTTCTCAATTATCACATGTGTGGGTGTTGTGTCACGTTGAAGTGATTAGAATATTGTGTAAACTAGACACCTAGAGATTAACTAATTAAGTGATCAGTCTGGGTTGTTATTATTTGTTGTTGTTAATTACCTACTGCGGCAGTACATTTGTCAGCGTAGGTTAATACAGATTCCAAAGTGTATTGTGTTTTTGTTGTGTTTTCTAGTGAACTAAACGTGCTATATTATATATACTTTATATAAGATCTTATCTCTGATCATACCTAGACGAGCCACTAGGGTTTTAAACTGCCCGATACAGAGAGATCTAATAAATATACAGTTAGGAGAGATATTTGGATAATCGTGTTTCATTCAGTTACGGGTATTATAGGATCCCCGTGACAGATACATAAACTGAATACTGTTCACCCCAATGGCCTCAATGAGTACAGCCCTACTGGCTTTAACAACTAAAACTTTTTATACTCCTTTGTTCTTTAATTTTATTGTTATGTTATTGGTCAGCTCCTGTTTTGTTACCTAGCTTTGAGTTTTTAACTTCCAAGCTGACATTCTCTATCTTATACCTTACTGGTTATATGCCCAGCACTTTATTTGTTTATTCTCCTGAGGATGTTGGTTTTTAGACTAACGAAACGTCGAATATTTTAAATATTTTTATGTACATTAATTTAAAATTTTAAGGTGGTTTCAGTGGAAACATATATTTTTATATGTACTTTTTTAGTATATTTTTATGAAATATATTTGTCATGGGAAAGTTGTCCTTGTCTCACGCACATAATCGGACGCAGCTCTGTTCATTCTCAATCAGTTACATAGTGAATACTACACGAGCGGCCATTAGATACCGTTTATTTTACAACGAGCTGTTTAAAAACGTATAGAACGAGCGAAAGCGAGTTGGATAAATGTTTAAACAACGAGTATGTACAGCAGAGATAAGTCAATTTCAGGTTAACTTAGCATGGGGGGGGGGGGGGGTGTTCTGTACAACCCACAGGTTACTCCTACAAAAATCGACGTCATACCGCGGGAAATTAAAAACAAAAACAAAAAAAAACAAATGACGTGCAAGGTCAAAATCGAGCAGCCAGTCGTATTTCTTTAAAATATCGCACATATATGTGTTATCAAAAATAATGAGTGATGTCTCACCAATGGTTGTGTAAGAAACGTAAAACATTCGCAAATTCTTGCGCTATCATAAGCACTCTCACTCTCTCACTCCCTCTCTCTCTCTCTCTCTCTCTCTCTCTCTCTCTCTCTCTCTCTCTCTCTCTCTCTCTCTCTCTCTCTCTCTCTCACGTATATATGTGAAATAAAGTTAACACAATAATAATCATTTAAATGGTGACTAAGTGAAGTGAGGTCTATCACGCTCACGTGCGCACACTTTAAAACTGACGTTGCCAGAATACCATCCCCTCGCACATAAACAGCATATTAATAACTGTCCTCACCATAATCGCTGACATTCCCTATTATGGTCAATTGTTTGTTAATGACTAGAAAAATCTGATTAAACCTTCAAGAAGCAGGTAGAAGATCACTGGCAGGTCTGTGAAAACCATGCATAGCGGTTATCCGCCATAAAAGGTTATTATATACATGCATTTCAAACTAAAGAATTTCCTCGCATGACGAATTAAATCCTCGTTGTCTATTTGTGTTTCTATCTGATTTTCGTGTTAAGCCCATAACACTGAGTTAGGTTTCTTTGAGTCTGTCAATAATCCATAACCGCTGATTCTTTTGTACTTTAGTCGCGTTCCAGAAGGCTGTAATTAATCTTCTTTTGAAGAGACACTATATCACAAAACTACCGTGCCATGGTGGAAACATGATTATTTATAAACAAGTCAAAAGTTCATTGCCAATGTTTGGGCTTAGGTTTGTAAACATTTTGTGAAAATTGTTAAAGATTGTTGTTGTTTTGAGAGGGGTTTTGTCCATAGATATATTTAGACAATATTATGCTGTATCTTTCCATAGACAGCTTTTTATGCCGTGGAGTACTGAACACTGGCAGATTTGTAGAATACAAACTGTTAAAGTCCATGTAAGATTTGTTTTAAACACGATGGCCCAAACCAAAAGATCATCCATGAAATCATCCGATCGGACCGCAGACGACCAGTTGGGTCAACTCAATGAATTGGAAAACGTCATCCGTCGAAAAAGTGTGTATCCATTTCCATTAGGTCGTCGTCGTAGTAGTCTGTTTTCGGGACACATGGCGGAAACGCCCTTGTCGAGAAAATTCAGCAGAAAATTCTCTAAATTCGACTTAGCGCCGCGCCACATCAACTATGAGGCCACCTATCGGACGGAGCCGGTGATCAAGTTCCACGTGGCGACTGTTCAGAAGGTTATTAAAGACACCCTCACGGAACTGCTGGAGGATTTCCAGTACAGTGCAGTGGGATGCTCTACTGTCAGCAGAACGGTAGTGGAGGAAATCAAACATCGCGTTAAACTTCTGGGATACGACCGCTACAAGATCGTCGTCGTCGTTGTAGTCGGGGAGATGAAGAATCAGGGAGTCTTAGTTACGAGCAGGTGTGCGTGGGAACCAATGTTTGATGACTATGCGACATGTACGTACCAAAACAAAGCAGTCTTTGGCAGTGCGCAAGTGTTTGGAATTTACATGGATTAATTTTATACTGAGAATTAATTACCAATGGCAATAAGTAACTGTATTAATTTAATTATAGGAAGGAAATTGAAGTGGGAAGTGGAACCACAGAGGATGGTGTGGTCCACCACGACATTTTGACCTTTTAATGACTTCAAATGTGAGATCGGAGCATCTATAGAAAAAATTTACATTTTAGATGACTTTTTAAAAAGGTGCCGATCCAGGATTTTGTAAAAGGGGTCCACAAAAATGTATTAAAAGGGCAATTTGAGTTTGTCAAAGGCAACTGAGCCGAGCTCTCAAAGAAAGCCAGATCTGTAGGAGGTTTGTTGACATACTCCTTGGAAAAGTTTGAAATACAAATGCACAGCTGAGACGCATTTTCAGGGAAAGTTAGTGTTGTATTATTGTTAATGATGAATTAAAAAAACCCACCCAAAACAAAAAAAACGAACAAAACAAAACCAGTCAATATGGGTGGGAGTGGGGTTGAGGGTTACTGGACCCCTGTGACGCCCATTTGGTTCAAACAATGTTATAAGGATAAATATGTAAACCTTATGGTTCTGGGCCCCGTTCCACGAAACGATCTTAACCCTAAAATTACCTTATGCACTTAAGTTGATCTTAGGGCTAAGATCGCTTCGTGGAACGGGGCCCTGATTTGGAGGTGAAGAGGCACACGGAGTTCCGTTCACCCACGATTCTTACCGAGCTGCATGTTTGTTCCTCTTTATCGTTCAGGAGCTTTGATTTTCACAACTATTGGAGATGCAACGATATAGCAACTGAAGGGTGTATACTACCAAATCAAATCCCATAGACGACAATAGTAACATATGTGGCTAAAACTCCTACCTGCAACGTATCAACCGACATAAACGCCACGGATATAAATACTACCACCCCTTACACTTAAAATGAATCAGAAAAAATTTGGGGGTCAAGCTGCTCGTTTCTGAGATAACGGGTAGCGTCTATGACTACCCTAGTTTCGCACAAAATTCGAGTACTTTTTTTTACAGGTACCCCATACATGTTTCAAGCACAAGGCTACTTGACACATTGGTACTAGATGAAATAAAATTGCAATTTTGTTTTACCCAGATGAAACTATTATTTTTTACAACCAACACACTCACATTTATAACCAATCACAGGACTTGTGGTGTTCACTTCTCTATCAAAAGTTCGGTGTACCTCGCACTTTGACCCAGCCGGAAGTTATTTGGTTTAGTACTACCTGAAAGGCGCTGTATTCATATTGCAGGACCAACGCTTCATCGAGAAGTTGTGAGACTACTATACGGACTTCTCTCTTATTCACAAGTAATCATTTTAATTAGCATTCACACTAAACAGCTCAGGTAGTCAAGATGTATGCCCAGAAAAGCATGCTTGAACTTTAATTGTAATGCAATTGAAACGAAAGTGACTTGCATTTATACGGACTACCACAGTGGTATATGTTCAGTAGCATGCAAGTGTTTGTGGGATATACCGTAATGTTATTGTTAAAGGGACTGTCTTGTTTAGAATACCAGTGTTTATATTCAGTGTGTTTGCGGTCGTGTGCCTATATTTGTAGAGGTCAGTTTCATTTTACTTCGTAACATATGTTTTTGTTTTCACACGCGTACAAAATTATTGGAATGTAAAATCCGTTTGGGGCGAACGGGAACAAACACTTTGCTTATACAGACTGGTATCCTAAGCAAGAATATATCTTTAATAGATAAGTTTAGCCACCAAAAGGACTCTGTATATATCGTTAGCATGTTACAATGTCAGCAAATTCAGGATAGTCCCTTTAAAGGGACATTCCCGAGTTTGCTGCATTGTAAGATGTTTCCGACTAATAAAATATTTCTACGATTAAAATTACATATTACATATATTTTCTTGTTTAGAATATCAGTGTCTGTATATTCATTGCGTTTCTGGTCGTCTTTAATATTTTCAAGAAGCCCAAACTGGATTTCGTCTTCAAATAATGTCGTACGTACGAAAAAAAAATATTTTAGGAAGTACAATAAAATATAACCTAGTACAAATATTAGAACGATCAGAAACACGTTTAATATACGGCCACTAATATTTTATGCAGAAAAATATATTTGATATGTAATTACAATCGTTAAAAAGTCTCTGTTAGTCGATAACATCTTACAAATTGCAGCAAACTCAGGACTGTCCGTTTAAGAGATAATAAATCACCACTGAGTGTCGTCTGGAATTGTGCAGAGGTCTTATGTTTAAGTATTAAAATAGGTAATATTTATTGTTCGTGTTTGTTATTATTGGTTTTCGGCAAGTACGAGCCCAGTGGTATATAGGGTTCGCCTGGTGCGCGGTCGGTTTAGGATCAATCCCCGTCGGTGGGCCAATTGGGCTATTTATGACTAGCCAGTGCACCACGACTGGTATACCAAAGACCTTGGTATGTGTTATCCTGTCTGTGGGATGGTGCATATAAAAGATCCCTTGCTACTAATGAAAAAATGTAGCGGCTTTCCTCTCTGAGGCTATATATACAAAATTACCAAATGTTTGACATCCAATAGCCGATGATTAATAAATCAATGTGCTCTAGTGGTGTCGTTAAACAAAAACCTTTTTTTGGCAAGTACATTGTAGCTTAGTGGTTACAGCATGCGCTAAAAGTGGCTGTACGTGGTGGTGGTGGTGGTGGTGGTGGTGAGGGAGTGGGTTTAAAAACAAAATCGACTCCAGGTCATCTTCGCAAGCCGAGGTATCATTACGAAATGCAGTTATACGAAATGGTATCATGGCTTGCAAAGACGTCTCCAGGTGGAAAATAAGAATACTTTGAAACTACAAATAGCACCTTTCGTATTTTTATTGTCTTCCCACCCCCTCCAAATCCTGGCACACTATAAAATTCTGGTGCTCGAGATTGCTTTCAAGTCATAACTGGATCAAGTGTGTTTTATTGACGTCTTATCCGAGTTCTAGCGGGACATGTTTTATGAGCTACAATAAACAAAACTGATACCACTTCAAACACACACACACAAACACAGAGAGAGAGAGAGAGAGAGAGAGAGAGAGAGAGAGAGAGAGAGAGAGAGAGAGAGAGAGAGAGAGAGAGAGAGAGAGAGAGAGAGAGAGAGAGAGAGAGAGAGAGAGAGAGAGTAAAAGTGTGTTTTATTTAACGACGCCACTAGAGCACATTGATTTTTTATCTTATCATCGGCTATTGGACGTCAAATATATGGTCATTCTGACACTGTTTTTTAGAAGAAACCCGCTGTCGCCACATATGCTACTCTTTTACGACAGGCAGCAAGGGATCTTTTATTTGCGCTTCCCATGGCCTTTGTTGAACCAGTTATGGAACACTGGTCGGTGCAAGTGGTTTACACCTACCCATTGAGCCTTGCGGAGCACTCACTCAGGGTTTGGAGTCGGTATCTGGATTCAAAATCCCATGCCTCGACTGGGATCCGAACCCAGTACCTACCAGCCTGTAGACCGATGGCCTAACCACGACGCCATCGAGGCCGGTAGAGAGAGAGAGAGAGAGACATCATACAAAACACGTATGGTAGACTACAAACGCGTATGCATGCATCAACACATTAAAACACACACAGACATACAAACGCATACACAACACACATAAACACATTCCTCGCTTGAATCCGCCTGTGATAATCACGCATTTAAAATTCTATACCGAGTCCTCTCATATTCCAGCAATTACATGTCGAGGTACAACTAGCATGTATTTACAAATCCACAAACAAACGTCACGAATTCTTGTCAAAAACGTCCTTTAGATTTCCCACACGATAAAGAAATATTAGTCAAAGAGAACGAAGTCATATTATATGATAAAGAATGGCTTTATTCATAGCGTTTCACATACCAACATATTTTGTATGTATGGTTAGGATAGGCGGGGGGAGTGCGGGCGTGGGGAGCGGGACAGGAAGGAAATAGTTTATTTAACAACGCACTCAGCACATTTTATTTACGGTTATATGGCGTCGGACATAATATGGTTATGGACCACACAGATATTGAGAGAGAAAATCCGCTGTCGCCACTTCATGGGTGGGTGGGGGGACAGTGTCTTAAACATATTGATCTGTTTCACTGCTCAACGTCCACGTTTCGGTTTTCGCCTTGTTTAATATTTGATGTAGTCAACGACATTGATGTACGCATCTGTGCTGTCAAGATTTAGGGATTTTAACGTATTTTAAACCTATTTCTTGATGGTGTTGAAAATTGTGCATTATTATTGACATTTTTATTTACTGACCGCTGTGGTTTTAAAGGGATATTCCTGAGTTTGCTGCATTGTAAGATGTTTCTGACTAATAAAATATTTCTACGATTAAACTCACACATTAAATATAATTTCTTGTTTAGAATATCAGTGTCTGTATATTTAATGTGTTTCAGTAATACAACTATTAGAACGATCAGAAACACGTTTAATATAGAGCTACCGATATTTTATGCAGAAAAATATATTTGATATGTAATTACAGTCGTTAAAAAGCCTCTGTTAGGCGATAACATCTTAAAAATTGCAGCAAACTCGGGAATGTCCCTTTAAGACGAACTGAAATACTGTATAACACTGGAACAAGTGACTTACTGTAGATCTTAATCAATCTCTCTCTCTCTCTCTCGCTCTCTCAAATTTGAGTTAGTACGCCTATGCCGACCCGCCCCACCCATCACACCTGCCCTTCTGCTGATGGTTGGCGTTTTCGTTGCTGTCCAAGATATTCACCAATAGATTAGAAGAACTGTAGGCCTACTTTCTCTCCTATCGCTTTGATAAACATTGAAAAGGTCGAGTGGTTAACTTGAACAAGGAAAAAAGCACGAAACTAGACTTCGTTTATCTTCACCCAGTAAGAGTAAATACTTCAGGGAACGTTTTTTATATCCGTTTTCCGTGTTTGTTTTTGGATATCTTTCACGGTCCGGTCCGCGTTTTACCAACACCCCTTCAACCGAATAGTAATATGGGATATAGATGCGCTTCCCTTCATACAAAACACTGAGGCAGAAAAAAAGAAAAAAAAAAGAATCAAACAAAACAACGAATCTACCGAGATTGATCGATACTTTGTCGCCAGCTCCATAAAAGAAATGGCTGAAACAAAAACCGATACAAAACGTTTACCGTTTACGTGTAGGCCTATTTATATTTCTGCCGTCAGCATTTATTAAGATCGAACATTCGCCATATCATATTCAATGGAATTATTTGTTTACTCGGAACTAAAGCCATTCCTTGATAAATGAGGAGCTTTTATATGTTAATAAATTGCGTTACTAATATATGTGCATTGCAGTCATGACTGTTCTCCAAATATATATACTTCCTTGTAATGTCTATGTAATAACAAACACATAATTGTAATACGCAGATCCAATAGCTACAAAGTACCAGTCACAAGACTCGGCTATAATATTACCAGATCAGGAAGAACACAAAAGTTTACCTAATAACAGTTGGTTTGTGTCGTTATAAATCGGAATATACGATACAATAAACCTTTTTACGAGACAAATTATATATTTGTTTAGTTTATATATAATACTGTGCATAGCCATCCATATGCCATCAACAACAAAACATTAAATAAATGGTTTGAGCGCATTTAACTTTATGTTTGACTTTTGAATCATAATCAGACCATTTTAAAGTAGATTTTTTCCTAAACATGGAGTGGGTAACACATGCTCCACCGCCACGACCCACATAAGCAGACGGGGTAATACCCCACCCCCACCCCCCACCCACCCACACACACACACGCACAGACAGACTCATGTTGGACCCAAAAAATAGAAAGGAATTCAAGGAAAATGAGCTGGCCTAAAATCTTTTCACCATATATTTCCATCATTCTACCCACAATATTAGAGAGGAAACCCGCTACATGTAAAAATACAGTGAATCTGCTGATTAGTTTGAAAGCCTAAAGAGCTGTTTAATTCGAGCAAAAATCAACCTACATAAATTTGAGTTCGTACGCCTATCCCGACCCACCCCACCCACCACGCCTGCCCTGTCGCTGATTTAGTGTTTTCGTTGCCTTCTAAGATATTCACCAATAGATTACAGCTCTACTTTCACTTTTTTGAATATCAACGTTCTCTCCTCTGGCTTTGATAAAAATTCATAAGGTCGAGTGGTTGAACTTGAACAAGGAAAAAAGCACGAAACTAGACTTCGTTTATCTTCACCCAGTAAGAGTAAGTACTTTGGGGACTTTTTATATCCGTTTTTCATGTTTGTTTTTGGATTTCTTTCATACCATTAATTAATGTTGTTGTAACATGCAACATTTATAAACATTGTGTGTGTATGTTGTGTGTGTGTGTGTAGGTTGTGTGTGTGTGTGTGTGTGTGTGTATGCTGTATGTTTGTGTGTACGTTGTGTGAGTGTGTGCGTATAGATTGTGTGTGCGTGTTTGTGTGTGTGTAGGTTGTGTGTATGAGGATATGTGCGTGTGGTGTGTCTGTGTGTGTGTGTGTGTGTGTTTTAATGGTTTCTAGTTTCATTCATATACTAAACGAAGGAAAAGAAGAAATATATAGTAAAAGGAACACTTGGTATTGAAGACGAACTTTAATTCACCATTAGAGTTGTAAAGTGTTTTTTTGTATAAAATACAAATATGTAATGTTGCATTAAATGTCAGTAGAATTTTTTTTAAATGTATAGTTTAATGACAACACTAGAGCACATTGATTTATTAATCATCGGCTATTGGATGTCAGTGAGAGCGATGGGCTAAATCGATTACCCTTCGTAAACCTTTTGGGTTGTTTCTGCCTCACCCATTGCTCGCATACTAGTACATGTATATGTAAGGCCGTGGTTTGTGTTGTCCTGTCTGTGAAAGTGCATGTAATGTATCCAGTGTTACCACTCGACAGCATATGTGGCAGCGCGCGCAGCGGATCCACAAAATCTATTCAGAGGGCCCCCAATGACATGTTGCCGAAGGCCACAAACGTTCCCGAAGGGATTCCTCGGATTCTCCTACATAAAAAAAAATAATAATAATAATACAAAAAAATATATAACTGTCGCCTTAGATCCGCCACTGATATATAATTATTAGAGCAAAAGTGCAGCATTTTTCTAGGGGTTGGGGTGCAGTTTCTAAAATGAACATAACAGTAATCCAAAAAGTACACTAACGTACATTATATTGTGTACTATATGGTAATGTTACCAAGAAACATGCAACCGACCAACATTTTAATTACATCGTCCTCACTAGAACTAAAGAGATAAATCCACTGATCCACCAAACAGGATTTTCGAGACACTTCGGAGTTCTGGTTAGGAGTGCGCACCCCAGGCATCCCCTTTAGATAGGTCCCTGTTAGATACCAAATATTGTAACTGTTGTAATGCAATTTTTTTGTTCCTTTCATATTGAAAACCTTTTGTAAGTCTTTAATTCATAGCTGTTTATTTCATATCCGTGTGAATGTTATTTCTTTAGAATTCGCATAGAAACCACACACCCACCTCTGAACAAACCCCTTTATCTAAAACATGAACATGAAAGAAACTGTAACCTAATATGATTCGTGTGTAGACGAGTTTTGATCGGTGCAGTCTTACAATCACAAACAGAGCAACGGAAATTATGTCTTAGCTCAATAGCATTCGTTTGACGATTTGAATTCCCAGACTATTTCAGGCCAAAACGATGATCATGGGGTGCGTTGCAAAACGTTGTGGAGCGGGTGTGGGGGAGGGGGGGTTGGGGGTTCAAAACCGTATGTCATTTTACTTTCATGAATTAAATGCAATCTTTGCCACAAAAACTTATAATCAGTAGATGATAATTTATCATATTTATTAATACTCAAGAATCATTCAAATGTTTATACAAATAATAAACCCAATAATGTTGGACAAAGTTTGTTTTGTTTAACGACACCACCAGAGCACATTGACTACTGGATGTCAAACATTTAGTAATTTTGACATATAGTCTTAGAGAGGAAACACGCTACATTTTTTCATTAATAGAAAGGGATCTTTTATACGCATCATGCCACATATAGGATAGCACATACTAGAGCTTTTGATACACCAGTCGTGGTGCACTGGCTGGAAGAAGAAATAGCTCAATGGGCCCATCGACGGGGACCGTTCCTAGACCGACCGCGCATCAGGCGAGCGCTTTACCACTGGGCTACGTCCTGGACAAATTATGTTATGGTAACATTGAAACAGGGGGAACGCCAGGAGCAATATTTTAAGGGTAGGGGTGCCAAGGTTTGTAGACCGTCCTCTTGAAAATCCCATGAAACTTTCCACTTGAAGAACACAATATTTTACCGCAGAGGTATATTTTGGGGAATATAACGAGGACAAAATCATCTCAAATGGGTAGAAAACGTTGGGGGGGGGGGGGGGGGGGGGGTAAGCAAAAAAGTTAAAGTTTGTTTTATTTAACGACACCACTGAAGCACATTGATTAATTAATCATCGGCTATGGATGTCAAACATTTTGGTAATTCTGACTCGTAGTCATTAGAGGAAACCCGATACATTTTCCATTAGCAGCAAGGGATCTTTTATATGCACTTTCCCACAGAAGGAAAGCACATACCATGGCCTTTGACCAGTCGTGGTGCACTGTTTGTAACGAAAGAAAGAAATGTTTTATTTAACGACGCACTCAACACATTTTATTTACGGTTATATGGCGTCAGACATATGGTTAAGGACCACACAGATTTTAAGAGGAAACCCGCTGTCGCCACTACATGGGCTACTCTTTCCGATTAGCAGCAAGGGATCGTTTATTTGCGCTTCCCACAGGCAGAATAGCACAAACCATGGCCTTTTTTGGGTGGTGGTGGTGCTATGGAATTTGAATGAGCAGTTAAATGCCAAAGAGAAAAGGGTGCGCAATTTTGATTGAGGGAATGTGGCGCAATTTTGAACGGTCGGTCGAAAGGTAAATGGCCGAGCTAAATATAGAATACTATACGAGTTTTCGCTAGATATAATTTTTACGAAACGAGTGAACTTCCCAAACGTATCTGACCGAACGAAAGTGAGGTCAGATACGTTTGGGAAGTTCACGGTTTTCGTAAAAATGATATCTAGCGAAAAAAAGTGTGGTATTTTATTTATTACCCTCTTTTAAATCACGCAAATTATGAAAAATAAATAAATCAATCAATCAATTTTGTAGCCTATTTCAAGACCGGATGTTGATTTGCATAGCTAGCCGGTGCACGACTACGTACCGCCGCATTGAGAAATAGTTCGTTGTACTTCCGCTACTTCTCAGTGACGTTTTCAGGGGCGTGGTGTAGACGTAGGCCTACTTTCCCATAAATTTCCATCGGGTTTCATTTTTTAATTTAAAGAAAGCTGTAAGGTACATGCATCAATATATGTTTATTTTCATATTGGGTGAAAAATGGGTAAAACTAATGCATAATTCCATATTTTAACAAAACGCCCCCAAGAAACAAATGTTCCCGTTACCCCACTGGCATTGGTTATGCTAATAATGATGAATTCACAAATCACAACTAACAATAACAATTTGTTGACCAAAAATCCAACCAATAAGAGAATAATAAGTGTTTTTGCAGTTTTGTGTCTTTTCACTCCCTTGTTTTGGTTTTCTTTGTACACAATAAATATAGCATATCTTACCGTAATTTCACTTGAAATCCATATTTCGTAAAATGTACAATTTTTCAATCACAGAATTTTCTTCAAACACATGCAGGTGCTTCAGTAATGTTCGAAAAAAAAAAAATCAATAGGAATTTTGCATTGGATTTTTTCCAGCATTCTTAAAACGGAAACGTCATGTACCCAGTTTGTGGTTATTGTAAGGAGGTGCAAAATGATGTCATTTGAATTCTGACGTCATTCAAATTCAAAATTAGCTATATTATTACAATGCATCGCCACATTAAAATAAAAACTGGTCTATTAACCTTGACCCCTGTTAAATTTCTACAACAAGCAAACAACGCTGTTTACAGGTCGGTATATTTTACTTTTTCATAATTCTACAAAAAATATTAAATTAAGTTTAAAAAAATAAAAAACTACCTTTTGTCAAATATATCATATGAAAAATATTAACGTTGGATATGTTTCTTAATGTAGACCTTAATAATGATGAATTCACAAATCACAACTGACAATAACAATTTGTAGACCAAAAATCCACATAATAAATAAAATGAATATGTTTAATTATTGTTCTATTCATTCTTTTATTTTTATTTTTTATTTAAAAATATTTCTCGCGCGGTCCAGTTTACATCAACTTTTAATGAATGACATTTGTAGTAAAAGTTGTGGATGTTACTGACCTTGACATTAATTATGAATGAAAAAAATAGTCCCGTTATGCTAATAAGGTCGCTGTCCAACCAATCGAAATTAACTCTGTTCCCTGTTGACAAATCAAAACAGTTTGTAATACGCACCTGCAGGTGCGTACGAAATTTGTACGACACCGCTATATCTTCATCAGGAGGGTAATAATATAGGTTTTGATATTAGTGAATCGAGAGTAGCTCGTTAATTTTAGACCTCTACGATGCTGTGGTGTCTCCCTAGGTTGCCCATAGGGCCCTTATAAAGGGCCTGACCGCTTCTGGTCGAGGCATCAGCAAGTATATTATTACCAGCAGCAAGTATTGGGGGTTTGGGTGGATTGCAATTGCTTCCCCCGGGTGCATTGCAATTCTGTACTCGGAACCGGTATTCTTTTGTCCAGTTCCTTATTAGAGTACGTGCTGGGCCATTAAATGGGGGCGGGTGCATTGTTATCATTAGTCAATGCACCCTGTGTACTGATGCAGTGAGCGTGTAGTATGTGTGTGAATCCTAGTTTTGTGTTAAGGTTGTACCTATTGTCTTAAGTCCCTATTCTAGCGAGTTCAACGGTAATTCATGACCACCCATCCCCCTCCGTCCTTGTATAGCATTGAATACGATGACGGAGGAGTTAAACTAGCCTAGCTATCTAATTTGAAGGGTTAAACCCTTATAGTGTAGGTATTGGTTTTAAAAGCCTAGTGCTTGGCATACTTAACTTTATTACCAATGCAATAAAACGAAACTAACGGTGGCAAGTAGCAATTGTATACATATATGCACCAATCTAGGTACTTAGTTTGAAGAATTTTGATTCCCGCCCCCTAAATATAGGATTTTAGTAGGCTTACTTGGTTTGTCTTCAGTCTATCTGGATAGTTGGGTATCGGTTTTCCTGCATGTCTTTGCTTCTGGAACCCTAGTTGACTTACCTTAGTTAGCTAGGATGGAATGCATCAGTAATAAAAAAAAAACATGGTGCGGGTGCAAAGACAAATTCGTGCAGTTTATTTACAGTTAGGTGTAGTGGGGTTTTTGATCTGTGATTGGCTGGATTGAACCAATGAGAGTGCTGCAAAAAATAGGCGATAATTGATGGTGTCCTATCTTGGTTGATTATCTAACGATGTTGATTGGCTGGTTAATTAGCCAATTGGGTTACTACGACTTCGATCCTGTCTTAGTGAGAAAGAAAGAAAGAAAAAAACAACAACTAATGTGTCGTTAGCGGGTGGTGTATGCCAGTTGTCCACTTCGAAATTGATCACGATGAGGATGGACGTTTGTCAGTGTACTCTCGCTTTACCCCCCCACCTGGGGGGACTTATGGTCTCATACGGAGCGCTACTGGAATACCGGGTCACGGGCTTCCGTGACCTTGGTGTACGGGGACCCGGTACCACCGAAGAAAGGAAGGTGGAGGAAGAGGAGACGTGCGCCAGCGGCGGCGCAGGGGGAGACAAAACCGGCGGCTAAACCGCCGGCAGCGACTCCGTCTGCTGGATCGCCCAACGCCACTCAACTGAAGAGGAAGACGAAGATGGAAGTGGTCTCGGCCCCAGTCATCAACGTCCCCTCTACAGGAACCGAGGAAATTGACATGCCGGACTCAGTTATCTGCAGTTCGTCATACAACAGACCCGATCCGCCTGCCTTTACTTCTGGGTTTCCGGACTTGTCGCCGATTAAACCGGTGTCACCCGTTGAGACCCAGGCCCGGAAGACGGCTGTGGTTAAGAGGAAGGCGACCACTCCCCCGAGTGCCACCCCAGCCAAGCCAAGTCGCCCGACTCAACCGCCGAATCCAGAGAAACAATCAGAGGGACCATGGTCACTTAAGGCCGGCAAACTCCATCCGCGGTTCCAACAGCTGATGAAGATTAACATCGAGGACGTGCGCCAGCTCATTAGTGAGCCGAAGCACAGCGCATATCATCCGCTACCGACCGAGTCCGATGAAGGGGAATTTGCTGTCCATCGAGTCCAGGTTGATGTGGATATCACCGCAGTTTGCGTCACCGTTCGCCGGAAGGGAAGATACAATCAAGCGCTGCTACTTAAGGAGATGGACAACCCGTCACTACATCGTGTCCTCAAAATCCTTGCGGGGAGCGATTACAGTCTCATCACAAAGATGGTAGCAGCCTCTCCCTACCGGCATGATCTTCCACATCTGGACGCCACCGACTTCATCGGCTCGCCGTAGCCCCCAACCTCCTAACAACCTTTGCCTCCGTGAGTACTAACCTCTTTTATTGGGCTAGTTAGACTTTAAACGTTTTGGAAGCAGTTCAAAATTCTTATGTTTATTTTTTTATAAATAGTCTAACGCATTTTATTTTGGCGCCCGTTCAATTGCTCAAAATCACCTTAAAACTTTTCGGCCGAGCAGTCTGAACTATTTTTGGCTAAAAATTTAGAGTCCAGACATGTTTCGGTATGCAGTACTCTTTGTAGACTTAGGTAAAAAACAGGCTTCACCGAGGAATCGAAATTCAGCCAATCAGAACACGGCTCCCACTCGGTGTTACTTCAAGTTTATGAAGTGTCTGCTATTTGGTCCGCGCTCACTAAATGGCTTTTTTCCAAATTCCGCCCACCTCAAACTTACCCCCCCCCCCCCCCCCCCCCCCCTGCTCCGGAGTCAGTCACTGGCGAAGTCAGAGGCTAATCCCGTAGTGGGCGTGCCTGAACCCTTGTGGATAGGGGCACGTAAATATAGTTGCCCGTTGCCCGTTGCCAGTTGTCAATCACGAGCTTCAGAACATGAACATATTACAGTAGAATAATATGGTTATCGTGGTTAGGTCTGGATGGCATTGGCATATCTAGTGGTTATTAATCACTCGCTACCGTCCCGCCGTTAATCCCCAGGTTGGAGTGCCTGGTCGAGTGCTTAAGGTCGCTCTTCCATCCAAGGGATGTACAGGCGGGTGGTTTTGAGTAATTGTTAATTTATATTGCTAAATTTATGCCAGCTAATTTGGTTGAGTATATGCTTTTACTTTTGTCGTTTCATCGTTCTCCCCCGGGTTTGGAATACGTGGTCTGTTCGAGTGCGTAGGGTGGATGTTCCACCAAGGGGGTCACAGATGTCACGATTCAAGCATTGTCATATCTAGCGGTTATTAAATCATTCGCTACCATCCCGCCGTTGATCCCCGGGTTGGAGTGCTTGTTTGGTCGAGTGCTTAAGGTCGCTCTTCCGTCCGAGAGATGTACAGGCGGGTGGTTTTGAGTAATTGTTAATTTATTGCTGAATTTGTGCCAGCTAATTTGGCTAGGTATATGCTTTTACTTTTATCGTTTCACCGTTCTCTCCCCGGGTTAGAATACGTGGTCTGTTCGAGTGTGTAGGGTGGATGTTCCATCCAGGGAGTCACGGGTGTCACGAGTTAAGTAGCGTATTAATTACTTATCTTAATTATAGATCGCCACGTTCCCTCCGTTGGTCCCCCGGATTGGAATGCATGTCGGTCGAGTGCAGAAGGTCGCTCTTCCCTCCGGGAGACGTACAGGCGGGTGGTTGCGATCATTTTCTAATTTTAGTTTTGAACTTTATGACTGTACGGAGCCCGATGAGTGTGCTACGGTTTCCCATCCTGCCTGCGATCAGTCGGGTTGGTGGTCCACGTCGACCGAACGCTGGCAAGGCGGGCAGTACGTGGCACTTATAGTTTTGGTTTGGTGGACTGGACGAATTGATATACTGCTTTGAAGGTTTTATGTTTTAGATATTTATCAGGGTTAAGTAAAAAGTTAGGTGTAATTGGTTTATTGTGGTTGGCTTCGGTTATTGATTCTATCATTAGGTTTTTTCTGGCTGTTGTGTAGCGTGCAATCCAGGAGATAGTGTTTCATGTCTTCCCGGGTGCCACACTCACAGTCAGGGTTTTTATTGGTGAAAGAGCAGCTGTTGAGCTGCGAAGATTTACCTATGCGCAATTTAGTAATTATTTTATCCACATAAGTGTTTAAGTGTTGAGGTCGGATAGAGTTGACTAGTGGTTTGATGTTATAGTGCCATGTATTGGTTGTTAGGTCCCACTTGGCCTGCTATTGATTAAATAATGTTTTCTTGCTTTTGACATTAGTTCTGATATTCCTAAAGGTAGTGCTGTAATTTTACTAGTGATTGAAAGTGCAGTTTTGGCTGCATAGTCAGCTATTTCATTGCCAATTATACCTACGTGAGCTGCGACCCATTCGAATACTACTGTTAAATTAAGCTGGTTTAGTTCATGAAGTTTATTGTGGATGGCTGCGAGGATATCTGACCTGGTAGATTTATTAGTTTGAAGTGATTGGATAGAGCTAAGACTATCTGAAAAAACAACGAGTATTGTTTAGTTTTAATCCAGATTAGGGCTTTATAGATGGCCGTCAGTTCTGCTGTATAGACTGATAGGTTATCCGACAGCCTGGCGTATTTAACTAATTTAGAGTGTTTAGATATTTTTTCTTCAACTACTGCGAAGCCAACCCTACCGTTACCTGGATTTTTTTAGCCATCCGTGTAGATATGGATGTGCTCAGGGTAATTTTCGTTGGCTGCGGCTTCGAACAGGATTTTCTTAAATGGTGGAAATGGAGTTGAATCAATCTATTTAAAATTAGCTCCACTATTACATGTGGATCTAACACCAGCCAGTTGGAGCTCATGTCCACCAATCAAAAACTTACTTGCAGAATCCTGCCAGTGATTTAAAACTAACAACACTGTGTAGCCTAGTCCCCAATGTCCAGGTAACATTTTGTCTGTAAATAATAATTTAAATATTGATCAGTCACACTTCGCCTTTTATAACGTTATTTGGGAGCATACAAATTCTAAAAATATCGGGCGTCTATTTTAGTGGCCGCAGTACAGCGAACCATACCAATACGTACGGGGTGGGTTATCAGTATTCAATTTTACATTAAAAATTATTTATTTATTTATTAAAAAAACCCCAACTAAATCAGTTTTCCATTACAAATTATTTATTTTATAAAATAAAACATGTTTTAAGGCATTCGTAATTCACACAAAACATGTCGTATACCCTCAGGATAATTCGGAATGTTTTCAAATTATTTTTAAATCACTGGCAGGATTCTGCAAGTAAGGTTTTGATTGGTGGACATGAGCTCCAACTGGCTGGTGTTAGATCCACATGTAATAGTGGAGCTAATTTTAATTAGATTGGGAGTTGAATCCGTAGCTGGTTTAATTAGATATGGTGTGTGGCACTCGACTGGCTGATTGATATGGTATAGTGCCACTGGCGTGTTATCTATACCTACTTCTATTTTACTAGCTTTAGTGGCGAAAGAATCATTAAGATTTTGATTGGTTTTGAATACTAGTCCTGGTTTAGCTATGATAGGAGTGAGTTCCTGAACTGGGTGATCTAGTTTAAGAGAGTGGATTTTTAGATGATAATTAAGATGTTGAAGATTGCGACGATATTTCAGTGGCATAATGTTAAACTCAACTTCTAAGCTCTGTCCGCTGGTATTTGATGGAACTTTAGCTATGATTCTAAGAGCTTCGATTTCCCTCAAAAATGAGCCATAGGCCTATTGATAGCACATCAGTAGTATGCAGTGTGACTGTTCATAAACAGATACATACTGGATGTATATATATGCTTTATTTCTCTTGTAGAGTTCGAACAGTACAGATTATCATACATACATAATACATAAAAGACAATGCACAATGATTAATGGATAATACATAGTACTTAATACAAAATACATAATACGTAATATATATAGTGACATGGGAATAAACGCATGGTGAGATAATTACATGAAAAGGGTTGTTGGTTGATCAGAATCACGCAATCACGCCCATATAAATTCACTCCCCACCCTGCCATATTCTCTCTCTCTCTCTCTCTCTCTCTCTCTCTCTCTCTCTCTCTCTCTCTCTCTCTCTCTCTCTCTCTCTCTCTCTCTCACACACTTTTGTGCTATTGATTCAGTTGATGATATAATAAAACACTTTTGCTAAACAGATACATATACTGGATGTGTAATTTCGGAACTCAATTCAAGGGGGAAAAAAATCGATTTCCCTCGAAAATGAGCCATAGGCCTATTGACAGCACATCAGTAGTATGCAGTGTGACTGTTCATAAATTAATTATGAATACATTGTCAGTATATTATCAAAAAATTAGGGTGAATCGAAATATGGGGCGAAACGACTCAGAGGTACGGATCGACCATGCTCAAAACGACTCGGGCAACTATAGAGGGTTACGCGTCATTCTAGATTACCCACGATCCATAGCGGTCGGCCATGTTGGAAGGCATCAACACCTAATAATAGCTAGGCCTACTTGTCGAATCTTATTGTTAGATTTCATTCGTCCTGAACCAACATAATGCCGACTACTTGTGGCATTGTTAGTTGTAATGCCCGCTACGGGAGAGACAAGGATTTTTTTTTTTTTTTTTTTTTTGGGGGGGGGGGGGGGGGGGGGGCCTTCCTAGCATTATCACGCACCAGGGTGAAGAAACTAAAGAAAAAAGTGAAAGACGAAGGAGGCTTTGGCCCAAACTTTTCATTTTGGCTTAAGTTTCAGCTATAAGCTCGAATGTAAATGCACATTGAGTTTATACAGCCGGCGACATTTTCCATTAGCAAATACAGAGCCGTTCCGAGCAATTTTGCTCGGAACGGAATTGTGGTCGAAATAGCGACTGATACCACCTTTTCCCACCCTAATCGTGTAGTGTGATTTTTTTCGGGCATATGCAGACTACGAAATACTTACTTTGAAACGATCTTCACTTTGAATTAAAGGAAAAACGACCGACTGTATGACCTGGGTTTAAAACGCGCGGTGCATTATGGGAGGAAAATGAAACTCGGAACAATCTTTTATGTGGAAAAGGAACGGTGAAGTCATTTCTCGTTCCGAACGGCTCTGTATTTGCTAATGGAAAATGTCGCCGGCTGTATAAACTCAATGTGCATTTACATTCGAGTTTATTTTTATGAACTAGGACATGTCCTATTGATTATCTTATAACAAAAACTTGACAGTTCAAACCCAGTTTTTGATAAAATTGTGTGTGTGTTGTGCCGTTACAAATAGGCTCTATGTACCCATCAGTTGTTCCATTTGACTGAAGAATGGAAATGCCATCACACACCTGTAAATATGTTTTATTAGGACATTTATAATTAGCATCTGAATACCCTGGGAAAATATACATTCAAAACAGATTCACTTGAAAAATAATTATCTCCAAAAAGAACTCTATATATTAACAAAAATAATCCTCCAAACATGTTTGCAGTTTATTACTAGTCACTGTTGAAAATATTGGTAATTTTCAGGCATTGATTAGTGAATAGCCCTAGCTGCACTGGTGAGCCCTGGGAGGGGCGAAACATGTTAATGAACTAGGTAATGGTGTAAGAAATATTGGTCGCCTGTGTTCTACCTAGTACTTGTGCACAACATTTTTTAAAACAAATTGATTACCATATGAGTGGTATGTGCTGCCCAGTTTTGGAACAGTTTAAAAAAAAAAAAAAACCCTGACTATGTCCTCCACCAAAAAGTAAAAATTTCATTAGTCATTTAATAAACACCATTCAAAATACACCACTAGAGCATATTGTTTATTAATCACCGGCTATTGGATGTCAAACATTTGTTAATTTTTACAAATAGTCTTAGAAAGGAAACCCACTACTTGTTTTCAAGTAGCAAGACGCGTACAAAATCAACACTTATCCGTTTATCCTGACAAGTGTAAATCTACTGGGGGGGGGGGGGGGGGGGGGGGGGGGGGGGGGGGGGGGGGGGGAGGGGAATACAATCAAAACCAATGTCCATCTACTTGAATAAAACAAACCCAGAGACAGGGTAGCACATACCACATCCTTTGATATACCAGCCGTGGTGCACTGGCTGGAACACGGAATAGCCCAATGTGCCCACAGATGGGGATCGATCCCACACCAGACAAACAGTTTACCACTGGACTACGTCCCAGACCCTATGTAACAAAGTAATGACACCTATATAGGTGCTGACAAAATAACTAATCACTAAAAAAGTGTTGTTAAATTATAATCATCATAACTGAATTTAACTTGCAATATTGAGGCCTGTAATTTTTTCCCCCATTTTTTGACTGTGTACACGTTTCGCCCTCGCAGGGCTCATCAGTGCAGCTTGGGTTTCATATCAGTTAGTATTGATAAGAAAACTGCAGACGTGTTTTTTGGCGAGTTCTTTGGTGAGTTTGTCATAGTTCACATAGTTTTATAATTAAATTCAATGTTCATAAATCCATCACCAGTGATACTAAATACCTGTAAATGTGTACAGTAGTTTGTATTTGAAAAGTTATTTTCTTTTAGTTTTATTAAAACATTTCACTTTCTTCACTGCCACTCCCTTCCTATAGCCAATTGTCAAGTGACTGGACAGCAGTTGATACTTTTTTCTTGCTCACCAGCTGGGTTTTTTTTAAAGTTCTAGATGTAGTGAAGTTAATGTTTTTAAGTGGTGCATAGTCAACAGAAGTTTGTGATGAAGGCAACATTCAGTAGGCTGGTTCCTGTTTCACAGTGCTGCTTTCCCTTAACCTTACACTGGCTTCAATATAAAATAACGTGGATGCCATATAAGAAAATGATTCGCCAAGTCCTGCTTTACAATTACAATGGGCACAAAGAACTTTTCCAGCTTTATCGAAAATAATCCACGAATAAAGCGATGTGTTATTAAGCCGTTGTGAATGCATCACCCTTGCACATATCACATGGACTGAATCGTGGATGTAAACACCAACATTCCTCCCCCAACCACACACAAAACGGTCATATGCATCCAAACTTTTAGGGACGGTCCATAAATGTCAATGGTTTTCATAATCCTAACAATGTTAGGATTGGGTTTGACCCCCTCCCCCCCTCCCCTAATCCTAACATAAAAACATTGATATAATGTGTACGAAACATTGACCTTCGATGGACCGATGTTTTACCTAAACAGCAATCCGAACATGGCTTTTACCCCGAATGCCAGACAACTCGGACCCGTGGACAACTCGGCCCACGTCGAGACAGCTCGGCCCATAGTTCTGAGACAACTCGGCCCACCTCAAGACAACTCGGCCCGGAGTCCAGAGACGACTCGGCACATGCACAATATTGTATATTGTTGAAAAATATTGTTGAACAAGTGTTGTTTTTTAAATTAAAACATTCTCACAGAAATAAAAGAGTGTGTTTTTTGTTAGTTTTGAATTAGTCTCACCTTAACATAAACGTCCCGAAACGAAGTGTCATGTCGGATTGATAAATTGCTGATCCATTTATCTTTGAAGATAGTTTCCGCTGTTCGAATAATTTGTTTTTGTTCTACAATCAGTGACCTAAACATTGGAGATGATCCCAGAAAAAACATGCAAAAGTTATTTATCGTTGTAACAACACTCGCGGATATAGCCTCCTGACTTCCTGCTTTTAAGAAGTAATTCCAATTGGTGAGCATGATGCCATTTTCAAATAATGTATATAACCGTCCGAATTATTGGACTTATCACTTTCTAATATCCATTCCAATCTAATATCTCGATGACGACGGACGTTAGCCCTTGCTCTCTCGATCTGCCCCCCAACCTGGGGGGACTGATTAATAGTTATGGAATGCCGATAGAATACCGGGTCTCGTACACCGGGTCACGGGCAACCGTGACCTTGGTGTACGGAGACCGGATTCAGAAGAAAGGAAGGTGGAGGAAGAGGAGACGTGTGCCAGCGGCGGCGCAGGGGGGGTCAAAACCGGTGGCTAAACCGCCGGCGGCGACTCCTTCTGTTAGACCGCCGAACACCGCTCACCAGAAGACGACCCAGATGGAAGAGGTTCCGGCCCCGGCTGTCTCGGCTACCGTCCCACTGGAAGACGATGAATTGGACGAGCCTGACGCAGCCATCTGTGTCACCCCGTCCAATCGGCCTCCGACACCTAGCCCTACTCAAGCGCCTCCGGACGTATCGCCGACTCCACCGACGACACCCGTTGAGGCGCAGGCCCGGAAGGAGCCAGTTGTGAAGAGGAGGAAGGCGAACACTCCCCCGAGTTCAACACCACCCAAGCCAACTCGCCCCTCCAAACCGCCGCAGCCGAGGACAGAACCAGAGGGATGGTGGTCACTGCAGGCCGGCCGTCTCCAACAGCGTTACCAGCAGCTGGTGAAGACGAACCTCTCCGATGTACGCCATTTGATTAGCCGCCCTAAGGAGCAGGCTTATCAACCACTACCCGACGGACTTAACGAGGGGGAATTCGCGGTGCACCGGCTCAAGATGCGGGAGGGACAGAACGCAGTTTGCGTAACCATCCGCCGGAATGGGAAATTCAATCAAGGTCTGCTACTACAGGAGATGGACAACCCGACATTACATCGTGTCCTGAAAACCGTCGCAGGTCCACACTACCGTCCAATCACCAGGTCGCTAGCAGACTCCGATTACCGGCAGTTCCTCCCGCACCTTGACATCCAAGACTACATCGGAACCCCCTAGATAACAACCTTTACCTCCGTGAGTACCAACCTCTTTTTTGGGCTAGTTAGACTTTAAACGTTTTGGAAGCAGATCAAAATTCTTATGTTTATTTTTTTATAAGTAGTCTAACGCATTTTATTTTGGCGCCCGTTCAATTGCTCAAAATCACCTTAAAAACCTTTTGGCTGAGCAGTCTTAACTATTTTTGGTTAAATTTTAGAGTCCGAACATGTTTTGGATGCAGTTACTCTTTGTAGACTTAGGTAAAATACAGGCTTCACCGAGGAATCGAAATTCAGCCAATCAGAGCACGGCTCCCACTCGGTGTACTTCAAGTTTACGAAGTGTCTGCTATTTGGTCCGCGCTCGCGTCGACCTTACTAAATGGCTTTATTCCAAATTCCGCCCACCTCAAACTTACCCCCCCCCCCCCCCCCTCCTGCTCCGGAGTTAGTCACTGGCGAAGTCAGAGGCTAAATCCGTGGTGGGCGTGCCTGAACCTCTGTGGATAGGGGCACGTAAAAAGAGTTTCCCGTTTCCCGCTTTCTAATATCACTTTCCAACAAAATGCCGACATATCCGTGTTCCTTTTGTTCCAATGAAGTTCGACCCAGACAACATGCATTACGCTGCGACGTTTGTTCACGATGGCAACACCGCACCTGTAATACTGTCGTAATTTTACTGCTTTGGCATATGAATACTGTATTGATTGAGAAATACTAGGATAAACTGTTCAATTCTGCTACTTGAAAATCTGATTTCGACATATAGCCGCTTTCCGCAAGTATCAATGAACCCGTATCAATAACTCGGGGCCGAGTTGTCTCGGACAGCTCGGCCCCGAGGCCGAGTTGTCTGGGCCGAGTTGTCCATGGGTCCGAGTTGTCTGGTCCCCTTTTACCCCCTCCCCCCCCTTCCGAACATTGTTCGGATTGTGAAGCACATCGATATTTATGGACCGTCCCTTATAATTCTGGAAGTCCTTCAGCGTATAAAAAGAGCTTGGCTAAAAATCAGGTAATTTATCAGATCTGCATACGTAAATGATGGATAGAAATGGGGGTCCTGAAGCCATTTCCACCGGCGATTTTGTAGTGTACGAATCCTGCTTCCCAATATATGCAGTTTTTTCCATATCTTCTTTTTGCCGTCTTATCCAATGTATCAAAATAATCCTGCATGTTATCAAAATAATGCAGTGTCTACTAACAGTAAAACAAAAAATATTAACCATTGGCACCACGGCCGGCCGCACAGAGGTATGGGTAATATTGCTATTTTTAGCACATATCGCGGTACCCTCCTATAGGTTGCAGAGAAGTAAATTGACCAATGAGCGTCGTGTTGCCAATGAGCGTCGTGTTGCCCACGAAGATAGTGCTTTTAAAATACACCCCCTATTTGAATAAAGTGCTTTTAAAATACACCCCCTATTTGAATAAAGTGCTTTTAAAATACACCCCCTATTTGAATAAAGTGCTTTTAAAATACACCCCCTATTTGAATAAAGTGCTTTTAAAATACACCCCCTATTTGAATAAAGTGCTTTTAAAATACACCCCCTATTTGAATAAAATAATTTATGAGTTTGAAAATAGGTAAGAAATTGGATCTTTGACAGGAATTGCACCTACATTTATGGTGCACAGTTGTGTTGAATGAGATCTCACTTTCCATGAGTGATTTGTACATACCGAGTATGAATACATGGTCGGGGTGGAGAGACTTCCTAGCAGCCGTGAAATGGCAAAATGGGGGGTGCCTCCAAAAATAAGAGATTATTTCCAGATTTAGGTTGACATCACCCAGTTCAGACATACTTGCTGCACAAAACAAGGACTGGCCATCATCACTACATGTGTGATTCACCTGGGAAAATTATCTTTTTCTATTTTTTTAAATTTATGTTAATATAGTGGACAGTGTGTTATGATTTACTTCTCTGCTACCTATAGTGATACGAAACGACCTGTTACCCAGTTACTGTTGAAAGAAGGAAGTGACGTAAACTGCATAGCTCTCCGGATAAACAATTTAGGTCTCACTACACAGATGTCATCTGCCATTGAAACCCATGTTAAACTGCCCAACTTCAAGCGAAGATTGCCCATAGAACGGGTTCTCGTTGGCACTAACAACATACACCATTGCGAACATACATTATATAAGCATTTATTTTCACTCCAAAATTGAGAACATTTCCGTCTCAGTTTTTTGCTATATGACCGCATCTGGCTGTAGTACCGGTCCGAACAGGTGGTTCATTAACCGATTCATTCCGGCTGTCACTTGCGCTATATACCCATGTCCCAAAAGGTCGATGCACAATATTACAAAATAACATGGGCAAAATACAGCCAGAAGGCTTACCATTAAACATACATATTGTTTTAATTCTTCACCATTTCCTAGAAGTGAATATGTGAACCATAACATGTGCCACAATTAGGAACTATAGTGGTCCGTGATGAATCGTGATTCGTGATGAATGAACTCGTGATTCGTGATGAATGAACTCTCACCCGGAAGTGATCTGTGTAGTGAGACCTTAGTACAGGCGGAATATGTTTCAAATCGAAACTAGAACCGAAATGTGTCTTGTTTTACTATAAATTGAGGTTTGTAAAGTTTGTTAGATGTTACAGAAAATATATAGTCTATTTTGTTGAATTGTCACCCTATTATAATTATAGTATTAATCTATTTAAAATAAATCAGGGTAGGATTATCGGCAACTTGAGTCGACGCGTGCACCTGCCACTGTCGGGGCCACACTCATGACTCAAGTCTCAACGTGACACAGCTGGTAGACTGCAAATATCCATTTGCACTCCCTGCAGGAGCGGATTCAGGATATTTTTTGGGGGTGGGGTGGGGGACTAAGAAAGAAAGGACACATGGACCAACCCGTGAAAAGGGCAACCCAATGTAACATTGAATGTTTTAAAATTTTATTTTACAAAAAAAAGTGTGGGGGTGGGGGCGGATGCCCTAGATTCGTCCCTGTCCTTGGAAAGGCAGGGGTGGGGGGTGGGGGTCCCTTAGATTCGCCTCTGTCCAACCCATTCTCAATTTGAGCTATTAACCTAATTGTAACAGTTAGTTTCAGGGCCGACACAATGGAAAAAAAAGTGGTACGGCTCTAGATTGTCAGACACGGGATGCAGTCGATTCGTCCACTGGACAATTCGTCCACGGACGATTCGTCCACTGAAAATTCGTCCACTGAGGAACTCGAGACGATTCGTCCACTACACAAAATCAGTTCCGGACGATTCGTCCACTGGGTTTTTATTTCCCCAGTACATTTCGTCCACGGCCTAAATAATGTGTACTACATGTACGTGGGGGCTAAATAAATTATTAGATATATTTTACCCCATATTTTTTTTGCTGTGTCATAAATTTACAAAGGTGAAAATAAATGATATTGCATTAGATTACGCTTGGTAGATGTTTTTGTAACAATGCTCTGCAGACATAATTCTTTGGTGTTTTTATTTATTCGGTTATTGTTTGTTTCTATAATGTACGCCTTTCACGCTACATGTCGTAGGATGTTTTTAGTACAATATGTGCTGTATTGGCCATTCTCAAAGAGAATGTTACACCCCTGCACCACGGTGAGGTTACAGCACGCTCAGGGGTGTATGGACGGATGCAACGGCTGAAGCATAGGACCCGGCAGGGAGAATTCTTTGCCATTTGGAGACGCTACACCAATGACGAAATTACTGCCAAAGAATTGATTCGTGCTGTTACGAGATTATCCATTCATTAGTCGGCTGACTGTTGGACGTTTCTCTTCCAGTGATATTTGAATGGATAATCTCCTACAGTGATTTGTGCAGTTAACAACGACGAAATACCATTCATCGATTCTACACTGATTTAATTGACCAAAAACATTCGCTTGTGCATTTCTACTACTGTCAAATATGTTAACTTTTGAATGACATTTGTTGTTTTGTTGAATTGTTTTTTAATGTACATTTAATTAAATTGGAATAGAAGACAACAAGTTTTAATTTTATTTCGAGGTTATTAGGCATATGGGGATAACGTGACGAGGGAGGGTACAGTGGATAGAATTTACGCCATTGAAGGAGAACATGACGGGCGGGGGGTAATAAAGTCTTCCGATGCGGAGGCTTGCATTACCTATTTACCATATCGTGTACGAGCGAGTGGACGAATCGTCCGTGGATGAATCATCCGCATGATAATGAATACAAACAGTTAATAAAAACTGGGTAGTAATGTTGAATTCTAACTCTATTTTACTTTTTTGGTTATAGTATACCACAAAATAATGTTAAGAAACGATTACAATGTCAAAGGAATAACTATTAATATGTTTGGAAAAAATGCAGTCGAGTGGACGAATTGTCCGAGGTGAGTGGACGAATTGTCTGTGGACGAATTGTCCAGTGGACGAACCGTCTGGAAAGCTCAGACACTTCATCAAATTCAACTGTGAAGAACATTTTCACAGATACAAGGAATATATTCCACCAAAAAAAAAAAGTGGTACGACTATGGCATACCTCTTTGAAAAGTGGTACGGCTATGGCCGTACCGTCTGTGCCTCCCCTGAGTTTACAGCAACATCCTGTTTCTGCCTTGGGTTTTCATTATATTATTCAAATTGTTGGAGGAAAGGGAGTTGGTAAGCTCTTGACACCACTCTCAAGAGATCTTCTTTTTTTCTTCTTTTTTATTTGAATTTTTTTTTTTTAATTTTTGGTCATTTTCACAGAGTATATATATTTTTTTTATACATACATACACAGATCAAAAATAATTAATATAAAATAAAAGTATTAAAACAAACCTCTTGCCAACACGTCATTGAACCTCACTCGGTAGCCTACTAAACACTAAAAATTTCTTATACATGTATATATGATAATAAATACTTAGATACTGTCAGTGGTGGATGACGTCAGAGATATTTATTCAAACAACTTATGGTATACACTCCATCTTTTAATAAATTCATTATATTTGATTTTATTGAAATACTTTTTTTTTCTAATATATATTAAGAATGTATATGAATTTTTAATATTTTAATATCTAGTGATTTCTTCAGAAATGTTGAACTACATGTATATATAAATTGCTTTGTCAAAAGAGCAATAATGTCAATTATGATATTGTTCTTTGAGAGGCCAAGAAGAAAACTGGTACGAGAAAAGATACAAATGTAAATACCGGTATAATGTCTGCAGCTTCGTTTATCCATTGCTCGAGTTGTTTAATTAAATTTTGGACGTGTACACAATAAAAAAATAAATACGTATATGTGTCTCAAGAGATCATGAGGATAAGACTAGAGCACACTCCAGGGGTGCAGAATGTACTCGCCTGCTGGCCAAATGTGAATGAAAATTCTCGTGGACGAGTTAAAAAATTCAAGTACCAGTCTGACGGATGATTTGTCTTTTTCTGACCGACAGTATTTTTTTTTTTAATTTGTAAATCTATATAAAAGAACTGTGAAAAACTTTGTCTTTATTAGAATAATAATATTTCAAAATATATATTGATTTGTGAATCAAAGTTTGGGGCATAATTTTGTTTGCCACCTTGATGCTGATCACTTACCAAGTGTCCTTAATAATGTTTTTGTCATAATATATATATTTGGAATGAAGACTGTGTTTATTATAATATTGTAAAACATTAATATATTGTTCTATAGGTTGGCGAACTAGTTGAAATTATGGTAGGATAGTAACTTTTAGTTAATTCGGGTCTGTCGGGCTAGTGAAATATTTTTCATTTCTGCACCCTTGCACTCTATGTAACAGATTGTAAATTTTTGACAACCAAGCAGTGTGTCTGAAACAAAATACATACATTAGTAAATCTGATACCATGGACCTTTAGTTTGATAATTGTGCCCAAAAATATTCCTGAGGAGTCACTATATATATATACATTCCATTTAAAGGGAGAAACTCAAACATGAGCCTTATGGGTTGGAAAGATGCATACCCGGACCACCAACACATACTGACACTTTAAGAAATAAAAAATGTGTAATTTTAGAGTTCATATTGATAAAAAAACCCGTGATAATTCCTGCTAACTGGGGGCAGCCATTTCGTTTTGTTTTCGTGGCGTTCGGGGCGAAGTGACGTCGGCTCCGACCAACTCCTGTACGCACAGTGTTACAGAACATCTATATGCATGTTTCACTTGATATGTGGTTTGTTTGCGAAAGAGCATTATGTAATCAGAGCTGTTAACCTGTGCCAATTCATAGGTGTGAGAAAATTAGAAATCGGGGTCCAAGGACTGCAGGCTCTTGGACGGATCCAGGGCTAAGTTTTGTTGTTGTTTGTTTGTTTGTCCAAAATGGAAATCTCTATGAAAAAAATCCCAAAAAAAATCGAGCGAGTGCAAGTTTTACTAATTAATACGGTTAATGTTAAACCATACAAGTCAGTCATCGGTAGCACCCACAAGTGATTGTTGGTATTGAACCGAGGATAGGTTCAATATGTTGTATTATTATTAATAGGTAACAAATTTAGAGACCTGCATAATCAGCATATAATTCCATTCAGCTCTAAAATATAAACTATGATTATAAAATATTTTTATTTTTAGAACAAAATGTGAGATCATAGTAATGTTGCACATGATGTTTGTTACAAATGCGTGAGAGTTGACAGGCATGTGTAATGTTGTGTAATTGTGACAAAAATACAGTTTATGCTGCAGGGTTTAGAATAGAAAGTAAAATATGCCCTGTTGTTATAATATTTTACAATAGCAGGCCAAAAGAATTATGTCCTGCTAAGAAAAATGTGGCCTGCTAGACATAAAACATCATGGGGTTAGAGGAGGTTTGGGACAGTGTGTGGGGAAATCAGGACTTCTGTGATGTATTTTAGAGCATCATGGAATTAAAATTAAGGATGGAACGATTTAGGGTTTTTTATTTACGATTTGATTTTTGATATTTGGTCCACCGTTCAATTTATGCATGATATTTGCCACAAGTATTTGAAGTAGAACAAGTACGCCAGATACCATACATACATTTTAATAAACTATTTTAAGAGCAAAATACTTTATTTTTAATGATCATTTGCCAAATAATTGTAAATTATATCTTTACTAGAAAAAATAAAAATTGCATTTTTACTATGTCATAAATTTTGTGGGTTCAGTGCAGGACACCATCCTCCATACATACAAACATGTCAGGTGTTAGGGAATCGAGATTGTGATTGGCCGAAATACTTTACCAGCAATGTACTGAAACATTTATACATGCACCATTTTAAAAAAGATAATGATAATATTTTTTTTTATAAATTGGAATAAACCGTGGTACGCAAATTGGAAAACGGTGCATCAAACAATGGGCCTAAAACCACAATTTTTGTGAACTGCAATTAATCGTTTCATGATCCCCAATTAAAATGTAACAGAATCATAAGCTTAATAACAGACGAAATAATCGGACATACAAAGGTTATCTGTCTCTTTAAAACAGTTATCTGTCTCTTTAAAACAGTTATCTGTCTCTCTTTAAAACAGTTATCTGTCTCTCTTTAAAACAGTTATCTGTCTCTTTAAAACAGTTATCTGTCTCTCTTTAAAACAGTTATCTGTCTCTCTTTAAAACAGTTATCTGTCTCTCTTTAAAACAGTTATGTCTCTTTAAAACAGTTATCTGTCTCTCTTTAAAACAGTTATCTGTCTCTTTAAAACAGTTATCTGTCTCTCTTTAAAACAGTTATCTGTAATTGTTTGGTAGTAAGGGCGGGATGTAGCCCAGTAGTAAAGTGTTTGCTTGATGCGCAGTCAGTCTAGGATCAATCCCTGTCAGTGGACCCATTGGGCTATTTCTCATTCCTGCCAGTGCTCCACAACTGGTGAAATAAAGGGCGTGGTATGTACTATTCTGTCTATGGGATGATGCATATAAAAGATCCCTTGCTGCAAATCGAAAAGAGTAGCTCATGAAGTGGCAACAGTAGGTTTCCTCTCTCAATATCTTTGTGGTTCTTAACCATATGCCTGACGCCATGAGACTGTATGTCAAAATTACCAAATGTTTGACAACCAATAGCCGATAATAAACCAGTGTGCTCTAGTGGTGTTGTTATACTAAACAAACTGTTAATATATGTCACCAAATGTTAGATATATTTATAAGTATTGACATTTTTGTGCAAATTATTATTCATTAATTCAATTTGTATTTTATCAGTTCTTTGTAATATCTAAAACTAATTTAACAATTTCAGGCAGACACGACAAGGATATTTGTCTGAAGGCTACTGATCATTATGAACCTGATGTATATGTGTACGCTGAAGCACAAGTTAAAAATTGTTCTTCCAACTTGAAAGTAGTTATTTCCTGTAGTCCAGAAATTGCGGATGTGGACATGAGGCTCTCAGTGTGTAAATGATGCAATGTGGAAACTCTTAGTTAAAACATCTTTGTGGTAAGTAGTATCATATCTTTTCATTACATTATATAGAGAGTAATACATGAGTGGCCGTTAGATACCATTTATCTCACAACGACTTGTTTTAAAATGTATCTAACGAGCAAAAGCGAGTTTGATACGTTTTTAAACAACGAGTTAGGTACAGTACATACATAGCTTGTACGAGTTCATTTTCACTTGTCATGATAAATGGACAGTAAGTGCTTATTTCGAATGCTGCATGTATACTAGTATATAGTAAATGATATCTTTAGATGATGATGATAACTAGTTTAACGTGCCCATATACCACTAGGGTTTCGAACACGCCCATCCCGAGTCCGACCTCCGATAGATAAGATCGGTGGCCTGACTCGGGATGGAGGGGGGGGGGGGGGGGGGGGGGTGAAAATGGGCAGAATTTTGAAAATAGCAATTAGTAAAAAAGTTAATAGAATAAATAAAATAAATAAAAAGGTTACAAGCCAAAAATAAAAAAAATTGACTGCTCGGCCGAATATTTACATAATTTGGAGCTATCTTTAGATACAGTTTCAATTCACTGATGCATGTTATTGGTGTTAAAATGATGATTCAGGATATGGCAAGACCTAAGTTCTTAGCTAAAGGTACCATCTCATACGGATCAAATCAAGATCTACATGTATTACAATGGAATACTGGTAGGGTATGGTATAGGGATTAACGTGCACATTCAGAGCAAACTGTTTTAGCGCATACCTATCAAGGGCACAGGTGTCGGCTCCTCCGTCCAGGACAGGAGAGGTTGGGGTAGGTGGGAGAAGGGACCGCCTGCACTGGCAAATGCAAAAGAGCACCAGCAGCCCGACCGGGGTCGGTAGCAGAGGGAGGGTTGGTTTAGGTGTTATGGAATTTGGAATATCCCGTAGGATTAATGCCAAAGGGAAAAAGGTGCACAATTTGATTGAAGGAAATTAGGCACATTTTTGATCGGTCCACCAAATGGAAAAGGGGGAGCTATATATGTTTTTGAACTTAGTTTGCCGAGAGTAGCTCGTTACTAGGACTTAGTTGGTGTTGAGATGTCTCCCTAGGTTGCCCACAGGGGCCCTTATAAGGGCCTGATCTATTCAGTTCGTGGCATGACAACCCAGGGGAGACACCGGTAGGGTATTTGAAAGCTTCATTTGTATAAAACATACATGTGCCATCTAGGCTCACCATAAGGTTAAGGAGGTGACCAGTGATAGTAATTTTTACAAAATGAAGCATGATAATCATTCAATACAGATGCAGATTCATGGGTTGTGTTCTAGAGATGCATATATCCCAAACCAAATTTTGACATGCCATGAAACATTTTGTTCAGTATCGATCATGCTGCGATTTGCTATGTACACACATTTCAGAGATCGCTACACAATTTTAAAACATTAAACAGCAGTTGCTAATAAATATTTAATTGACTAGAAATAATATTGCTAAAATAAATTTTGAAAACAAAATATGTTCCCTGCATGCCCCTCAAATTGAGTGTTAGACAGATAAATATTTAATGAATTTAATAGCTTGGTCGGATGAATGTTTTTGGGTAGAATAGCTTATACATTTAATGCATGTTAATGTATATATACAAACAGGGTTGAAAATTAGCAATCGCCCGGTTGACCATGGTGACCTTTATTGGCTAAAGGCGGCTAAGAATTTTACAAACATAGTCCGCTAGGCAAACATAGATTTTAGGGTGTGGCGAGTATGGTACCATTTGAAAAAGAAAGAAACTGAAACTGAATCGAAGTTGACAAAACATTGGTGCAAACTACAGATCTGACAGTGGAAGACATAGAACAGGCTCTGTATTTGTACAGTGCCAGACTCAGCTTTTGTGGCTTTGGGTCAGGTCTTTCTGAAAATAGAGCTCAAAACATATTGAAGACACAGCATGTATTTTTAAAATCTGGAAGTCATCTGGTTACTGGAATGGACTGGATACGCCAAACGGTAATTATCTAGTAGTAGAGCTACTATTTGACAATTGTTGTTCAATGTTATGGTAAAAAGGAATCATATTTAATTTAACTTACATTATTCTGGAACAAAATCAAAATCTATTTTGTAGTTTTAACTCACACAAAAGTGAGCACATGTACGCATTTAAAAATAAAAATGAAATTTTCCATTACAAATACTACAGGGCTTATTCCAAAGGTCATTTAATTGATGGTCGTTGTCGGCATTGTTTTAAATTTAAGTGATTTGCATGAAATAAGAACAGATCAGATCTAAAGTAATACCAAGATTTACATGTTGACATAACTGTCCATATATTACTGTAATAACTAATAAGTACTTTGTTTTGTGCTTTGTAATATGATAACTAAGTACATCATATATTTTGGTAAAATATTGTTATTATTTTTTTTTTTTTCAGATTTATTTTTCTTTCGATATTTATTTTATTAGTAGCCTACTACTGTAGCATTTACAATATCTCCAAATTAAACGTACACATGTGCATGCTTCATCTGTAGGACAGCTACTCCCA
Source organism: Gigantopelta aegis (assembly GCF_016097555.1). Taxonomy (NCBI): domain Eukaryota; kingdom Metazoa; phylum Mollusca; class Gastropoda; order Neomphalida; family Peltospiridae; genus Gigantopelta; species Gigantopelta aegis. The sequence goes on along the minus strand of NC_054704.1, from coordinate 35,451,137 downwards.
AGGAAATCCTTTATTGGAGATTTTACCCCTTTAATTGCCACAGTTTATTTCATCCCTCTTGCATTGCCACAAAGAGGACTACCACACACATACAAGTTTTATATGCTTCAGCACACACAGTTCTACCTTTATTCTCTTTGTACTGCTTTTTTTTTTTTACTTCAGAGACTGCAAGTCAAGCTGCATATCTTGGCTGTTCTAGCATTTTGTCTTCACCCCTGTATTAAAAACGAGATTTAATTGGTATAATTTAATGGTAATTTGTAAAGAAACATTTTTATTTATACTGGATTTCTTTTTCAAAACATGTTATTTGAGTTTTTATATGAATTTAATTTTTAACTGTATTTGTAACGGGAATCCCTAGATCTCTCTGTTTATCTTAAACCCGTTTATTAGTTTCTCAGATTCGATTTATCTGATCTGGCTTTCAAAGTAGCTGTCTATGATAAAGAGTTTCACAAAGGTCTAGCGCAGAAGACGGAATGAAAACACAAAATTAACTACATCAACTTTTATTTACACTTAACATAAAATAACACAAAACATTGATTTGGAATAAGATTGCTTCAAACCTTTCATCCTACCCCAAATCTAACAATTGACACCTCGAAACTTCATACAACCTAATAAACAAGACATGTTCATAGCTCAGGCAAACATAGTACCTTTCTGCTGCAAACAAAATCACTAATACAAAACCACACAACCATTAAGCCACTGTTACCAAACCTAACACAGAACAAAAGACATGATCTACTCAAACAGACGTTAGGCATGCATGGTACCTTTGGCTGTCTCCCAAGTAAGACCTAGATATGTAGTACTTCCCCCTTAAAGGTAGGTTCAACTCAAACAAGAGCCTTATGTGTTGGAAAGATGCATACCCGGAACACCAACACATACTGACACTTTAGCAAATGAAAAACGCATAATTTTAGAGTTAATAAAAAACCATGATTATTCCTGCTAACTGGGGGCAGCCATTTTGTTTCGTTTTTGTGACGTCCGGTGGGATAGCTTGGGGCGAAGTGATGTCAGCTCCTGACCATCTCCTGTATGTACAGTGTAAACAAAAGCAGTAATTTTCGACACGGCACTTCTCTTTGATCAACCTGACTTGTAAAACAGCATAAATGACGTAATAATATAATAAACTATTTAACTAAATATATTTCAAGTTGCATTAACGGAACAAAATGGGGTTATAGTATTTTTCTCTGTTAAATAATCCAAAGGAAAAATGTACACTATTAGGCCTATTGATATGCTACGTTGGAGCAAAAATGACAACCCACGATACCCAAGTGATAATTTTCTTTTCTTTGGGACTACGTAATTGGTCAGTTCTGTGGTTTTAGATGGAATAGTCTACTTAATCAATAGTTTTACAGAACTATTTACAGTAATAAACCATGTCCATTACAATTTTAGGGGCGACAGGTAATATTCCACAATACTGGTATGTATTTTTGTGTCTAGACAGCGTCAGTTAATTGGCTCGTCTGGTTACCAATCAAATGCACACCTGCCAATTAGGAATCACAGGTAGAAGCGACTAACAGCATAGACCAATTAACTAAGAAAACACTCTGTGTATCATTTCAGTACGTATGTTAATGCATGGGCAAAACATTGTTAATTGTTTCGACTTTCGATTTTGTATTGAAAAATAATATATTGATATACTTACTGCTGGCTTACTGGGATGTGTATTATTACAGAACATTGCAATGCACGACTATTTATCATCCCCCAAAAAACCAGGAAGATTGTGTTTCTCTAGTTCTAAGGCTCATTCCTGACATTACGCGTTAAGTATTACGTAACCACCAGCTCGCCAGAAGGCATACTCACTGAGAAGGTACATGATGGCTGCACCCGTTATATATAATAGCCGTCACATTTAACCGTTTTATTAATTAACTATACGATTATACGTATTGATATTAAGCAATAATGTGCATTATATATCGTTGAATATGCATACCAGGCCAAATGCCTTAATTGTCCTCTCCTTTAATATAGTCTACTCAGGACTTCTCAAAATAACAATCTTAAATAATTTAACTTTAATATAATAATAATAATTCAGCCAATGCTTAATTAATACCCAACTTAATCTACACTAATTACAAAATATATTTACCAAATTACAATACACAAAATATTACCAAATAAACAAATCTATAACCCATATAATAAAACATTAATTATTAAAAATTAAATCCATATCACCTATTTTCAACACAACTTAATTTCGTTTCCCTTACATACTGTAGATCTTGAAGTTAACGCATCCCTAAATTAATGTGAGTGACGGTGGGCAGACTAAAATGTGACATGAAATTAATGTGTGTGGCCTCCCTTTGAAATATTACTTTCCTAGCAACACACGTCCGTGTACTTTTTGGTTCAATCCAAGTTACAGTTGTCTTCAATGAGATCAACTTATTAACATATCTGTGTACACATCAGTTAACATGTTTAGTCCTTAGTGTTTTTGGTGAGATCAACTCCAAGCATATTTTGCAGCGTTCAATTACGTAATGGGTATGGTTACATAAATCTGGTTAAACATCAGCATATATACTCTTCAAAAGAAGAAACGCAAAACCACATTGTCGTAACATTTGGAGAATTGATTTAATTATTGAATGGTGAGTCCGATAATTACCAATGTTGCAGGATTGTTCACAATTCACTCTAGTCCATTGTGAGTAAGTGATAGGACACACCACCAAGGTCAAGGTCATCTGGAGTCAATACCGGGTGTGGCCTCCGCGTGTGTTGACAACTGCCTGGCACCGCCTGCCCATTGAAGCAACCAGAGTACGGATGACGTCCCGGGGGATGGTGGCCCACTCGGCCTGCAAGGCTGCTGCCAGCTCAGGCAGGGTCTGGGGCTGTGGTTGTCGCTGTCGGAGGCGTCGGTCCAACTCGTCCCATAGATGCTCAATTGGGTTCAAATCTGGTGATATCGATGGCCAAGGAAGGACATTAATGTTGTTGTTCTGTAGGAAAGCCGTTGTGAGACGTGCTGTGTGAGGCCTGGCGTTGTCATGTTGGAACACTGCGTTGGCGTTGGCCATAACTGGAACGATGTGTGGCCGGAGGATCTGGTCAATGTAGCCCTGTGCATTCAGGTTGCCCTGCACGTGGACCAGGTCAGTTCTGCCAGTGTGTGAGATGGCTGCCCACACCATGACACTACCCCCCGCCGAATCTGTCCACTTCCTGCATGCAGTTTGCCGCATAACGTTCACCACGACGCCTATACACGCGACATCTTCCATCATGACGTCGGAGCAGAAATCGGGACTCGTCACTGAACCACACCTGTCTCCATCGCAGTTGAGGCCATTGTCGATGAATCTGGCACCACTGCAGTCGGAGTCGACAGTGTTGTGGTGTTAAGATGACACCTCGAACTGGACGTCTGGCACGAATTCCTACCTCACGTAGGCGGTTCCGTACGGTCTGGTCGGATATCCTGCGCAAACCTGGTATTGCTGCGGCTGTGGAGGTGGCAGTAGTCAATCGTTCCTGAAGGTGGCGTACCCGGATGTAGCGGTCCTGCCCGGGGGTAGTGACCCGTGGTCGACCGGATCTAGGGAGGTCACGTGTTGATCCATGTTGCTGGTAACAGTCCAACAGTCTGGAGATGGTGCTTGGGGACACATGGAATGCCCTGGCAACGGCCGTTCTAGTCGTCCGATGGCATTGTTTCTCTGCGGTTCACTGAGACGTGGCATGTCCTGGATTGTCAACTGTCGGCCAGATACAGAGGCCAGGCAAGCGAACACCCTGCACTTTTATACTGTCGGTGTTCATGTTGCACGTGCAGACAACGCACGTGCAGTGGTGTCATGGTTTGCACGTGGCTGCGTTTTTGCGAATATTCACATTTTGGAACTTTATTGTACAGTAGCTGCGTTTTATCGAATGTAACCTTGGGAATGTGTTTGGGACATGCAATGACCTTATATTCACAAAGCATGAACCGGTAGGAAACATAAAATCGGAGTTATAACCCATTTGTACCCTTTTGCGTTTCTTTTTTTGAAGAGTATATGTACCATTACAACTGTATCTTCCTGAGAATGTAGACATATTTCAAAGTCATAACAAAAGAACAATTCATCCAACTAAGTTGCAGTGAACTTGAACACTTAAATCAAAGAAATGGTCGACCTCAAGATTAACGTGATAAAACCCATTCACACGCAATGTATCATGTCAGCTTTTGATAGGATGTCCAAAGACCCTGCAATCGTCAAGCATGGCTGGCATCTTGTTAGATTATTGTACAATTAGTATGTCTCGTCTACAATGAATTGTGCTCCAGTTGTTTTATAAATGTATTAGAATTTTAATCTTTGTTTTAAAAGTGATCCTGCCCCGGAACCACCCACTGGCTATGTCAGAGGCTGGACCCATGGTAGGCGAGCTCGCATTGATCGCATTAATTTCAAGATCTACAGTATACATTATGAAGTTACATGCCAATTAATCAGTTTCCTTTTGAAGCAAACAGACTATATAAGGTGAGCACATGGTTATTATTCAGCAAAGAACATTCTAATTTTGATTTTGGCTAGGCCGTTTAATAATAATATCCTTGAAAAAACGGGTATATCAATAAATTTTACAAAAGAAAATGTAATTTTGGGTTTTACAACAAGTAACAATGATCCAATTAATTTAATTATATTATTAACTAAGCAGATTATATTTAAGAGTCACTTGAAAAGTTATACATGTATTCCAAATATGGAATGGATTAAAAAAGAATTAGATATATATTATAATATTACAAAAAGTGTAGCCTTTAGAATATGATAAATGTGTTTAATTTGGTCAGTGTGTCATAATTTATTTAAGGAATAAATTTAATTATTATTTATTTATTTATTTTTTTTTATTTTTTTTATTTTTTTTTTTTTTTTTTTTTTTTTTTCCATATTCACTTTCATATAACATTGCTGTTGTAGTAAGAATTGTATCTTGATGTTGTTGAATGTATGTATGTACGTATGTATGTAAATGTTTTTCATATGTATGTATGGTTATGTTAACAAAAATGGTTAAATAAAAAAAAAAAATAATAATAATAATTCAGCCAATGCTTAATTAATACCCAACTTAATCTACACTAATTACAAAATATATTTACCAAATTACAATAATAAAACATTAATTATTAAAAAATAAATCCATATCACCTATTTTCAACACAACTTAATTCCGTTTCCCTTACATTCCCCCAACTTAAAAAAACAAATATGTAATATTTGCAGTTCATTTGTGGTCTCCACGAAAAGTTCATAGGTTAAAACATGTTATGGGTTCATCCACTCTGGTTTTACAGTCCGAATTAAAATTTTCTTCCCTTCCGGTGTTGTTCTGGTGATGATCGATTCATCGCGGCAAACATAAGGATTCGGCACAATGCCAACATCCTTCAAGTCATTTGCAAGCTTCACACGTTTCTGCCTGGCTTTTTCCATTTTGTCCTCATGAACCACCCTCTTTCTCCTTGGGCACAAGTTGTTTCCGGGGTCACAGAACAGACGATTATCTTCCTTGGAGGTCTGGAACTGGCCAATTTCTTCATCCTTATGAACTCTCGAAATATGGCGTGTGGATGTTTAAAGGTACATGTAGCACATCTAAAAACATGGACAGTTCGTCGATGGAACTTTTTTCCAGTGTGCCCAGATGGCATTGTGAGTCTCGTCAGAGTCCACTTCCACCTCTAACATTTCCAAATTCATCTAAAAATATAAAAGGAAAGAAAAAATAAACTATTTTATTTGACAAAAATTATTTTCACATGAAAATCACCAGAAATAAGAATATTTCTTTTGAGAAAGTTTGTTACAAAGTAAGTAAAGTAATAGATCAAGAATTTTACAACCATCCCTTGACCTGACTCACACCACCTCTTGACAGACACAAGTCCAGTCACACCTCTTTCAAGATCCACTACGAAAAAGAAAAAAAAAAAAAAGGAAGGACAATAGTTAACCAAATTTGATGAACACCGTGATCAACTACGGAAATGTACTTTAAGAAATACACTTACTCTCCTTGATCTACACCAAAGCGTTAAACTATTAAATCCTTATACAGAGAAAAGGTACAATGTCGAGACTATAGGCTTAATGTATTGACTATGGAAGCCTACCTCTTGGTATTCTTACTCTCATCAACATTTTACCTAAAATATCTGACATTATAACCAAAGAAATTAAAGAAACAATTGTTTATTCAATGTTTGTTAGAAAAGACGTTTCCATGAATGGAACAGAAAGAAATTAGACTTTTTAGGGAGAATACTTCAAAGGCTTTCTTACGTTCCTACCACACTTGGTTTGTTTATACATACCAAATGCTGGCTCAACCCCCAACCTCAGCAGACTTCCTGACTTCCCACTTCATATTCCATAACAGAAGGACTTTCTTCATTACTAAAATGACCAGACTGACTGTCAGATACTTCCATTTCCTCCCAAGCATTTGGTGGAAGAACCCCTTCATATGGTTTAATATGATCAATATGCACTACTAATGGTTTGCTATCAGGGAACTTCTGAATTTTGTGATTTACGTCTGACATCTTGCCTAAAACTTTATATGGACCTGTCTCTTTGTCATGACAACCTATTTTCACTGGAAAATTCTCAGGAGTAAACGAAAAATCTGCCCTATGCTTTTCAGATTTACCTTTTCTTTCTACATCTTAAAAATTAATTAAATCCTCCTAAAAAGAACTACCTTCAGCCATGTTTCAGTCAGAGTATCCCAGCTAAGCCCCCAAAATCTGTAACAGGAATCCCTAGATCTCTCTGTGTATCTTAAACCCGTTCATTAGTTTCCCAAATTCGATTTATCTGATCTGGCTTTCAAGGTAGCTGTCTATGATAAAGAGTTTCACTACGGTCTAGTGCAGAAGGCGAAATGAAAACACAAAATTAACTGCATCAGCTTTTACTTACACTTAACATAAAATAACACAAAACATTGATTAGGAATAAGATTGCTTCAAACCTTTCATCCTACCCCAAATCTAACAATTGACACCTTGAAACTCCATACAACCTAATAAACAAGACATGTTCATAGCTCAGGCAAACATAGTACCTTTCTGCTGCAAATAAAATCACTAATACAAAACCACACAACCATTAAGCCACTGTTACCAAACCTAACACAGAACAAAAGACATGATCTACTCGAACAGAAGTTAGGCATGTATGGTACCTTTGGCTGTCTCCCAAGTAAGACCTACATATGTAGTACCTCCCCCTTAATATAGTCTACTCAGGACTTCTCAAAATAACAATCTTAAATAATTTAACTTTAATATAATAATAATAATAATAATAATAATTCAGCCAATGCTTAATTAATACCCAACTTAATCTACACTAATTACAAAATATATTTACCAAATTACAATTCACAAAATATTACCAAATAAACAAATCTATAACCCATATAATAAAACATTAATTATTAAAAAATAAATCCATATCACCTATTTTCAACACAATTTAATTCCGTTTCCCTTACATATTCATTATGAAGTTACATGCTAATTCATCGGTTTCCTTTTGAAGCAAACAGACTATATATGGTGAGCACATGGTTATTATTCAGCAAAGAACATTCTAATTTTGATTTTGGCTAGGCCGTTAAATTTCATTATGATAACTGGAGGGCTAGTTGAATTTGAGAAGGGCTAGTAAGATTTTTCTTCAATTGACCATGGTTTTCATGTAAATTTTCAACCCTGTACAAACATTGTAGGTGCCTCTATTTTTAATCCAAAAGATGTCAGCTTTAAAAATATTTTTGTTTTTAATTGATTAATTGATTTATTCCCTAAGAATTATAGTAACTTTTATAAATAGCCATGAATAATTATTTAACATTCTTGAGGAATACTGTATAGATGTCATAATACAGTATATATAAAGCCATTGTGTACCATACAAGTTAGATGTGCGTGTTTTCTTTGAATATTATTCTTTAGCATAAGTACATGCAGCAGACGTACGTATATACATACACATGTATATGTGTATGTGGTTTATTTTTATGACATTTAATACATTTTCTTGTATAGAATATATATAGCTGTCTATGTACATATATATATTTCTTGTATAGAATATATATAGCTGTCTATGTACATATATATATTTCTTGTATAGAATATATATAGCTGTCTATGTACATATATATATTTCTTGTATAGAATATATATAGCTGTCTATGTACATATATATATTTCTTGTATAGAATATATATAGCAGTCTATGTACATATATATATTTCTTGCCCACTGGACAGGGTTATCCAGCTTTTGCACGGTGCAAGATAAATCTGTACAACCCGAGGGCTAGATGATTTCTACATGTGCGTGATATCATAACTCATGTTTTACGACGATTGACGTCATAACTCATGGTTTTCAAAATTCTGTTTGCCATTTCACATTGTATCATCGTTTTAAAAATATTTAAACAAATTGATATTTTCAACTTTATATTTATTGTTAAGTTGCATTTTTATGTCGTTGCACAAGTTGGACTATATTTTTCAGCATATGATTAAACAAGTTTCATTGTTTGTAGGTGAAATGTTTACGAATCGTTCAACAGTAAACAAACCGTATGTAGCTTACAAAATTAATGTTTTGTTACTGTAATTAAATGGACAAGAAAAAGAGTCGGTCACCGTTGTGAGGTATATATATGGCAATTCCAACCCTCAGGACAAAATGTTTTTGTCCCTCAGTGATAGATTCTATTCACACATAAGAGATGTTTCTGGTTATAGTTGTCTAAACTTGATTTTACATCGCAATGATTTTCTATGTACTAAAAAGTATGTATTTGGAAGCAAAATAAATTTTGAGCTCCTACAGACGTTAGGATGACCAGAAACACATTTGGTGTACATATACATGTATTCATAACAAGAAAATGTATTTAATAGGCAATTGTAGACTTTGTGGCAGTGACAGCAAACTTAGAACACTGTCCCTTTAACAAATAAACAGTAATTAATCAGGCCCGTAGGAGCCGGGGGGCACGTGCCCCCCACTTGTAGACTTTGTGGCAGTGACTGCAAACTTAGAACACTGTCCCTTTAACAAATAAACAGTAATTAATCAAGCCCGTAGGAGCCGGGGGGCACGTGCCCCCCACTTGTGAGACTTTTATTTATTTTTTATCACATTAATGTTTGCCATTGTAACCAAAATCTGATATAGAGTTTGTACACGATCCATCAGTGCCCCCCCACCTCCCAAAGTCATTCCTACAGGCCTGTTAATAGTAAATTTACTTATATTTCTTTAATTTGAATAACCTAATTTCATTTCTTGTGTTGGATTTCTTTTCAGAATTGTTTCCCATTATAGGGACTATATGGATTCCATTCACCTTATTCTTCTGTTTGGAGCTTTTGCCATTTCAAGTTGTTCTGCGATAGAAGTTGGTAAGTGATACATTTTTTATATATATATTATGTGAAACCTCGATAATCCGGACAGTATGGGTTTTTTTTAAAAAAACGTCCGGACTAACAAATTTCCGGAGTACTGAATCGTCCATAGAGTAATCTCTTTTGAATTACAAACCACTAATGAAAAAGTAAAAAATATAAAATTCAAATACACATTTTATTTTTAAAACATATATTGTATACAGTACACAGCTTTGGTTCCCGTAGTTTCAGTGCTTTATAAAATATTCTGTGATGATTGGTTGTCTAACCGAACAGTTTGATTCAAACGACATCTGCATCTTTAATATGAGTTCTAAGTTCGATTAATCTCCAATGGTTTCAAAGTACCTCACAAGCGATTCAATATGCTGTCTTGCGTCATTTGCTGAAGGGGCTTCATGTGTTAACGACCGCAGATAAGTGAACACTACACAGCCACGCTTCAAACAAAACTGAGGTGTGATACCCTGTGCAGCCATGTTGACGGCTACGGTTCACACAGCAATGGTGCAGTTACTAATTAATCTGCGATCAAACGATTTCAAGTTCTTAAATGGCCTCCGGTTAAACGAAGTATTAAGCTTTTATTTTTTACAGTTCGTTTTGAATAATGGCCGTCCGGTTCCGGAAGCTGAATTTCCGGATTAACGGACACATTTACAACATAAGAAGTTAGTTTTTTGGTTTTGCTGTCCGTAAGGCTGGGTTTCTGGACTACCGGAGTCCGGATTATCGAGGTTTCACTATATATATATATATATATATATATATATATCAAAATTTTCAAATAGTTTGTTTGTTTAACGACACCATTGAGTTTTTGAGTGTCAAACATACGATAATTTTAACATATAGTCTTAAAGTAAATTTGTAGCAAGGGTTCTTTTATATGCACTTCAAACATTTGATAATTTTAACATATACCCGGTAGTCTTAAAGGAAATTTGTAGCGAGTGTTCTTTATATGCACTTCAAACAGACAGGACATCACATACCACATGGATCATATTGGTTGGGATGTGAAAAAAGTCCAATCAACAAATTTGTCTACCAAGAGGCTTCGATCGTATGAGCAAAGCACCTCAGGCATGTACTCTACCGACTGAGCCTGGATCCTGCGCAGTCAGGTTATTGGGTGTTGGGTTTTTTTCTCCATTTTCAGTCTTTCACTGTGAACATAAGGTTCTAGCACACTGTCATATATACAGGCACACTATTAACTTAATTAAGTATAGTGCTATGCAGTTACTCTGTTATCGTGGTTAAAATGCTTAGTCGTAAATCGGGAAATGTTAGCAAGCATAAACTTTTAACGAATTTATTGAGGTGCTTGTGTCACAGGATTGAATCATCTCAGTGGATCCATTCAGCTGATTGGGTTTTTTCTCGTTCCACCCAGTGCACCTCAACTGGTCAAAGGCCATGACTAAGAGTCAGAATTACCGAATGTTTGACATCCAATAGCCGATGATTAATTAATAATAATTAATAAATAAACATATCAATGTGCTCTAGTGGTGTTGTTAAACAAAACAAACTTTAATTTTTAAAAACATTTTTAAGCTTTTGATATGACGGCCTCACTAACGTTTCATGTTGCTAATTTGGATTCCGCTAAATTTTATTTACAGTAAGTTAATTTAACTATTCTAGAATTGATCCCATGGATGTGGTGTGGCAGGTGGAAGTTATTTTTTATATAGATCCACCACCTACAATTTAAGATGGGTGGTTAGTGCTTTTTTATTTTTATTCTTATTTTATTTTATTTTCTACCGACAGAAATTCTGCCTGCTGATGACAAGCAGTTTTGGAAAGCTGGAAAAACTGCTTCAATTAGTTGTAGAATAGATGGGAACTTAAAAAACAAGAAAAACATCAACAGGTTGACATTTTTTTACGATAATGAGGACTTGAAAAACTCCAGTCAGAAGATTGTGACACGCGTGAATTCCACCTCCATCAAGCTAGAAATAATTAAAGCCCAGAGATCTGACAGTGGAAATTACATCTGTTGTCTGCAGAAGAAGAATGGAATAAACTGCAGGGCAAGGAGTGTCACTGAGCTCGTCTTTGGAGGTAATTCTCATGCATTTATTTCAATTTAGTTTTGTACTTACAGACATGTATATCCCCAGGCCATAGGATTTTAAATTTGATGGGGAAACATTTTTTCTGTTCCATGCCTTGTGATCATGGGAACCCGTCGGAAACTGGTTTTAAAAAACTACAGTGAAACTCCTCTAAACCGGACACCCTTGGGACCAAGTAAAAAGTTCGGTTTTAAGAGGTATCCGGTTTAGAGAGGTTCTCTTCCGTACAGATATTTAAAAAGGGACCATGAAAAACATCCAGTTTTGAGGGAATTCTGGTTTACAGAGGGTCCAGTTTTGAGAGGTTTGACTGTATTTATATTATTTATATTATTTTCATTGAATAGTCGTACTCGATATAATAAATCATGGGAATTGAAATTTTGGTTTTCGGTGATTTTACAGTACTGAAAACAATCGTTTCCGTGAAATCTTAGAGCCTGTATCCCATTAAGGTTCAAGCACATTGTCCTGGGTACACACCTCACTGAGTGAGACGTTAGAGTAGGGGTCTTATACCTGACCATTGAGCCATTATAATTCACTCGGTGTTGGAACTGGTATCATGGTGTAAAGCCAGTACCTAACTGTAAGGCTTTCTTCTCTCACTCTGTAGACCAAGTATTGTCATACTGATGTTAATCGTTCAGAAATTGCTTATTTTGTGTTCACAGATGTTACCCATAACTAGTCTCAGTGGTGTAGTGGTTACGCCATCAGCATTAAGGCTGTTAGGTACTGGGTTTGTCTCCTGGTACCGGCTCCCACTCAGAGTTAACGATTAAAAGCTAACCACTAACCCTCTGTCTTGGACAGACAGCTCAGATAGCTGAAGTGTGTGCCCAGGACAGCATGCTTAAACCTTAATTGGATATTATTATCAAGCACAAAAATAACTAGAAATGAAATGTTGTTACATAATCATTTACTCTTTCTGTTATTAGTTTGTAGTGTTTCATCTCCTTCCTTCTGTCGGTCTGTCAGTCTGTCTGTCTGTTGGTCGGTCTGTCCCACATATAATTTACTGGACGTTTTTTTCACAATACTTTAGTTGAAATTTTGTTTATAGGTTTATTATATACTATTACAGATCAAGTTTGACTTTCATGACAATTTACCCATTTTTGACAGAGTTATGGCCCTTGCACTTACGAGACCACAGAAATTTGTTTTCCAAACCTTTTTTTTTGCAATGCCTCAAGATACTGACCTAAAAATTTGTGTATAGCTTTATCAAGTTAGAACTGTTACAAATTATGTTTAACTTCCATGCAATTTACCCATTTTTCACAGAGTTATGGCCCTTGATACAGTCATTTGTTGGGCCTGGTAGGGGACATGTATTACTTTAGCAGTACTCTCAGAATATTTGTTAATTTTATTTTTGTTGTTGTCTTATGAATCATAGATGAGCCAGCAAAACCACTGCTGACTCCTGCAAACTGCACAAGCTACAACATGGAACATATGATCTGTCGTATCGACATCGTCAAGACGGAGGCAGACCTCGGCAACATTCCTACTGCTTGGAATATCTCGTGGAATGTCACATTTAGGTATTAGTAAGTAATGTTGTTCATTAAGTAGCCTAGGCAGTAGAGAAATTAGAGTTTTCAAATTAACTTAAAAAATAAAAAATCTAATATACTGACATCCAAAGGAAACTATACCAATACTCTGAAAGACTACTGAAGAGAAAACATAAGATATTGCATGTCTTCTTCTCCTTTTCGTTCACTTGTTCACTACATGTTGAGGCCAGCAGTGACTATGAATGATACTGTTCTCTGTAGATCACTGCTGCACCTGCCTGGTGAGTCATCACAGGGTGAGCACCGATCACGTCATTATTGTCCAGAAATGTAGTCATAGCAGCTGTTGCTTCATGGTATTGTCATCTATTAGAGTGCACCGTGCGGCCCAATACCTCTGACTTCAGCACTCGAGGTTTCTGTTAGGGTTACTTCACCCTTAGTCCATATCAGTCTAGCCTCTACCCATTGACCAGGCCAGCTTGGATGTCCCTAACAGAAGCCAAAGCCAAAGACATACAAGCCCCCTCACCACATCAAGGAATGGACTATGAAGGGGTGTTGCATGTCTAAAACATATATTCATGAGAGGTGTTTGGACATGATGGAACAAAATTTTATTCCATAACAGGGTTTCTGCCAGAGGGTAAAACGGGTATGGCACCATACCCAAAGTTTTTTGGCAGATTTTATTTTAACTTTTTGACAAAATTAATTAGTGTTATCATTACTGTTTGATTTTCTAACCCAAAATGTAACCCATTTTCATTCTGGGGGAGTCCCTCCATATCCCCTGTTTACTGTGGTTGCATTCAATTTCATAGCGCCAAACCCAAAAATTTCTTTCTGGCAGAAACACTGCATAAAAGCTGAAATGTATTTGGCCAATGTTTTATTTTCATTATCCAAATTAAGGAAATTAAATACATTTTCTTCTTAAAGTTTCTTTTGGATGTCATTATATATTGTTTGCTATAATATGATTGAGGTACACAGGGAATTCATGGACCTGAGGTCCTGGGGATACCTGACGCATTGATCATGGATGGGACGCAATATTGTATTCATGTCCATTGCTGTAGCTGTGGCATACATGTATTTTAAAAATAAAAAAAATCTAAATTGACTGAAAATTAAATGGCATCATCAGTGAAATAAACATAATGTTACTTTGTAAATTGAAAAATGACATCCCTGTACTAATGTGTATGTGATATTACTCAGGTATTCTCTGTTACTATTACTATAATACTATTGGGTATATAAATTCATCTTCCAATGTGGACTTGAAAAATCATAATGTGCACTCCTTAAATTTGTAGGGGACTCAATATTTTTAGTCATGAGTTCATATTTTTGAATGAGAACCCTGGATATAAAAGTTCCCTTCATTAATTAATGTATACATGGTATGTGATATATATCTATAGGGCACCAACCAAAGCTTCTGTGTGGGCTAGTGACTTTCTCAGACATTTGTCGAACACTGCCAAAGTAAGGGCTAGTGACTTTCTCAGACATTTGTTGAACACTGCCAACGTAGGGACTAGGGGTGTAACAAATACACATGGTGGCAAATTTAATACATATCACTAAGATTTTGCAGAAAGGAAGAACAGTATATATTTTTTTAAAGTAAAAACTGATTAATCATGGGTTTATCTGTCCCGAGTCATGTGTTCTTTTTAAGGACCACTAACATGTCCACATTTTTACAGGAAAGTGCAGCTCCCTGTGCTGTTACCACATCCCCAGCAGTGCTGAACACGCACTATCTTGGCACACTTGTTGTTGGGATGTGTAAGAGATATTTGGCTACATGGCTACATGGCTACACGGTGGAAAAACACACTGTGGTGTTTCCACCATGCAAGTCCAATGCGTTGAATAAAACAGGATTGGTCAATGTGCTTGATCTACTATAAAACAGGTCCGGACATTTTATTAGTGTGAATTAAAAACATAAATTATACAGTTAGCATTACATATATATATTCATGTATTCGGTTCAGCTAGTGACATATACGAATGCAACTACGATACAGATTGCTGTTCAGTGCACCGAATATTTGAGTATATCATTACACCCCTAGTAGGGACACAATATTTTTGCACAGATCTGTTAGGTTAAATTGATTCCATGGGTCTCAAAAACGAAAGTGTGATTACCAGTATGATGTAATTTAATTTTAATGTAACAAATCCTAGTTTTTAAACATTGCAAAATATTTTCAATTATTAAAGCCATTTTTGATAATTGAAATTGGACATTATTTATATTTAATTGTTTAGAATATTAATTTCCATACATCCATGGTAATTCTAAAAATGCAGGTACCTCTTAGAAGTAACACTTACAGAGACAAGCTTTAGTCTATTTTTAAAGGGTAGGGACCGGACGTAGTCCAGTGGTAAAGCGCTAGCTTGATGCACGGTTAGTTTAGCATCGATCCCCATCGAAAAGAGTAACCCATGAAGTGGCGACAGCGGGTCTCCTCTCTCTATATCTGTGTGGTCCTTAACCATATGTCTGACGCCATATAACCATAAATAAAATGTGTTGAGTGCGTCGTTAAATCAAACATTTCCTTAAAGGGTATATTTCCGTTTCTACATCACAGAACCTTGTTTCACTCTATTGTTCCAGATGTGTTGCAGATTTGTAGTTTAACCAAACTTAGGGCCGATTTCTCGTCGACCGCTCAAATATGCAAGGTTTAAATCCACGCTCACGATCACTCAAACCTAGTTCAATATAGACCACCGATCATTAAAGATCCCATTTCACGTGCGAATTCATTATCTCGCTCAGCAAAACCTGGCTGTTCCATGTTGCGTACATTTCATGTACCCCTTTTTTGTTTCTTCTTTCTATCAGGTTATGGCAAAACATTGTAACAATTACAGTTCTTATGAACGGGAAATACTGATTGCTTTAATTAATGAACATCGGGATATAGTCGAGGATAAACAGAAAACAGATGGCAGAAGCAAAAGGGATTAAGAAAATGTCTGGTCGTCAATAATCAAATATAACGCTGACAAAAAACACCCACAACCGAACAACCAAACAATGAAAGTTAAAGTGTGTTTTGTTTAACGACATCAGATCACTAGATTTTTAGAGCTTTTGGCACAAAAAACATGGCTATGAAACAGTTGTAAAAAAAAAGTATGAATGGATCAACAAAAATATAAAATTTAAAACATCTGTGCTAAAGTATAAATATCACAAGGGTGTCAAAATGTTGTAAAAAAAAATGTATGAATTGATTTAACGACGCCACTAAGCACATTGATATAAATCATCGGCTTTTGGACGTCAAAACAGTGTAAAGAGACTGTTTTTAGTATAAATATCACAAGTATGTTTTAGAAAATGTGGTGTATATTTTATTTGCGCTGACAGATAAATAACCAGTTATGGATCACTGGTCGGTTAAGTGGTTTACACCTACCCATTGAGCCTTGCGGAGCACTCACTCAGGGTTTGGATCGGTAATTAAATTGCCTCGAAAATCCGAACCCAGTAACCAGCCTTAGTGGCCTGCCACGACGCCACCGAGGCCGGTTTTTAAATAAAAGTCAATATGTAAAAATTTCAAAATAAGTTGTGGGTGAAATCGAAATGATTCCATCACACTGTGTCTCCCAAATACATCTTTTCGCATCTGTTAAACATGATTACACTCCACCAAAAAATTGTCAGTGAATGTGTCACAAGATTATTTCATTCTTTCTCCACCGTCCACAGGAGGACAGCCACTCTCTCAGGACTGGGTTGACAGAATTAAGCTTGTTTGCAACTGCAACGTTCCAATCATCTTGCCAAGTTGAAAAAAATATGTTGGTTAATATCATGTTTAAGGTCCGTGTAATAAATTAAAAAAAAACGTACCTTCGTATCAACATCTCAATTAAGGAATGTTCCAGCTTCATATTTTGTATAGCTTAGAGACATGAAAGTGAGTCTGTCAAAATACTGGTAATATATTGGAAGTCAAATATTTGGTAATTTTAACATGTAGTCTTAGAGAGGAAACCCGCTACATTTTTCCATTAGTAGTTACATTTTATATGCACCACTTTGTGGTGCACTGGCTAGAACAATAAATAGCCCAAATGTCCCACCGATGGGGATCTATCCTAGAACGACCAAACACCACGAGGACGTTTTTCCAAAGGGCTGCGTACCGCCATCCCAAACAATTAAAGGCCTGCTGGAAAAATGTATATATCCTCTACCCAATAACTTTCATGATGATGTCACACCAAATGAAAATGGTACGTGTGTATTGTATTGCAGCTACAACCCCTTTGAATTCACTATATGTGAAAATATCTTATTTGGTATGATCTACCTCATCACCAGATGGAAATTATACGTATTATCTACATGTATGTGATGCTGCAATAGTCAAACTGTACGGACTATCTGAAATGAACCTGTTCCAAGAAACCTCAATGTCAATAGTATTTGCTGCATGACTGTAATGTTATGGCCACTGTTTATAAGTTATAATTTATTGCGGAACATAATTTGATAAATGGAATCGTTGCAGGAATTCATATTCACTGTATGCATAAAATGGGCCAGACTGTACGTTAACAACACGTGGTACGTTTCACGATATGGCAATTTTATTGCAATATTTCAAGATCCGCGATATCTAAGTCGGCCATATTTCCATGGATCAAGACCTTAAACACCCGATTTGGAGGTTTACTTTGAACATGGTTTAAGAAGATTTTGATCCAAGATTCAAATTTGATTTGCAACGAGAAATGAGAATTTTAGATGAGCCGAGTTTAAACCGCAAATGAGGTTTAAACCGGCGACGAGAAATCTTTAATACATGGATTTGTTTTATTTTTATTTTTAGCAATGGCGACTACAGAAAATGTGACAGTGTTGAGCATGAAGGTGATAGAATCATGAAATGTCTTATCAAAGAACAATTCTTGTCAAAGACTCTATACACAGTCAAAGTAAATGCTGTAAATCTCATAGGAAGTGCTAGCATCCAGACTCTGGTGGATCCCTTGAATCTTGGTGAGAATTTAGTTACTGTATAACCGGAAATTTTCGTGGTCTTAATTTTTCGTGGTTTGGGGTATAAAAACATTTCAAGGTTTCTTATTTTCGTCGTTTGCCAAATCCAAATTGAAAGTGATTTTATTTTCGAGTTTTAGCAAGTCTAGTTGCGAGAATACTTGCTATTGTTGATTAAAGTTTCACCTCGGCTGCCAGTTGTTCGATACCACCGACGTGTAAAGTTAAACAATAGAACAGTTACCTGTAGCCTAATTGGCCACTGTGATACCCGGTATGCTATTCGCCAGACAACTGATCACAGTCTTTGATTTTGTGTAAAGCCAATTACGACATATGTGTGAACAAACCACTTAAGGACGCCCTAAAGTGTGAGTTCACCACATGGTATTCAAAGCAGGTTTCCCTGGCTATGAAAGACAGCGAAGTTGTAACAGACATCAAGATCGAAATGCGTACTTCGGCGATAAAACCAATTCATGCAAGGTGGATTATGAAAGTTATGGCAGAATTAAAAATATGCCAGGAAATGTTGAAATCTGCATTCATCCACCCCAGAATCACTGATGCAGTGTGGGCGGACATTGACAAAAACAATATACGAAATATAAAAATATTTCATTATATTCTACAAACAGTGAGATTCACACAATAACTTTTTTTTAATTCTAACTTGTTGTCTTGACTATACTATTCTCTTATCGTATCTGGTGGACTGCGCATGACAGGAAATAAAATGTTCCGGTAAATTGTCAGTGTGTTATGGTTTTCATAATAAAAATTTTAGATAGAATTTGTTGATTATTTCAAATATTTTCAAGGATTTATATTTTCGATGCTGACTAGTTACCCTCGAAACCCACGAAAAAAAAAATTCCTGTTTGGAAACTTGATATCACTTTACCCCAGGTTTTTTTTAGCTATGTTTGTAGACTCCGATAAACGATACCATTCTGCTATATCATTTTTGATTCCCAATTTTGCAGTACAAATTCCCAGTCTGAATGTAACTAATTTAAATTTTTATTATTTTCTAAAGATTTATTTTGAAAACGATATATAACAATTGACAAATACCTCTTCCCTCCCCTATTACATTTTATAAAGCAAAATAAATATATTAATTTGAATAAATTCTCAATTGTTTTGTAAAACAACACTAAATTTCCAAAAGTCATGCAAAGCCATGGTGTCAAGTAAAATTTGAGAAATACAACCCTGTTTACATAAACTTGAGAATTTTGTTTTCAACTTTACCAGCATAAAAATAGATCTTGTAGTTCCATGTTTTAAAACCGTTTTACTTCAGAATCTGAACGTCTAGTCTTACATATTGTTTATAGAATGGGAAAAGTCTGATCTGATTTAAATTTAATGTAAATCACTTGAATGTTAGTTTCATATATTTATTTAATATTTAAGGTCGACAAGTCACTCTTCACACCCTTGTTGTGGCTTTGTACACAATAAATATAACATAATATATAACACACTTGCCTGCATTTGAAAACAACTCTGTAATTACAAAATTGTACTGTTTACGAAATATGGATTTAATGTAAAATTACCATAAGATGTGTTATATTTATTGTGACTGTTGTTAACTGGTTACAGTGCTTGTCAATCAAATAATAAGTATGACGTATGTTTAAATACATTTAGAGAGTAATGGA
Source organism: Gigantopelta aegis (assembly GCF_016097555.1). Taxonomy (NCBI): domain Eukaryota; kingdom Metazoa; phylum Mollusca; class Gastropoda; order Neomphalida; family Peltospiridae; genus Gigantopelta; species Gigantopelta aegis. The sequence continues at coordinate 35,431,264 of NC_054704.1, read as the reverse complement.
ATGATGCGTTTTATGTTGTTTTCAGTAAAGCCGAATAACGTCGCAAATTTTCATGTCAAGTCTAACCGGGCAGGTCTTCATTTACGATGGCATTCACCTCTAGAGTGTTTTGATAAAGAGTTATTATTTATCATCTTATATTCAACAACATGGGAAAACAACACTTGCATGGTAAGTAGATGAATTGAAAACAAATATTACGGTTCACATGGAAATCCAGAAAGACATAGAGTTTGTAAATGTCATTTTCCAGTTAAAGGGAATACCCAGAGTTTTCAGCCCTAAAAAGACTTCCATTTGTTTCTCCTAACAAAATAAACACCTTGCTTTTTCCTTTTTTTAAAAACACTATATAATGTTATCAAAACATTTGTAGATAGAAAGCATTATATGGATAAATACATTAGGAATAACCTTTGTATTTATATTGACAACAACATATGTCTAGACATTTCTGAGAATTTGAGTATATATAGTAACAACTCATCTGCATTAATGTTTTATCTCTTTGAGACAAAAATAGTAAGTCACAGCAAAGTCTCAAAATGTGTATTTCATATTTATTAATAAGTTATTTTTCTTTTAGTGTGCAGATAATGTGGCACCACCCACTATTCATGTAGCTGTTCCTAGCTGTCGTGGCCATCACTCTTTAATACATAAGGTAAATAGGTCACTGTTACTAAAAATGGAAATATGCCATCACCACTCTAGTACTTTCATTTCTCATCTGATTTCTAAGAAACATGATATATATGAATAGGATCATGAAATCTTAAACGACTTCACATTTTGCCTCTATGTCACAGTTCACGGTCACTGTATTGAGGTGTGCTCTAAAAGTCTAGTAACTAGTGATACATAATACATTAAAAAATGTAATGCAAACATTCATAAAATTACGAAAATAACTTAAACAATTGTCTCTTCTTTTTTCTTCACTTTTCTTTCTTTCTTTCATTCTTTCTTTCTTTCGTTTGCTATTTTTCTTTCTTTCTTTCTTTCTTTTGCTATTTATCTTTCTTTCTTTCTTTCTTGCTTTTGCTTTTGTTTATGCCAGTAATAATTATCTAATTGCAGTACTAAGTTTCTGAGACATGTGAATGCAATCGGGAAAGTATATCATAATACCGGATGCAATCGGGAAAGTATATCATAATACCGGATGCAGCCGGGGAAGTATATCATAATACCGGATGCAGCCGGGGAAGTATATCATAATACCGGATGCAGCCGGGGAAGTATATCATAATACCGGATGCAGCCGGGGAAGTATATCATAATACCGGATGCAATCGGGAAAGTATATCATAATACCGGATGCAGCCGGGGAAGTATATCATAATACCGGATGCAGCCGGGGAAGTATATCATAATACCGGATGCAGCCGGGTAGGTATATCATAATACCGGATGCAGCTGGGAAAGTATATCATAATACCGGATGCAATCGGGAAAGTATATCATAATACCGGATGCAGCCGGGGAAGTATATCATAATACCGGATGCAATCGGGGAAGTATATCATAATACCGGATGCAATCGGGGAAGTATATCATAATACCGGATGCAGCCGGGGAAGTATATCATAATACCGGATGCAGCCGGGGAAGTATATCATAATACCGGATGCAGCCGGGGAAGTATATCATAATACCGGATGCAATCGGGAAAGTATATCATAATACCGGATGCAGCCGGGGAAGTATATCATAATACCGGATGCAGCCGGGGAAGTATATCATAATACCGGATGCAGCCGGGGAAGTATATCATAATACCGGATGCAGCTGGGAAAGTATATCATAATACCGGATGCAATCGGGAAAGTATATCATAATACCGGATGCAGCCGGGGAAGTATATCATAATACCGGATGCAATCGGGAAAGTATATCATAATACCGGATGCAGCCGGGGAAGTATATCATAATACCGGATGCAATCGGGGAAGTATATCATAATACCGGATGCAATCGGGGAAGTATATCATAATACCGGATGCAGCCGGGGAAGTATATCATAATACCGGATGCAGCCGGGGAAGTATATCATAATACCGGATGCAGCCGGGGAAGTATATCATAATACCGGATGCAGCCGGGGAAGTATATCATAATACCAGATGCAGCCGGACTTGTAAATTTTCAAAAAATCCATATTTTGTATTAAAAATGCCTTTCAACAAGTAGTTGCCTTCAGAATTCCAGCACCTCTACTACCATATCTGTAGTCTTCAGTAAACACTACATCAATATATTTAGCAATGATTTAAAAAATCTTATGTGTGTTAGTTATTTTATTACATACCCATTTAATCTTACTATAGTAATAAAGACAATTCTGACCGTGCAATAACAATAATATTTTATTGAACATGTGTGTGATAGAAAAATAACATTTAAGTAGTATGTGTTCACCCAAATGACATAATGTTCCTAGCCAATGTCAAATCCATAAAATTCAACCAACTTTCCAGACAAAGTAAGTTGTGTTATTTAATTAAATTTTTGTTAATCATAATATAGAAAGGTGGTGTGTAAAAAATACAGAACCACATACCAGTTCAGGGTTTTTGCCAGAGGGTAAAATAGGTATGGCGCCATACCCAAATTTTTTGGTGGATTATTATTTTTTTAATTAACTTTTTGACAAAATCAATTACTCTTTATGATTACTGTATGATTTCTTAACATTAACCCTAAATGTAACCCATTTTCTTTCTGCGGGAGGTCCACAATTCCATAGCGCCATACCCAAAAATTTCTGCAGTTGTTTCACCATGTTTTTTTATTGCACTCTTTTTATAGTGTGCAAGAATGTTATACCATGAGACTGCATATAGCGGTCTAGTGGTATAAATCTTGCACACTATATATTCTATCCAATCAGTGCACCACAAGTGGTCAGACAACTGTGGGAAAGTGCATACAAAAGATCCCTTGCTACTAATGGAAAAATGTAGCGGGTTTCCTCTGATGACTACAAGTAAGAATTTCCAAATGTGTGACACCCATTAGCCAATGATTAATAAATTAATGTGCTCTAGTGGTGTCGTTAAACCAAACAAACTGACTATAAACTTGTTTAATAAATAACATGGGAAAACAACTTGTATGTGGTTCTGTTTATTTATTAACAAATGACTTATGTTTCAGACTGGAGATAATTTGACATCACTCACCATCGATGTACCTGTTCCTGGCTGCCATGATGCAGGATCTGTAATCCATACGGTAAATTTACTCTCAAGCTGCTGAAAGGATAAACTAAATATTACTCTAAATATCTTATGTCTCACATGCTAAATAGAGGATATCAAACATTATTTTAATTTTAAATATATATGACATTTTGAAAAAAAAAATCTTCTTTCGCATTTGAGTAAGAATGCTTTCTTTATTAACGATTCATACATTTGCAACATAACTATAATTTCATTTTTTTATGATTGTTTACATGTCATAATATATGAAATTCATGTACTAAAGCTGCATTGATCACTTTCTTTCTTTTTTCCTTTTTTCTTTTAAATTTTATTGTCCCCAGAATATAAAATGGCAGTGTCAGGGTACATTTTGAATATTTGCTAATGTGTGACATCATAATATTTATATTTATTAGTTCTTCTTCTTCCGCTTTTCGTTTGCTTGATGACTACTCGTTGAGGCCAGCTGTGACTATAAATGATAGTGTCCTCTGTAGATCACGTTTTGTACCGTACAGTTTCTTCTGGAGTGTTGTTGTAGTTGTCCAGGTAATCTCCCTCAGTTTCAGATAGTGTCCCGGTATATTTTTGCAGTCTTGGATGGCATGTTCAGTTGTCTGTTTTGCCTTCTCTACAGAAGCACATGGAAGAGGGTACTAGCCGGAACGCCTAATGCATGTGCTGGTTCAACCTTTTGTGTCCAGTCCTGATACGGTTATTGATATGTAAATCATCCATTATCATGGGATACATTTTGCAAACAGAACTTTAAAAAACCCCTATTCTGTTATAGCTAACCTCTGGGTGATAAAAACATTTGTTACATACCTATTCATTCTTACTATGGTGATAAAGATATTTTCAAATTTTGATAAATTTATCTTATATCACACATATGTACATTCTGGACTGGAACTTGTATTATGGGGAATTCTCTTTTTATTTTTACTGGAATTGGTACCTCTTGTTACTTACACCCTATATGATTTACAAATTACGTCCTATCTTATATGAAACTTACAGATTACCACAGAGTATGATTCGTAATGTTAAGCAACTCCATGGAAGGAGTATTGATCATAGATTTAAGAAAGTGTTGTTATGTCACATCTTTTGACATTAAAGTAAAAACAACTTTAGTAAAAACAAAAGAATGTATTTGTTAAATACAGCACTTTATATACTTTGTTTTTGCTTCCTATTTATTGCACAAGTTTATTTTACTTGTGCAATAAATATGAAATGAAAATAGAAGATGTGAAGGTCTTTGAAGAACAAAGGATGTGTGACAGATCAAGTGTATGAAGGGGTTAATTTTTATGTGTATTCTCATTCTGGTAGTAAATATCATTCAAATGCCGAAGTCACTTCACTAAAGTCATTTGTGTTTGATATCTAAAACCAACATAATTTTAAATATGAATTTACATTAGGTATAATGTTAATGGTTTTGAAACCAAACTACATGTAGACTATACTTGTGAGACATGTACCAGTTTTTGGTAGACCATTTCACTGTGGGGCATGAGTCATGGTCTTGAACGTCAATGGACCCATCCCATCCAGTGCCCCACAAATAGTATATCAAAGGCCCAGGTATGTGCTGACCTGTCAGGCAAAGGTCTGTTGCTGCTGATGGAAATTGTAATAGGTATCTTTTGAAGACTAGATGTATGTCTTAGAATTATTGAATTTTTTACATTCAACAGCCAATGATTTATTAATCATGATTAATTCTGAATGTTACATCATTAATTATTTGTGGTGGGAATTAGCTCTATTGGTTGAGTGTTCACCTGAGGTGCTTTCATTGCAGGATCGAACCACCTTGGTGGATCCATTCAACTGATTGAGTTTTTCTGATTTTAACCAATGACCACAACTGGTCAAAGGCCATGGTATGTGCTTTCCTGTCTGTGGGAAAGTGCATATAAAAGATTTCCCTTGCTGCTAATGGAAAAATGTAGCTGGTTTCCTTTGATGACTGTGTTTCAGAATTACCACATGTTTGATATCCAATAACTGATTATTAATCAATATGCTCTATTAGTGTCCTTAAACAAAACAACTTTGACTTTCAGAAATAATTTTTTCATTCCCAGAGTCAGTTTATGGTAGGACACACATTTGATTTTAAGTTCATTCTTGTTTATTATTGGTAGTTAATGTGGTTTACTTACAGGCCACAAAATGTTGCATCGACAAAACAGTATTGCATAAAACAATACGCAGTAAAAGGTTGATATCTGGTGTCCAGTACACAGTCAGCATTTTGTCGACCCCTCTTGATGGGACTGGCTACTCAAGTGAACCTATGTGCAAGATAATCAGCACGGAAGAAGGAGGTAAACTGTTATTATTACCCATATAGTTAAAAATATCTTGGTACATATCAAAGTGATACATCTCACTAGAACGCCAAGTGGGACGTAACACTTTGTGATGTCTTCGACTGGCGCATGACAACCTTAAAGGAACATCAACCAAACGAGCTGAGTGATATAAATTAAGATCGATTATGGGTAATAAATAGGATATTAAATTCGCTACCATTTCGTATCATGTTTATGTCCCTCATGAAATAATGTTCATTGTCACTCGCTAAAGTTTATATCACATAAACATGATACGGAATGGAAGCTTGTTTAATATCCTATAATTAATTGATTCAAAATGTGTATGACACGCATGCATGGCAGTGCAGGCGGAGCTAGGGGGCTCTAGCCACTAATAATTCTCAAATTTAATTCTGAATCAAAGTTATTATTGGTAGTAAACCTTAAGGCAAAGATGAATTTTTCTTGTAGCATGCAGAAAATTTGATTTCAGGACGTCTAGTTTACACATTTTTAGGGGAGCATACCCCCGAATCCCCCTAGAAACTTGCTTTGAGTTTGATCCCAATGTCTACTTGCTTCTGTTGTGTCTGATATGTACATGCTAGAAAGATCTCAAAACTCTTCTGTAGGAAACCGATAGTGTATTTATATTGACTTGATTCAAACTAAACTTACCTGCAAATAGACAATTTTACCGAAATGGTCATTACATAAAATATTTCCCATTGGGCTATTACTAGTTCCAGCCAGTGCTCCACACAACTGGTACTGGTATGTACTATCCTGTATGTGGGATTCTGCATATAAAAGATCCCTTGCTGCTTTAATTGGAATAGTAACGAGCAACTGAGTTCCAAAACGTATATCGCTCTCCTTTTTCCATTTGGCAGACTGATAAAAAAATGCACCTAATTTCCTTCATTCAAACTGCACACTTTTGCCCTTTGGCATTAATCCTACGGGACATTCCAAATTCCATAACACCCAAACCAACCCATCACCTGCTACCGATTCCCGGTCGGGCTGCTAGTGCTCTCTTGCACCTGCCACTGCAGACGGTGCCTTCTCCCACCCACCCTAACCTTTCTTGTCCTGAATGGAGGAGCCATCCAAGGCCATGTGTAGGATATCACTGTGTGATTTACCATAAAACTCGCAGTATTCACACATGGGCGTGATTTGGTGGGGGACAGGGGGGACATGTCCCCCCCACTTTTAGCAGTGGGAGGACAGAATATCTGATGTCCCCCCCACTTTACTCTAAATAATGTTCTCAGACAGCCACAATGACCTTCATTTTTCAAAATTTTCGGGGGGGGCATGCCCCCAGACACCCCGAGAGTCACTTCACACCTAGGGCGTTCGCGATTAGTCGCACGAAATATTGTTAGAACCCAATTGTCCCCCCGACTTTTCCCTGCAAATGACGCCCATGTATTCACAGTGTCTAACTTAAGAAATAGTGTATAATGTGTAAAGATCTCACAAAATATTTGTGTGAAATTCCCTTCCGTCTCAGACATAGACACTGAATAGACATACCTGAAGAATATAGCCACATTAGAATTATTTAACTGGCTGTAGGAGATCAAAAAAATTACGATTCAAAATAAACACTTGTAAATGCTATAGTTAAAGTGACAGATGCTAGTTTTTAAACCCTATCATGTAATTTTCACAATTAGATCCATTTTTAGTAATTGAAATCAGACATTATGTAAATATTTTATTGTGTAGATTATTAATTTCCATACATCAAAGTGTTTCTGGTCATCATGGTGTTTGTAATAGAAAAAATAGGATTAGTTTGGTCAAAGTTGCATGCATTTCGATCATCAGGATGTTCAGTTCCAGTGGCATCTGTTTCATTGTTTTTTCAGTTCCAACAGCTGCTCCTGTGGTACATCCATGGTCCTACAGCCTGGAGTGTGAAGATGAAGAACTTTTTCTAGCATTATATTGGAAGGTAGTTCTATATTATATCTGCCATTATGACAACTGCTGACAAACCATTTTGGTTGAGATATATGCTGCAGTGTGTCTGGCAATCGTAACTTATTCAGTCTATATATATATGAAACATGAAATGCTGATAGCTAGTGATATTCTGATTAGTCAAGTTTGAACTATTTAATCAAGTTTAAGTTCATGATAAAGTACAACCGAGTCTCTAGCTAGTCATAGACAACCATTTTACCAATTAATTAAGTACAAGTTTCATGGTCGAGTACAATACAGGGTTGCTTCTTTTCTAGTCCATGGTTCCTAGTTTACCAATGATAAACAAAGAAATGAAACACTGTTTGAAGTATATCAACATTTAAATTATTTTCTTCAACAAAGTTATATAGAAAATAATATAGAAAAGAAAACTAACACCAACTAAATTTGGCGTAAAGTAACAAATTTAGTACCCCAATAGATAAATGTATATTTTAATCAATTATTAATCATTGATTTCTTTGTGCAGACTGATGATGGATCATCATATTTTATTCAACTCCAAACACTACTACTATTTGTTGTTTATTTGTCAATGTATAATGGTCACAAGTTGTTTAAAATGATAAACAATTTTTATAATTACAAACAACACTTCTGTTTAGTTAAAAATACACAAACTAATTTTCTGGCATCTTTTGCATGACCTGTTTTATGTAGTGATATCCCACTTGACCTAATAACATCATCTTTTGAGGTCTTCCAATCAGCGGGGATATAACAGCAGGAAGTTTGTAATTATATAACAGTTGTTTGCCGTTTTTTGTGTGTGAATTTATCAACGTAACAGTCACAAATTACAAAAATATTGTGTGAAGTGTAGTGATGGGAAATTATTTTATACTAAATTTGTGACTGTTTTCATCGATAAATGAAAAAAAAGACAAACTATTGTTATAATTACAAAAGACACATTTAGTTAAAAATACATAATAAATCAGTTTCTAATGTCCTTTCCATGGCCTGTTTGACTTAATTCCCGTTTGACATTACGACATAAATTTTTGAGGTTTATCAAAGGATAACTTTTAGTGTTTTAGTGATGTCATCCAATCAAATACAGCAAATCGGATAACAGCAGAACATTTGTTGTTTAGGAGATAACCATATGGAGTTTTTTGACTTGCTGATGTCTATTTGATCCCGCAAATGTCATTTTTGACTGAAGGCGTTAGCCTGAGGTAAAAAATGAAACATTTGCGGGCATCAAATAGACAATAACACCCACAAATCTAAAAACTCCATATAGTTATGTCCATTGTAAACTGAATCGTTTTCCTACAGAACTAACTGTATATTTGGCATTTCTTGAAAAAAATACCTGGCTACAATCTAACTGTAGACCCTTGAATCGTCAACTTTGCCTGTTCCAATTGCTAATGACGTCACTTTGTAATGCCGTCATTAGCTTTCCAGGTATTATTTTCATTTGATCCCGGAAAAAGAATGTAATTAACAAATCGCAATATAGAACACACTCCAGTCAGTTTACAATATATTTTATTGCATGAAATGTAAAATAACTGCAGCAATATTGTTTTTGTTGTTTTATTGTTACAGGAAATACCAATACCACAGCGGGGCAGCAGGGATATAAAGAATTACAGTGTTATCAGGGGATCTCAGGTGGTGTCTGTAAATGGAACAGAATTGTCTGTTGTCCTCAAAGTTGACGACGTACAGTTGTGTTCATATGGACTGCAGTCCTTGTCAATTAAAGCAGTTACTGAAGCAGGGGCGTCACACAAGATGTCTGCTGTTGAAGTCAATTCTCCAGCCAAAGGCAAGATTAAGCTCTTTTCCTTTTTTATTTTATTTTAGCCTTAATACAATGAATAATGCAAGTCAGTACACTGATAATATCTAGATGGCTGGTCTGACTGACATCGGCATTTTATGTCAACACATAGCTGTATAGGCTCCCATTTTTAAAGGGGGGGGGGGGGGGGTGGGCAGACTGATTTTTGCCCCAATTAAGCAAAAATGCTTGAATCTGGATAACAACATTTATTCATATTATCATTACTGCCAAATTTTAAGATTTGCTTCAGCCCTAGGTGGGACAGTTGCCCCACCCCCCGCCCCCTGTCTCATACGCATATGTGTCAACATGCAGTTTTATTAAATTAAAATGAAAGTAACTGTAGAAATTGGTATTCTCTGGTACGACTGAAATGAATCTGTCCAAGAATCGAACAACTGACTGATTAAATGAATATGGTATGACATGCAATGATATACAGTCTCAAGTTGAAGTGAAACAAGAGATTGACAAAGTGAGCTAAACAAGTCAGTCTTGGCGTCAGTTGTATCATTTTGTTTTTCAAATCTGATTAGGTCCCAAATATTACAGTGACTTTGACTTCTCACTGTTAAATATCTTTTGCTGCTAATGGAAATATGTCAGAATTAACAAATGTTTGACATCCAGTAGCTGATGATTAATAAATCAATGTGGTCTAGTTTTAACAAAAATTTTAAGTTTTAACTTTCGACTTCTCAATACTGCTAACAACTCGCTGACTTGAAGCAACTTTTGGCCAAAAAAGTTCCATCCATAGCAATAGGTTTTGAATCATCACTTCGTCACCCATTGATATCCTTATATATTATATATTATACATACATATTATATATACCACTGACAGTGTAGCTAAAGTGGCTATGTCCCATTTCAGTTAAACTGTTTTGCCTTGAAAATTAAAGATGAAGTTTGTTTTCTTTAACAACACCACTAGAGCACATTGATTTATTAATTGGTAATTAATAATTTGGTAATTCTGACAGTCTAAGATTGTAAACTATTAGTAGCAAGGGATCTTTTATATGCAACATCCCACATACAGGATAGCACATACCACGGCCGTTGATATACCTATTATGATGCATTGGCTGAAATGAGAAATGGCCCAATGGTCCTACTGACAGGGATCGATCCTAGACTGACTGCACATCAGACCTTGTATATTGTTATTAAAGATAGGGTTTATTTTTAGCAATAATTGGTTTTGTTTTTTGTTTTTTTAGTGCCATCAAGACCAGTTTCTGTTGAGAAAACAGTTGACAACAATAAACTACACGTACATTGGCAGCTACAACCGGGTTCACATACAGCGGATGTCACACGAGTTCACTGGTGTTACGGATCTTTCTATGAACATACAAATCTAGTCCAGTGTCAGGTGAACATGGGAACAAATTAAGAAAGAAATGTTTTATTTAATGACACACTCCACACATTTTATTTACGGTTATATAGTGTCGGACATAGGTTTAAGGACCACGCAGGTATTTTGAGAGGAAACCCGCTGTCACCACTTCATGGGCTACTCTTTCCGATTTATATGCACCATACCACAGACAGAATAGTACATGCCACAGCCTTTGTTACACCAGTTGTGGAGCACTGGCTGGAACAAGAAATAGCCCAATGGTTCAACTGACGGGGATCGATCCTAGACCAACCGCACATCAAGCAAATGCTTTACCACTGGGCTACAAATTAAAGGCGTTGTCTCAAAGTTACATAGTGACTAAAAATATCTTTGCCAAAGATTCTCAAGAAAACTGTTTAACCCTGAGTGCTAAAACCTTACAATTTTTATATTTGTCAGTTGATTATGTTAAGATCATAACTGAGATGAATTAACTTGTATTTATTTGTCACAAATACATGTATTTACAAATAGATGTCATATTTGGCTATTTTTACCTGCAGGTGAAAATAGCCAAATATGACTTTTGAAATTTTGAGAGTGCACCTTTAAAGCCACAGACTCTAGTTTCAGCCTGTGAAAAAGTACACTAAGTTTGGTAAATATATACATGCACAAATGTACCTGCAACACATTTGGATAAAGTTATTGTAGAGTGAAACAAGAGTTTTGACGTTAAAAGAGTGAAATACCTTTAAAAAATAGATCAGAGCTTCTCTCCATAACTTACTTTTTTAAATATGTTTGATTTCAGTGGTCAAAAATGGCTCTAACATTGAAACCTATGCCCTTGTGTTTAAAAACTAGAGTGTCCTTTTAATTAGTAGCCAAATTGAAATTTCAGTTAGCCAAACAAAATATAACATAATTAGAGTCACTTAAAAATAATTGCTTTCATTTGATTTTCAAATTAGCGTTTTAGTAATTAAATGATTAAATATATTCATCAATTTAACTTCAATTTACATTGGTAAAATATTTCATGGCTATCTGTTTTGAAATTCATACATCCAGTCTCACACTCTGTTTGCCTAACCAATTCCACAGTTTTCAGTTTAAAACGACAAGTTTAAAATCTAAGCGTTTCGTCAACTAAGTGTTGACATTGTCTAGAGAAAGCTAAACATAAAAACAGAAGTTCAGCATTTAAAGCCAGTTGGATGAAAACAGTTCAAGTGAAAGACCAGAAAGAAAAAAAGAAATGTTTTAATTAACGACACACTCAACACATTTTATTTATGGTTATATGGCGTCAGATATTTTTTTCCATTAGCAGCAAGGGTTCTTTTATATGCACTATCTCACAGACAGGATAACACATACCACGGCCTTTGATATACCAGTTGTGGTGCACTGGCTGGAACGAGAAATAGCCCAATGGGCCCACCGACGGGGATCGATCCCAGACCGACCTCGCATCGAGTAAGCGCTTTACCACTGGGCTACATCCTGATCCTGAAAGACCAGAGTTAAGAGATTAAATATCGCATGATAAAATGTCTTCAAATCAAAGTTTGTGATTTAACAAAGAACTACACCAAAAGGTTGAATTTCAGTATTCAGTGGGTATATTTTCTAGTAATTTTTTAACAATTAAAATATAATAAGCCATGTAACAAAAATAATTATTTGTGCTTCAGAATGAAATCGGTGACAAAAAGGTGATCAATTCGGAGACAGACATTAATTTCAACATACCATTCTCTGGTAACCCTGAGACTTGTGCCAATTGTGACTGGAGAATTGCTGTTTCCATGGAGACACAAGGTATCTCTAGTGGCTTGATCTGGGAGAAAAATCCACAAGGACCAGTTATCATCAATGAAATTTCAGGTAAAAACGCAAAGGAATATATTACAATATTTTCAACAGTCATTTTATTATATTTGGAAGGGTTCTTTGATGCAACAGTGAATCGTGGGTGGAAAATGATTATTTAAACGTTGATATTTTTTTTAATGTCATTCTTGTTCTTTAATTTTTTCATTTATTAATTGTAATTTTGCTAGGTATTCTCTTTTTCACCACAAGCAAATTTATAAATTTTAAAAAATATCTTAATTCAGATACCTCACAGTTAGGACAAACAAGAAAGCAGAATTTACAAAACAAATAATGTTTTCTCTTACACATGTGCAGCTATTATAATTACAATTACGGTATTTAAACACCTGTGTTTGTCAAAAACAGGCTTTGTAAATTCAGCCCATTAAATCTGTTGTAATTAGTTTATGGTTAATATGATAATGGGGTGTTTGGTAAGGTTCGGCTGTGTTGTTAGAGGGTGTATACTACCAAATCAAATCCCATAGACGACAATAGTAACATATGTGGCTAAAACTCCTACCTGCAACGTATCAACCGACATAAACGTCACGGATATAAATACTACCACCCCTAACACTTAAAGTGAATCAGAAAAAAATGGGGGTCAAGCTGCTCGTTTCTGAGATAACGGGTAGCGTCTATGACTACCCTAGTTTCGCACAAAATTCGAGTACTTATTTTTACAGGTACCCCATACATGTTTCAAGCACAAGGCTACTTGACACATTGGTACTAGATGAAATAAAATTACAATTTTTTTTTACCCAGATGAAACTATTATTTTTTACAACCAACACACTCACATTTATAACCAATCACAGGACTTGTGGTGTTCACTTCTCTATCAAAAGTTGGGTGCACCTCGAACTTTGACCCAGCCAGAAGTTATTTGGTTTAGTACTACCTAGAGAAAAGAAATAAATGTTTTATTTAACAATGCACTACCAGCCTCGGTGTTGTGATTAGGCCTAAGCCATCGAACATAAGGCTGGTAAGTACTGGGTACCGGTTCACTCCCAGACTTCTCTCTCACTACCAACTAACAACTAACCGACATGGCCCAGATAGCTGAGGTGTATGCCCAGGAAGGTGTGCTTGAACCTTAATTGGATATAAGCATGAAAATAAGTTGAATAAACAAGGCATTCAACACATTTTAATTATGGTAATATGGTGTTGAATATATGGTTAAGGACCACATATAATTAGAGAAGAAACCCGCTGCCACCACTCCTTGGCTATTCTTTTCGATTAATTAGCAGCAAGGTATCGTTTATGTGCACCATCCCCTTGAGACTGGCTGGAATGAGAAAGTAGACAAACCACACATCAGGAAAATGTTTTACCATTGGGCTATATTCCACCCTATTGTTAAAGAAAATTAATTAAGATAATGATTGCTTTTGTTTCAGACAAATGTATTAAGCTAATGTTGTTTGCATGAGAGAAAAAACATATATATATACTTTGAATTTATATGTACACATTACAATGCACCAAGTTCACCAGGTGTTTTTTTAATTATATTTTTTAGGTCACATGACAACTACAACAGTGGTAGGAATTATATTTGGTGTACTAATTCCTGTTTCGATCCTATTCTTTATCCTCTGGAAATGGTAAGAAAAAGTTGATTTTGAAAATATTTTATTTATAAATTGAATTTGATGATTTTTTATGTTGGTAAAGTGTATTGAAACACAGAACCAGAATGGCGTAGTGAATTAAGCTGTTGGTACAGTGTGTAAAGTGGTTCTGTGCTTCATACATGCAAGAACGTCAAATATTATCACTTTCAATTTATACATAATTAATATTTTTAAAGGATGGGTTCAGTTAGTGGGCATTTTTTAATTTATGCGCCCCCCCCCCCCCCCCCCACAAAAAAAATGTTTAAAGGTTTAGGTCTAATTTACTCTATATGTTTATTTCTAATTAACCATGGATATATTTAAGGATTAATTGTCTTATTTCTTTTACGTTCATCAGGGTATGTTTTTTCATACTCAGGTGAGCGTAAAAGAAATAACTGACAATTCTTATAATTAAATTTGAAACTTACTTTCTAATAACACAAAAAGTTCATGTTTTAGTACCAATATAAAGTGATGCCATCTGATATGATGTTCCCTAACAATGTTATTTTTATGTGCATCGAGAAATTAACAAATTTGCATTGCTACGGCTGGACCAATGGGATGACATTAAATTGTAATGAATGTAAGGGAAATTTAATATGATCTTACAATAAATGTTACAATCGCACAGTCTTATGTTGTTTATATTTAAGACTTCCACACATGTAAAGTCAACATGCAAGATCAGTTTAGCTCTTGAGTTTCATCTTGATATCATTCCTTACATAGTATATGTTTTGTAGTTCCAGGTGCAGAAAGTTTTTAAAAAAGCAAATGGTGTCATTTCCTAGATATAAATCACAAGTAAGTTTAAATTAAATTCTTGTATTTGATTGCTCTATATTATATTAAACAAACATTCCTTTCATTCCATCTATTTGTAAAAATAGCAGTATTATAGGTTGTACTATACCAAATAAAATCTCATAAATGACAATGTTAACATACAGTGTATGTGGTTTGAAACATTATGCAAACTATGACCTGTATATTTTAACACTATAAATGATCAATGTGCTCTAGTGATGGTGTTGAACAAAACAAACTTAACCCTAGTTTCACACAAAACTGTAATACCGTATATCTTCGCCTGTAAGTCGATCTCGGCTATAAGTCGAGTCCCTAATTTCAAGCCCTGAAAACTTATTTTTTTATTGACCCGTTTATAAGTCGACCCATGAAAAACTACTTATAAATATTGAAATATTTCTTATTTTCAGCACATGAGAACAATAATATTTGAACAAAAGAAAATTAGTTTACAAACTTCGGTTTTCACGTTTTGTACATCGCAATATGATCAGACTATTCCAATCAAACTATCATTATTACATAGCATCAAAACGAAATATTCCCTTAGTAGAGAGTGAAAGCTGTTTGACTGTTACTGTATAGTACTGTACAGATGGTTTTGTGCACAGACAACAACTTTATTTATAAACACTGACAACAGATCACTACGATAAAACTGAAAGTATCACGTTTTGCCGCCATATTAATACATGTAAGGAGGATAACTCTGGAAAGTACACTGGTTTTTGTACCAAATGATGTGTGTCCCTATTGCTCTAGATAAGTGAACTGCAGAGATCAGTCTATTTTAAGGGAAAGCTTAGTAATATTCATGAAGTTAATCACCGCCAAAACATTGTTTGAACAACCATTAATGCCAGTGACCAGATTTCAAAATAAACTCAGGCAACAGGTAGTTAGTATTGTTTACATTTTTACTATTAGTTATGACTGTTAATTTAACTAAGTGGACTGTTGTCTTGGCATGTGAGTGAGATCGTACGCCTTTTGAAGCTTTTCGCATAACCAAAACCGTTCTAATGCCCAAAAAAATAGGTTATAAAAAATGAATGTGTCAAATTAACATATTTGAGTATAAATACATGGCATACTTCAACAATAAAACTTGTAAAATAATCCCCAAAACAGTAATATTTTTTGGTGAAATTTTTTTACCCTCTTATAAGTCGACCCCCCAAGTTATAAAATAATTTTGGGGTGAAAAAAATTCGACTTATAGGCGAAGATATACGGTACATACTTTTCCACATACCCCATGCAAGCACAAGCTTAGGGTACTGACATAGTGGTAGTAGATAAAATAAAATTGCTTACATTTATTTCCGAGATAAAAATAATTTTTTGGACAACAAACATTGTCACATTTATCATCAATAGCAGGACTAGTAGTTTGAAATGTGCTACCAAATGTTGGGTGCACTTTGAAGTTTGTCTCAACCGGATGCTATTTTGTTTAGTGTTACCTATAGTTGAGATTTGAATTTATCAGCTTATAATGTTTACATAATCAAAAACAGTAGACTCTTCCAAACTAGCATCTATGTAATCTGTATTTCTTTAGCTTGTGTAATCTGGACTAGATCTATCTTTCTGACTGTGTTGTAAGGTTCCGTAGAAAGCCACATTGTCACTTCAAAAGCTCAGATAATTGCAGTTGACACTATGAAGAAGGGTTCAGACCTAGCTTTCTTTAATTTCTTCACCATTCTATCGTGACTGTAAACTAAGCAATAGTAAACTGTGATAGTAGTTTTTTTGTTTTTACAAGGCAACATCGATTTTGCTTGACAGTCATTGACAGGGCAAAGTGATGTGTACCTTGTAGTTTATATGTTAGGTTATTGTCGTCTCACATATGGCTGGCTCTGCATTTGTGTTTGCTTAATGTTACAATGAAAGTTTAGCAAATATATTTTATGATGTCTAAATTTGCATTGGTTTAATAAAGTTAAAAGAAAACCAGGTCCTCCTGTTGTGTTAAGGCAAAGGTTGGTGAGTTTATGTTGTTTGTAATGGTAAACATTTCAGATGTGAATACTAATTAATAAAAATAGGTTAATTTATAAATGTTATGCCATTTCTTTAACATTAGCTAAACTTTCGTTGTTGAGTATATATATATATATATCCAGCAATCACTGTACATATTGGAAAGATATGATGACTAGATAAATCTCTATATTTTCGATCACTGACAAAAAATATAGGTCACGTGACATTAGCCCGACTCAACTCGAGTATTTCAAAGTAGTTTTCAGTAAACATACTCTTTAAATCATTTGTTGAAGTACAGTAAAGACAAATATCTTTTATTTTTGCAATAATAATACAAAACTTGTATATTTATTCATGAATTAGAGTTTAGAAATGCTTTTTTAATGTGACAGAATGTAGCTAGCGTCTGACAAATAATGACGTCATATATCTTGTATGACGTCATACGACAAAAGCCTTGCTAGGTTGACAATATTTGATTTGCGTACATAAAACTAGAATAATTAATGATTTTCCGAATATTCCTGTAGGATTGCAGAATAAAAGGTCGAATGGTGAATGTAGCTCAGCGGAGCCTCACTGCATTCGCCATTCTAACCTTCGCAGGATAAAGCTGATATCTTAAGACAGTAACCAGTTATTCCATATATATATATGAAGAGTTCAGGCGCAAAACGTGATATATCCATTTTTAATTTTCAGTAAAAATGGGGGTTTTAATTGGCGTATATCGCGTTTTGATAAACAAAAACGGGATTTACCCAATACAATTTCATAAGGATCAATCACGTTTTGCAGCAAAACAGCGGGCCTACGATTAGCCCTTACTGACATACAATAGTGGCTTTAACTAAAAACTAGATACAAAATGGTTTATATCACGTTTTGCGCCTGAACTCTTCATATATATATATATATATATATATATATATATATATATATACATGTATATATATATATGTATGTATGTATATATATATATATATATATATATATATAT
The DNA here is from genome assembly GCF_016097555.1 of Gigantopelta aegis. NCBI lineage: Eukaryota > Metazoa > Mollusca > Gastropoda > Neomphalida > Peltospiridae > Gigantopelta > Gigantopelta aegis. The sequence continues at coordinate 35,413,228 of NC_054704.1, read as the reverse complement.
ATATATATATATATCAGACCTTAGTCAAGAGAAAGCAGGAGGTGTGTGTTGAAAAAGCAGGAGATTTTTTAAATTCACACAATTTAACCCAAAATCGCAAGATTTTAAAAAAAACATTATTACAATATGTTATATGAATACTTTATAGTGTCATATATACTTATTAACCTTAGATCTTGGCTTTTTTTTTTTTTTTAAAGTTTAAATATTATTATGATTTAATACATATTTAAAAAAAAAAAAATTTTTTATCCAAAAATGTTAAGAACATGAACAAGAAATAAAAAAATTAATTAGTACATTTACGGTATTACACTTACAGCCTTACAGGTTGCGTTACATTATCATTTGTGGTTAGTGTACCCATGTACCAAAGACAAATTTATATAAATCTTAAAAATTAATATTCAGTTTTTACTATAATGAGGAACGGTGGCGTGGTACTTATTTAAAATCATTATAATGATGCAATAAACATTGTATTTTCATTAATCATAAGTAAAACCTCATTACGGACATCGTGTGAAATATACCGGAATTATACCCATTTCCGTGAGTAACTTTATGTCAATGTCAAACACAACATTTGGCAAAAGTACCGTATTTTCCCCACCTCTATTTTAAAGAAATATTTCTTGGAATTAGTTTAAGGTTAGGGTTAGGGTTAGCGATAGTTATATACAATATATTTTAAAACAATTTGTTCTGTAAAACCAACATGAAGTTTATATTTCGTAATCCAGTATCGCTATGTTTTGCCTTTGAAAAATTAGACATTTTGACTATTCTGTATAAAATTTCTTCCACACGGGTGCTTTTGATGGTGCTTTTGGAAGAAATATAGCACAGAAGACAGAATGAGGCATCATGGGACTAAATCTTCGTTTTATTCCGTACACGTTCGGTTCATTCCGTCAAAATACACCCTATGAGATTTATAAGTATTAAAATGCAGTTTCACTTGTTGATCCACTGCATGGTCGAGTGGATACAGTGGTCGGCTACAGTCCCGATGGTCTGGAGTTCGAATCCAGGCCTAGAACTACATCGTTTGTAGTGTTTAATGCAATACCCAGTTCATATGGTTAATTCAATACCCCAATAGTGGGGAAAATACGGTACTCTTTCCCAAAATTAACTGACACAAGTATGTTTATACAGCTAATTGGTCTTTTCGTTGTCTTGCTGTGACATATGATTTTAACATGCATCGTGTGTATCGCTGTCAACTCGGGAGTCTGGCAGTTCAGATTCGTCATAGTTGCATTATGTAATCCAGTGGGAAGACATTTTACAATTCAGAGGTGTTATTAGAACTAAATTGGATAGTTTTTTTTTTTTATATGGCAACACTGAATGTCAATACACAGCCTGTTGAATTAGCGGCAACACGCTTCGTAGCCATTACGATGACAACAAACATTATAATAACACGTCATTTTATAAACTCCATGTGCTTTTTTAACAATATGAATAGGCTATCCCACAATTCTCACTTCGGCAAAGGTTAAACAGTCGGGACAATTCGGCCTGTTACATTCTCAGAAACCGAAAGTAGTCGACATTTTCCGAATGAGAAAAAAAGGCAGAGTTACTTCCCTTCTGTTATTTTGACAAAAGAGGATCGATTTTTTTTTTATGCTTACAAAAATGTCATTTAACAGGAGAAACTGTCTCCCGCACAGGTTAAAGGAGATTTGATCAAATACCGGGAGACTCCCGCGGAATCCGGGAGGGTTGACAGGTCTGATATATATATGTATATATATATATATATATACATACAGTGGAACTTCGTTAACTCGAAGTTGAAGGGGACGACAAAATAGTTCGAGTTTCAGGGAGTTCGAGTTTTCGAAATTCGTACAGCAGACCCAAAGTGAAACTGCATTGTAGTATTATCATTTCGTTGATATCGGAAGACACGTTTGCTGCTCCATCCCTGTCCCCAACACACAGATGTTAGCACATTCCTTCTGTGTATATGATAAAACTAAGTAAATATTAACAGAAACGAGATAAATCCGATCAGTTTGACGTACATCTCTATGTACTTTTATTGTATTTATTAATAAATTAAATGTCTTTTACCGTTAATTTTCTCTTCACACCCTTTCTTTCTGTCTCCAATCTGGGTTTTTCCCCCCATTTTTGGGCCCTTCGCCAGATTGCTTGGATGACAAGAAAGCGTGACTATTAACCGATCTGGCTATCCCCCCGTTGCTGGGTCCTTCCCCAGATTGCTCGATCTCTGATGTATCAGTTTCTAACATAACTAAATGACTAGTAATGAATCATTTTGAATTCATACTTAAATAGCAAATAACAAATTTGACATGATTCACTCGTTTAAGAGAAAAAACAAACAGCGTTAATTGTTATTACAACAGTTCTGTGAAGATTACAAGACTATCCGTACTTTGTGTAACGAGGCCCGCTGCCATGTACAAACACCGACAACCAAATGCAGGCATGTAGGATCATTTCGTTCCGCATAGTTGGCGATCTATTATTCTGTAATTACCGCGTGTATGATCGATAGCCGAGACCAGTCAGGGCGCTCACGCTTGGCTTGGGTGACAATTCATTTTTCTTTAAAGTATTACCGATACAGTTAAAAGGCTCAGTCACTCCACAAACTTCGAGTTTTGGAAGTGCAATATCCCTAAATTTTTTATGGTGGGACCAAAAAATTACTTTGAGAGATAGAGTTTTTCGAATGTTCGAAGTTTGAGTGTTCGAAGTCTGTTATTACTAGTTTGTATAGCAGTTCGGCCGGGACCGCCGTTTCACTTCGAGAGATCGACGTTTTTGAAAGATCAAAGTTTGAGTTATCGAAGGTCGACTGTATATATATATAGTTTGACATCAAAATGTAAATGAGGCTAGTGGTGCACTTGTTCTGGATTGGAACACAAACTATGACTTGAACCCAGTCTCTACGAGCTGTAAACCAAATCATTAAGATCAATTGGCGATTATTTCCACACCATAGAATGCTGTTCATATATGCTGAATAGATTCAGTTCAACATTGATATTTAGTGTTTGGTACTTTTTAAATTATTTTATGACTTGCTTAAACTGATTCTCTGTATTATCCTCAACTGTATTATAATATTTTAAAAACACCAAATGTTTTCTCTTTTTTTCAGATACTGTTCAACTTCACAGAGACACAGTTTGATGAAGAAGAAACCAGTTCCACGGTAACTGAAATGTGCAACTTTGAAGCTTTGCCACCATTCATATTTTAAAACAAAATCAGATAGGTTTTAATTTGTATCATTTATAACTTGTATTATTTATATACTCAATGAAGGCAAGCATAATGCATTGTTTAACTGTTTTAAGTGTAACATAATTGTTGAATGATGTCATGCAATATAACTATGATTTATTAACATTTCTGGTTATTGAGAATGTCCATAAGATGTATGGTTAAAGGCACTTATTCTGCTTTTCATCTTGAAAAATGTTTCTGTTGAATTGAGCACTGATTGACACTTCACATCGTATACATAGGTTGTCCACCAATCATTTTGAAATTTAGGGATTTTACAAACAAAACCTTGTTTTGTATATTGCTACCATTTCAGGATGAGTACCTGAACACATCAAACAGTTTTTATTATCGGGGTTCACCCTGTAAATTGCCAAATGAGCCAATTGCTAATTTTTATACAAAATGGCTACAACATTTAGTCTTTGGCATAACCAGTGACTTATTTACATAACCAATGAATTATAAGTTGATTATACTGATAGCTGGGCCACATTCCACGAAGCAATCTTAGCCCCAAGATCACCTAACTGCCCAGCTGACACATGCACTTAAAGTGATCTTAGCGCTAAGATCACTTTGTGGAACGGGGCCCTGGGCATGAAATGTCCAAATACTTGCATCTTTTAATACAGGAATAAAGTTTTGGTCACACATAAGTTTGCAATTTTGTGGGATGCGATAACTTAACATATAATCGACATTTGAACAGAACATTGGTGTGCGTGAAACATTGTTCCCTGCATATTTGTCTTATTATTTTTGCACAATACTTTTGACGTTACCTTAAGAATTCTTTTTGTTGTTTTACAGAAACTGTCAGAAGAATTAACTCCAACTGCATGGGACAAGCACAAGGAGAAACCAATGCCCAAAGACAGTGGACACAACAGCAGCATCTCGTCCTGCTCTAGAGACCGAAAGAGCCACGTCAGCAATGGCAGTCAGTCCAGCAGTTTTGCTAAACTGATCAAGAGACCTTTGTCCTTTTCTGTTCCTAATCTCTTGCCAGCACGCAGTGATCCCCATCTTACAGGCTTGTTGGGACGCAAGAGAACTACCAGTGGTGGCCACGGAGATCGTGCCGAATGTCTCAAAACTGTAAATGTTGGTGATGTTCACCATGATGATCTCTGGAATACCGACTGTGACACACAAGAGACATTGTTTAACAATGAAAGACAAGAAAACAGTGCTTCAGGAATTTCCGAAAGCCAACTCTTGACAATTGCTGATAGCAGTGTTTCAGGAACCTGTTAGAAAACTTCCTTGGACTCCCCACATGGTAGTTTATCTGGTACTTCTGACATAGAACATAAAATGCATGTGAAGAAGCTAAAATACCTGATAACAGAACTTCAGGAATTTCAGAAACAAAATGTTCTTCTGAAGCATCTGGGATATAATTCCAGATGGTAGTATTTCTGGAAAGAATTTTCTGAAATTTCCAAGAAAAACATTCTTGGAAAATGTCAATGATCTCAGCTGGTTGGACAACGATGACAAGATGAGTGATCCAAAACTACAGGTCGCAGAAAATGACACAGGTGTTCACTCAGACTGTGAGCCAAAGATCTGTTTTCATAATGTCATTTATTTGATACAAAACTTGTAATATACATTATTGCATGATCATACTCATGCATGGCTCTACCATTAACATTCATCATCCACTTGTCCACTAGAATGAGCTATCCATTTTTTCATGTCTCATCTGAATTAGAAAAGCAAAAAAAAAGAAAAAAAGGTGGTGATGGTGGCAAGTTTGGTTACCATATTGTTGTGTGTTGGTAGACTTGTGAAAAGACATACTCCTTATTTTGGCTACAAAAAAGTGCAAAAAGTAAAGACGAAATACAAGCACTCGTCTTTTAACTGAACCGAAGATGATATCGGTCTGACATTCACAGACAGTTCAGGTTTTGCTGAACCAATCAAAGTTTTAAAATATTATCGCCAGCTGATAAAAAGTAGTTTCGTTTTTGTAAAGGCAGTGTATATATTATTTGGCACTCGAGATAAATGATTTTAATGATAAACACTACCACTTCCGTTGTTTGGATAAGCGTTCATATCCCCCCAAAATGAAAAGTTTACAATATTTTACAAAGAACTGCTGAATAAACAGAATGACAGAAATGACAGAAAGTAAAAATCATCAGTTACAACCAATTTATATCTGCAACGGAGGACAAAATATCAGACGATAGTTAGTGGAAACAAAAGACATAATGACCGTTCTGATCACATGACAAATTTGGCACCAAATAAGTGGGGTTAAGTAAAATATAATTTTTATTGTGTCTATTAAACATACAAATGGATACAGATATGGGACAAAATAGAGGCTGTTAAAAATACTGTTAAATTACGTTACGGTAACTGTCGTAAATGTTTTGTCAATTGCTTTTTCGTACACAACGCGTCTTATTTCCTTTGATGTCCAGTGTGCAGACTGATCGTTGTTTTTTTGTGTGGAAAAAAGTGTGCATTTGGAAATGGCGGAGATAGGTGCTGGAAAATAAAGAGGGGCGCACAAAAATAAAGGAGGGCGAAGAACATGAAAGGAGGGCGGCAAAATGGAATAGCGGGGCAGGGCGCCCCACTTAAATGGAGCAGCGAGAACACGGCAAATTATAAATTTAATATAGTTCACTTGTTCTAGACTCAAAACCATTCCTCCCTGTCTTAGGGCTAGGGATGGTAGGTGTCATTAAAAACAATTCACATTTATACAAAGCCATTTACTTATACACAAAGAAATGGATCTACAGGTCACTTTTTTATACAACCGTCTTTGATGGGTTGTGTTATGGTATGCCATTGTCCTTCTGTCTCAATGTCCATCTGTAAACTTTTCATTTCCAAAGCACATCTTTCTCATCAATTCATATAGGATCTCATCAAACCTTGCATGAATATGTGGCCACCAGCAATCTATGTCCTGTTCATGACATTAAAATACTTACCAAGGTAATTAAGTCAAATTGTAATCATGCAAATAGGCACCAGTGTTTTAAGGATGTAAATCATAATTTATTTTTGTGAACCTCTAAATACATACGGTGATTATTTATTTTATTTTTCAAACAATAAAATTGCAAGACTTGCAAGAAATTATTTTTCAAGTAAGTACATTATATGATGAAGTAACACAAATTTAACAACAATGCACCTACATAAAAAGAAAGGTTGGTTCCTATTTTATTTCTCACTTTATTACTAATTTGTGGATGGGAGTGTGAGCCTTTTAAACTGATACAATTTTTGCTAACATTTATTTGGAGTGGGAGGGATATGCCATTACACATGTTAAAGGCTAAATTTATAATAAAATTATGAACTGTGATCCAGTGCCTCCATATATTTTCCTTCTCTGTAGAAATATTTGCCAGACTATTAAAAAACAATGATAATATAAAAGGAATAAAACTTGGTAACATTGAATATTTATTTACTCAATTTGCAGATGATACAACAGTAATATTAGATGGAACGGAGAAAAGCCTATATGCTATTCTGAATACTGTAACATTTTATTCTAGATTTTCAGGTCTTAAAGTAAATGTGGAGAAAACTAAATTGATTTGGATAAGATCAAAAAAACGCAGTCGTTATAAATTATGTAAAGAATGGAAACTTGATTGGACAGACCAGTTGAATTTATTGGGAATTAAGTTTGATGTTGATTTAGAAAATATAGTTAAAATTAATTATACTGATAAAGTGAAAGCTATTGAGTCTTTAATGAATATTTGGTCAAGTAGAACTTTAACACCATTAGGAAGAAACACGGTTGTAAAATCCTTATTTATGGCAAAACTAAATCATTTATTTTTGGCCATTCCAAATCTAATTGAACCTCTAAATGCATACGGTGATTATTTATTTTATTTTTCAAACATAATAAAATCGCAAGACTTGCAAGAAATTATTTTTCAAGTAAGTACATTATATGATGAAGTAACACAAATTTAACAACAATGCACCTACATGTACATAAAAAGAAAAGTTGGTTCCTATTTTATTTCTCACTTTATTACTAATTTGTGAATGGGAGTGTGAGCCTTTTAAACTGATACAATTTTTGACAACATTTATTTAGAGTGGGAGGGATGTGCCATTACACATGTTAAAGGCTAAATTTATAATAAAATTATGAACTATAAGCTTTATGCTTTAAATCTATTTTACTGTATACTTTGTATTCCCAATGACGAGGGTAATGTGTTATTCCTACGTTTGCTTTCAGGTAAGCATCTTACAAAATACTAGAGCTGGGCGGTATACCGTATATACATTCAGTATCAGTATTATGTCAATACCAATTTACTGTACAGAGCAATTTCTTTTCCACATTACCTGTTTTCAAACAAGTGCAATTCCCCCCCCCCCCCCCCCCCCCCCCCCCCCCCCCTGCGGCTAGTAGTCTGGTCCGAACATCCCAAAAGCCAATGGGATGGCCTAAATTCTTCTACTGTATAATTTCGGTATTGAAAAATATTTCCTGGCATTTAGTAAAGCACTAATAATATATCTGACAAACGCAAAATGGGTTGGTATAAATCAGACGAGAGCCTTGTGTATGGAATTTAATTGTATTTAGATGAAATTAGCAGGTGAGCCTTATCTCAAGCATGCATTTAAAGCCGAAAATACTGAATACCATACCGATACCGAGATAAATCACCTCAAAAATACCGATATCGATACCCAAGCCTAAAATTTCAATACCGCCCAGCCCTACAAAATACATTCAAACTTTATACGAAAACAAGAATGCCTTATTAAGTGATGTCATTTTAATGTTAGTACGTACACTTCAGAGCCAGTTCTACAAATTACATCACCTCTGCAGATGAATTACATCACTATTCTAGAGTTAACTCTTGGTCTGTTTTCAGTTTAGTCAAAACATTATTTTAATACAGGATTTTCAATTATTTGTATAAAATTGAAATAGCCTTTAATGGAAATGAAAAGTTATGTAATGTCATCTTCTGGTATTTGCATACAACTTGGCAAAAAAAAATTTGGTCTGGTTTTAACTTTATTTGACCTCTAGGACAATGTGGCTGAAATAACAGAAATAATAGCTTTTCCCCTTAATTTTTATGGTCTGCAGGATAAAGATAAGAACTTGTTGATGATGTCAGATATCAGCTTTATCCTGTTCAGGCCGAATGAGAAATTCCACTTGTCATGGCCTCGTGGAATTTCCCATTCTTGCCTTCATAGGATAAAGCAGATATCTGATGTCATTAACTAGTTATTTTCTGTATAAAGTTAGCCTGTAATAAATAGTGGATATCAATTTATAAGTGACAAAGCATGCATCAATTTAATGTTTTATTTCATGCACTTGTTTAATGCTTCATTCATTTATATGTTTCCCTTTGTTTGATACCCATTAACTGATGTATACTTTTTGCTCGGGGGTCAGTAAACATTGATTCATTCATCTATTCATTCATCTATTCATTCATTCATTCATTCATTCATTCATTCATTCATTCATTCAATCAATCAATCAATCAATCAATCAATCATAGTTTAATGCTGTTAATTGTTGTATTGGGTAACTTTATTGAAAACTGATGAATATTTTAGCACATTATTTTTAAGACAAGTAGAAAAAGTATGACTCGTGTAAATTGACAAACAATCAGACATGATCTTGGCTCCTTTGAAAATGATACCTTAAAGTGTGACATGGACATTAGACCAGAACACACTACAATAGCTGTTTTTTTAAAGAATAATTCAGGTTAGATGATCACGTCTTTAGTATAATGTTGAAGATTGTGCTATTCATAGGTGTGATTTTCTAGAGAACTCCCCCGACACAACAAAGCTAATTGAAGGATATGAAAATTACATTAAGGTTTCATTTGTACAGAAATATGTTTATCGGGTCCACTCTGAGAAAAAAACGTACCATCCAGATAAAAGTGGTTCCTCAGTAGATATAAACATTAAACAATTTTTTATCATTTTGTTCTTTTATTTAAATGTTTGTCTTTTAGAACCACGCCGTTTGTGCCAAGTCTTTTTTCTTTTGTCTTTTTTCTTACTTATTCTTAGGCTAGGGATGTTTGATGCTATCTTAGTAAAATTGTAAAACCATTTTAAGCTATGAATATGATGTCACTACACCATCTACACCACACGCTATAATGATGTCATAGCATACAGTGGTTTTACGATTTCATAGTACTACAATAGCTTCAGAAATATGGGCCCAGGTCTCTTACATGAGAGGTGAAGTTGCTTACACTTGCCAAAATGTGCAAAGTGATGGGTTTCTGCACTTGCCTTTCATCATTTTGATAATTAGATTAGTGTTGTTATGATGCTGAATTTTTATGTGTGCGCAACTGATCACCTTTTGTGAAATTACTCACCTGGAATTATCAAATGGAGAGTTGATAACTGTGTTCTCAGATTATAACTAGTGTTTCAGATAATAATGTAATTAAAAAAAAGAAGTGTTTTTTTCATAGTTAACAATTAAAGGTCCTATGTCAAAGTTGAAACTACAATATTTGGTTATTTTCACTTTTATTTGTAATATATAACTACAAATTAATCGATCCCACGTGTAATCGTTCCAGAACCCCTGTGTGTGCTGTAACCTCACCGTGGTGCAGGGGTGTAACATTCTCTTTGAGAATGGCCAATACAGCACAAAATTAAGTTTTGAGTAAAATTCAGTATCCGTAAAATTCTGTGATATGTGTGTTTTTGTACAGTTCTTTACACTGTTTTTGTTTAAGTCTTGAATTTTTATATTGATCTTGATCATCGCTTTATTTATTTGCATTACCATGGTTTGACACCCAGTAGCCGATATCTTTTTCGTGCTGGGGTGTCGTTAAACATTCATTCATTCATTCATTCGTTCCAGAATTAACTCAGGAATAATAATTTTTTTAAGTCTTGTACTGGACAACAAGAGGGGTTTCCCAAATAATTTGTGGCTAAATATAGCATGGTCACCATCTTTGTTTCTTTGTCAGTTGGCCTCAGATTACAGTTATCTTCCCATTTGGTTGTCCAAAATCCGGAAGTTTCACCACGCAAGTAGTCTGCTGTTTGACTGTGATTATTTCATGGCAGACAGCTATGAAGTGGCAACTGTTTGACTGAAGTGACAGGGGATAGCATGTAGTTTGTAAACATGTGTAACTTGTTGACATTGAAGACTTGTTTGTGGTAATTCCGGCCCATGCAAAAGTAGTGCTTTTTGTGTAAAATGGGTGTACTCCGGCCTGGTTTAGAGGGTGTGTCTGTTTAAACCAATATGCTGGGAGAAAGAGCTGGACAACAGGGGTTGTCCTTTTCAGGGTATGTGTCCCCCGTGCAGGCAAAGGTACATACAAAACTTCACGGGCCTGCTGATATTAATAAAAATGTTATAGCCACTAAGGCTATATAGAAACATATAGCGAAATTAATTGTGGTCTGAGGCCTGATATAGTTCACACATTACACCAGTTAAATGCTTGATTCTGATGAAAGTATTATAACCAGAGAGGTGAAATTACACAGACTGATTGTGCATACCACAAGGAATATGAAAACTAATTTATTTATTTTCTAAATATTTTATTAAATTAAAAAACATTTTTTTTGAATTTATTAAAAATTAAAATTAAAATGTTCAACTTTTAAATTTCAGTATCCTCCAAAATAGCATAAGATGACCTCTGATGTTACTACAGGTTGTTGCAATATTTTTTAACGGTTTTGAGCTAATAATTTGGTAAAAAAGAGCAAAAGTTGGATTTTGTTAGTCAATATTGAGATTTTAATTTTTTTTACATATTGAATTTTAATGAGTTTCTCAATTATTGCAATTGGACAGAAGATCTAAATATAATGAATATATCACTACTAAATGTAATTAAACACTTTAAATAAATAGTATACAGTTTTTAACAAGATTAAGTACTCTAATAATACATTTCACCTACATTTATGTAAATTACACACTTCAGTCATTTTTCAAAAATGGTCTTTTATCCTTAGAAAATCTAATAGGCTAATATTCTATGCTGTCTGAATGTATTTATTGTGTTCAGTAATCAGATGCTGGTATACTTGTCAAGTTTATTGCAGAAAATGTGCCAAAAAGGTTAACATTTGGCTTGTAATACATATGGCAGAATAATCCATAATGCATATTCAGTGGTCATTACTACAAACATCCTTCCAATCAAGAAATACTACACTGAGGTATCCCAGACACTGGCACATGACTACACTTGTTAACAGTTATCACTGGAAACTGAAAAATATGGTGCAAGTACCTCTTGGTAGGATTTATATCAGCATTTTGTGACAAAATCTTTCATTTTCAAAGTTGTCGTCAACAAAAAAAATATTATGGTGTATACCTAAGTAATATCTGTAGGGCATATTCATATTAATATGCATTTATATGGACTGTTTTGCCTTTTACAAAGTGGCTACATGTCTAATACAGTAAATGAAGTAGATTAAGTAAATACAGCAGGTCAAAATTGAATATGAGGCCTATCATGTCTAATTTTCCCTGAAATTAGTGTGTAAACATTTGTTGCAAATGGCCCCAATTTTGTGACTTTCACCATCCCTCTGACACATTTCTAATAATGTATCATGAATTCAGTCACCATATCTTTACTAAGCCTCCACTTATCATATCTAAAATGCAAAATTTTACAGTTTTAGATTTTTTTGTTTCTCAAAAATTTAAATTTAAGTTTAATATTAAATTAAAAATGAAGTAAAATCTAATGATTGATTTTTTTTCCTTTAAATATTTCAAAATCTTTCCAAGACAACACTGTGCAGATAGAACATATGTAGAAGAAAAAATAGCTGCTCATTGTATGAAGAAATTCCAAAATTTGATAAAGTTATTACATTTTGAAGTTGGTGTCCCTCAAGTTTCCATTGCTAAAATTGGCCATGGCAAGGCACTGTGGTAGGTGTTTTAACACAGCCTCTGTATACTCTCAGTTTAAAGGTGACATACCGATACTTACCGAGCATTGCTTTAATATGTATATCATTGGAATGCATTAGTGTGGGCCAGTTTTTAGGGGGAAAAATGGACTGATAGGCCTCAGATTACAGTTATCTTCCCATTTGGTTGTCCAAAATCCGGAAGTTTCACCGCGCAAGTAGTCTGCTGTTTGACTGTGATTATTTCATGGCAGACAGCTATGAAGTGGCAACTGTTTGACTGAAGTGACAGGGGATAGCATGTAGTTTGTAAACATGTGTAACTTGTTGACATTGAAGACTTGTTTGTGGTAATTCCGGCCCATGCAAAAGTAGTGCTTTTTGTGTAAAATGGGTGTACTCCGGCCTGGTTTAGAGGGTGTGTCTGTTTAAACCAATATGCTGGGAGAAAGAGCTGGACAACAGGGGTTGTCCTTTTCAGGGTATGTGTCCCCCGTGCAGGCAAAGGTACATACAAAACTTCACGGGCCTGCTGATATTAATAAAAATGTTATAGCCACTAAGGCTATATAGAAACATATAGCGAAATTAATTGTAGTCTGAGGCCAGTTGTCTTCAAAGAATTGTGGTAAAAATGTAGTCTGTTTAATGTGTACACATAAAACAGTGACATCACTAGTTAATGCGTGTGACACACTTGCAAGATTCCCCCTAAAATACTTTTTTTTTTTCTACTAGTAAATGGAATTATTTTATTGTAAATTTTATATAGGCATAAACTTTGTTTCCAAGGAAACATTAAAAAATATTTTTGGCAGAAACGGCCATTATCTGCAACTTTGACATAGCACCTTTAATACTAATAGTTTGAGTGATCATATAGTGTTGACTAAAATACTTTGTTATAGATATGTATGTGTGTTATTAATATATAGGAACATTAAAATGTAGATTTTTTTTTTTTAAATGTTAATTTTCAGTGTTGTTTTTTCTTTGGATTGTTTTTCATCGAGTTATGGAAATGACTTAGTCTGATAGTATATGGTATTGTATGGTAATAAGTATTTGCACCATTGTACATTGAACACTATTTTGTAGTCGCAGACCGTAGTTTTAGTCCTAGGAAAGTGGACCATAAGTTTGGGTCATCTACAACCTATAACACATTTCAGTAAAGTTACAAATTGAGAGAAACAAGAATCTGCGACATTGAAATGGAGAAATACCCTTAAAAAGACTAGAGCTTGTATCTAGAAGCTTTACCTATCAAAGGTATGTGCATTTTAAAAATATGAAAACTGTGTATTAGAAACACTAGGGTGACTAGAACCAGTTATGATGTACGGAAATGGATAATCTAAATAATAAATTCTAATTAATGTCTGATTTCAATGATGAAAAAAATGCTCTATGTCGTAGTGTTTAAAAACTAGGGTCTGTCACTTTAATATATCAAGTTGTTAGAACATTATAGGCTTAATAAAAAAGAAATGTTTTATTTAACAACACACTCAACACATTTTATTTACGGTTATATGTCGTCGGACATATGATTAAGGACCACACAGATATTGAGAGAGGAAACCTGCTGTCGCCACTTCATGGGCTACTCTTTCTGATTGGCAGCAAGGGATCTTTTATATGCACCATCCCACAGACAGGGTAGTACATACCACAGCCTTTGATATACCAGTCATGGTGCACTGGCTGGAACAAGAAATAGCACAATGTGCCCACCGACATTATAGGCTTAATAGGACAAAACATTAAGAATTTTGAACAGAAACTATAAAATTGTTATACCGTTTTAAAGCAAAATGTTTTTACATCTGAACTTTATATCTTATTCTATCTTCATTTTAATGTTGTTGTTTTTTTAATATTTACTTCTAAATTCATTGTTAACCCCATATATCATTTAACTTTGTTTTTACAACTCAGTGTTCCATATTACTGTTGTTGAATAAATTATACAATGTCATGTAATCATATCATTCTGTTAAATTGAATCATTTACCTAGAGTATTTTTATTTATTAATTGCCCATTATTCCATTCAAAATTATGTGGGGTTTATTTCAGTGCCATTTCTAGGCACATGTACTATATTTAGATACAGAAAATATACAAGCTTCTATTAATATACAAGCTTCTATTTATATTAATTTATAAGTCAAGTGAAATATTAATTAGGCTCCAACAAATAAAAATTATTTCTTGAGTTTTAAGTCATTTATTATCCGAACCAAAATGTTGTGTGCAAACAATGTACCCAGGTGAAGGAAGGAAATGTTTTATTTGACGACGCACTCAACACATTTTATTTATGGTTATATGGCATCGGATATATGGTTAAGGGCGACACAGATATTGAGAAAGGAAACCCACTGTCACCACTTCGTGGGCTACTCTCTTTGATTAGCAAGGGATCTTTTATATGTACCATCCCATACCATGGCCTTTCATATACCAGTCATGGTGCACTGGCTGGAACGAGAAATAGCCCAATGGGGCCACCGACGGGGATCAATCCTAAACCGACTGCGCATAAAGTGAGTGCTTTACCACTGGGCTACGTCCCGCCCCATGCTCGGGTGAATGCAAATAACAACTTTTCAACATCTTGAAAGAAATGGCATCTTTTCAAACATATCCCTTTATGAACAAAACATTTTTAATAAAAAATCTTTTGTAATTCCTAATGTGGTAAACAGCTAAACAGAATGTGTGGTTTGCTATAGTACTTTATAATAATTGATATACATAATTTTACTGCATTTGTTTTGAATCTGGACTATTTGCATTTTTTAAGATAGATTTTGATACATCTTTAAGCAGTACTGCACAAAATGTTCCATGATATTCACTGTTTGTAACCACCACCGCTTTATTTATTTGTAATTAAAAATTTAATATTTCATACCTACATGCATTTGTTTTCTATACTTTGCTTGGTATTAAAATACTGAGACCTGGTCCAAGGCTTTTAAAATTGTTTGAAGTTTAATACTGTGGCAATGCTATACAACGGCACAAAAATAGGAAGTAAATATGGCCTGCTGTTATTTTGTTTTAATAGCATGCCAAAAGAAATATTCCCTGCTAACAACTATGGCCTGCTGGAAATAAGACAGGACAGTGTGGGATGGTGTGTGAAGATTTTAGACCTCGGAGATGCAAATGTTTGCTAAATAAATAAAAAATATTTATGAACATAATTAATAGGGTTGTTAAATTGAGAATTTAGTTTTTACAGTTGCAGCAAAAGTGTTCCATTTTCAAGGTGGTCATAATGGATAGAAATAATGGAGAATCTCACCAAAATTTAATGTTGAACAAATTGTAAAAAGAACAAATTGAGTATGAATTTCAAATACTTTTATTGCAAAATATTTTTTAGTTAATCATTGGTCCGTTGTTAAAAATACTGAAACTAGAGTAATCAAAAGTTGTCCTGATGTAACGAAGGTATCCAGGCCCCATGCTTATAAAACTGGACTTTGAAAGGTTTATAAGCACGGGGCAAGTTTAGATCTTGTACATTCTCAATAATGCACATTCACAATTATATAATTTTTACAAGCATACAAACAGCATGCATGAGGTTAATGCTAGTATTATAACAACATTGACACAAATAACTTAATAAATCAACATTTTTGATGTACTGAAGGGGAGAGGGAATTACATTTTGTGAACTTGTAAACTATGATAAAACTCAATATTCTGTATATAGAGACTACTATATGAGTGGCCGTTAGGTACAATTTTATTTTGCGACTTGTTTCAAGACGTCTCTAACGAGTGAAAGCAATTTGAATATGTTTTTAAATGAGCTGTAAAATACTTGTATTTAATGGACATAAATACAGTGTTCTTTGATATACTTAAAATAAATTTAAACATCTTTTCCAGCTCAAACATATTTACAGTAATTGCTCTTGCAATTAATTTATGCATAACAGAGCAATCGGTTTCAGGTTAAAATACATGACACATAACAGTTGTACTTATTTCATTGAATTGTATGGCTGTGATGACCAGGACATTGCCTAGGAGCAGCCAATCAGGTATGGCTGTGGTGACCAGGTCATTATCTAGGAGCAGCCAATCATGTCTTTAAATCAATACACACATATTTGTGTTATTGCTGTGTGATATCATAACTAAGTAATGATGTTCTCAACAAGTGTTTAAGAAGTGCAATCAGTGTGATGAAAAGTGTACTTATGTTACACAACAAACTGAAAATTTCACAATTTTCACTGGTTGTCAAAATATGCTTCACAAATCACTTCATGTTTAGTTATTTCACAATGGTCACAACCAACCCCGACATTGCCAAGAAATATGATGTTGGTAATGATATATTTTGTCCTGACCAGACATAATGTTTAGCAACAACTAGCTTAACTAGTTTCTTCTTCTCATTTCATCCTCTTTCCCATCCAGAATTTAGGTTTGTCTTTGAAACTCTTTGTAATGTCATGAGCCGACCGACGTAGGTTTTTACGTTCAATATGATGTTTTTCAGATTCTTCAAGTCGTTTTGTTTCCCATCGACTCTGAAATAACAAAAAACAATTGCTGATTAATTATAACATCTTTTTTTCTTTTTTTTCTCAAATATACAAACTTACAATGTTTTAAAATTAAATTATATTTTAAATAATGTTGAAATTTGTCAAATGAATGTGAGAGTGAAAGTGAGGGATGAGAATGGCAATCTGTTAACAATATTAGCAACTGTAAACATAACTGACCAGATACGGCATGTGCATAGGGGTAGCCCAGTGGTACAGCACTCGCCTGATATGCTGTCTGTCTGGGATTGATCCCCATCAGTGGGCCCACTGGGTTATTTCTCGTTCCAGCCAGTGCACCATAACTGGTATATCAAAGGCTATGGTATGTGCTATGCTGTCAGTGGGATGGTGCATATAAAAGATCCCTTGCTATTAATAAAAAAATGTAGCACGTTTCCTCGCTAAGACTATGTCAAAATTACCAAATGTTTGACATCCTTCTTCTTCTTCATTCATATTTGACATCCAATAGCCGATGATTAATAAATCAATGTGCTTTAGTGGAGTTGTTAAACAAAACAAACATTATGCGTAAGGGGTGGGTTTTGGTGTGAGTGGTTGTGGAGTCAGAGTATGCTCCCTTTAAGAATTTTTCATTTTCAATGGCAGACATCTGAGGTCCCCCAGTATTGGTTATTGTTGACTCGAAGTTATATGTCACCAAGATAGCAAATAATAGCAAACATGTCCTGAAGAATTCTGTATCATGGGAAGAAAACCACAATGGCAGGATCTATTCTAAATGCTTAAATATTGAACTCAACACATTATATAAAATGTACAGTTATTTAGAGTAAATGTCATTTATGGTTTCCACCACACCTATATTGAGTTTTAATTTGCGAGTCACCATTTCTCTGGGCCACCCTCTCAGCAAGTGTTTTTCTAAAAAAACGAGTAAACTTTGTTTTATATACACCATCCACTTGAGCACATTGATAGTACATATCACGGGCTATTGGACGTTAAACATATGGTCATTCTGGGCCCACAGACGAGGATCAATCCCTGTTTGCCACATAGGCGACTCGCTTTATGACAGGCCACTGGGGATCTATTATTTGCCCCTGTCCCACAGGCAGGACAGCACAAACCATGGCAGGTTGAACCAGTTATGGATCACTGGTCGGTGCAAGTGGTTTACACCTACCCATTGAGCCTTGCAGAGCACTCACTCAGGGTTTGGAGTCAGTATCTGGATTAAAAATCCCATGTCTCGACTGGGATCTGGATTAAAAATCCCATGTCTCGACTGGGATCCGAACCCAGTACCTACCAGCCTGTAGACCGATGGCCTAACCACGACGCCAATGAGGCTGGTAGTGTTTTTCTAAGTAAAACAAAACAAACAATAAATATTTAATATATAATAGGAGATATGTCAACCCTAAATGTCCCCTATGTATTAAAACGACCCCAAATAACCAGGATGCTCTTAGTCAGGTCAAGGATGTAGCGTGGCTTGGAAGTCAAGTTGGGAAAATGTTGCATGTGATAGAAGCTATTTTGGCATGTGATGCATAACCATCACAGAATAGGTACATACCTTGGAATCTAGAGTCAGCGATTTACATTTTAGATAGCTGTTGTAAATAGGTGAACCAGGGTGATACCCCAACTAGGAACTTTATAGCCCATCTCCCCCTCTACAGATGAAAGTCATATTTAACATAACAGAGGCCGATAGTGGCCGACATCTTTTGACACATTTTGTTTTATGTAAATGATTAACTCACTTGAGTTCTTTCTGTTTCCGTTTGTCTTGCAGTGACTTGAACTCTTCCCCTTCCTTGATTTCATAGAACTTGGTTTTCATGATGGCCGCCTCTTGTCTCTCGGCCCACTGCTTCTCCTTGTGTTCTCGTGACACCAGGCGGTGCTGTTTCTTCACTTCCTCCGTCCACACATGCTCATCATCAGAACTGCTGCTATCATCCTCACTGGGGCGACCTTCAACTTCATCCTGTAATTTAAACATTATTAAAATGGGAGAATATGTTTCAAGTGTTTTAGCAAAAATAGTTGTAGAAAGTCACAAGAATTCTGCAAAATTAACTATCTTGCCTACATCCCCTTTAATTGCCCATGGACTATTATTCATGGTTTTTTTCAATGGCATGTTTTTTTTACATCCACAGATGCCGCCGCCATTATCAGAAAAATAATATCTATGTCTCGCTGTAGCACTTTGTAAAGAGGAGACAATAAATTGAAGTTAGGAGTAACTGTATTTACAGAGTGAGGGGAATGCAGAATTGTGATAAAGTAAAACAGTACAGTACAGAGTTACTTCCCTTCTAGTTCGGTGGTTTTTAGTGCACAAATGAATACATTTCCTGTTATATTCCATTTATGTTTATGTTTATTTAATAAAACAAAAGTGTATATTGGCAAGCTATAATTCAAATATTTAATACACAAATGAAACATGTTATTTAACTAGCATTTACATGAGGACGTGAAACTATTTTAGATAAACATATTAATTATTTTGTCCAACAAGTTTTCGTCTTGTATCTTTTAATATAGAAAAAACTACACCATCCAGGTTTTTAGCATAAATTATATATGAAGGCAAAACTCCCAACTAAACACACTGTTTAAAAAGTCAGATTGCCTTATATTGAATAGATGGAAAGGGAATTGAATTATTATTAATTAAACATTGACTGGTTGCACACAGAATTACATCCGATTCCCCACACTATATTTCCCAAAACAATGGATGTAACTGGAAACAATGTCCGGAATTCTCTCTCTATAATCGTCAACCACGTTGCTATCTATACCGGCACTTTCACCGCTGACCTTGAAATGTCGAATTGAAAAACGCGACTTCCAGCTTTCTAGCCACCCGTTAGA
Organism: Gigantopelta aegis; assembly: GCF_016097555.1. Taxonomy (NCBI): domain Eukaryota; kingdom Metazoa; phylum Mollusca; class Gastropoda; order Neomphalida; family Peltospiridae; genus Gigantopelta; species Gigantopelta aegis. The sequence goes on along the minus strand of NC_054704.1, from coordinate 35,393,547 downwards.
TGCCTTAAAATCACGAATCGACAGATCAGATGAAAATTTCAAAGCTTTTTCTTGAATGATTGGTCCGGATATAGGGATATGCTTTGCTCGTGCATGCTGAAACCATTTCCATGTCAGTTCGTTGAGTTCGTCACATTTGCAGCTTGTTTTGAACCGCGTTTTCTTGGCACTAGAGTTACTTTCATATTCTTGAATATAATCGGTCTTCTTCTTTAAAATGTCTGATACAGTAGAAACGCCAATTCCGTACTTTGCTGCCAAATCCTTTTGACTTAATTTTGGTAGCGATTGTGAATCTTTAATCAAGTCAAATTTTACCTTCAAAGATAATTCTACACGCCTACGTTTAGCCTGTGGTGGCCGTGACATTTTTTTTCTCCTAATTTAGTCAAGTGTAGCAAAATTCAGTGTGTGTATATCTCGTTTCTATTGCAGAAATGATAAAATTCCCTATTAGTGTTTATTCAGTGTATAAAATATTATGTCACGTGTGTACATTTTACTTGAAGTTTAGTTTTTTCTATCATTTTACTCTAACTGTGCCTGTATTTCAATGTTAAATTGCATTGACCAAATCAAAGGCGGAAACCGTAAGGCGTGAGTAGCGGGCATGTGTTTGAAGGTGAGAAGTCGACAGTTTCAGACAGTACAATTGGAAACAATCAAGCATTAATTACTCTGTCTGCTATTCTGGGCTGAGACCGCAGAAAGCGGTGACCCGTGACGTAACACCGGATGTTGGTCAGTGGAAATTCCGGTCGGCTTTGTTAGCTGGAAGTTGTGTTTTCACGCGAAGTTGACTCTTCATTCATTTACACTATGCCGGTTTGTTCAGGTTAATTTATTAAGGATTTAACATTTCTGAGCGAAAAATCAATCCGGTTTTCGGAATTGAGAGGTTCCGGTTTTATCAGGTTTTTATACATGGTTTAAATAGCAAAAAATTTCGGGACCATGGAACTTGGCCGGTTTTGACAGGATTCCGGTATGTTCAAGTTCCGGTTTAGACAGGTTTCACTGTATCATTATTTATTATCAGAGTACAGCAACATGCTACAAAAAATTTAAATATTAGACTGGAATTCTCACGTCAATTTCATCAAACTGTTGCTCAACAACTTCCTGTTTCTTCTTCTTGCTTTTGTCGAGTTTTGACACAACTGGATTGAGTAGACGGTATTCATCAGTGGTCTTGTCAATTTGAAAATCGGGATTTGAAAACAAGGCAGAAAACCTGTCATCCTTCATAATGCTGCTTGTCAGTTTCTGAAACAAAAAGGGTGAATTTGTTTATTCTTCACAATCATAAAAACAAAACTATCACACACTAGTTTACTGAAAGTGTTTTGTGGTGCGGGGGGAGGATGAAATCTGGATAACTTCGTATTTTCTTTGAGGTGTCTCTAATTTACAAGAGATGGCCGTTCCACTCAAATGACTTTACAACAGGCACTGTACAGTGTCAACTAATTTACAACAGGCACTGTACAGTGTCAACTAATTTACAACAGGCACTGTACAGTGTCAACTAATTTACAACAGGCACTGTACAGTGTCAACTAAGTTACTACAGGCACTGTACAGTGTCAACTAAGTTACAACAGGCACTGTACAGTGTCAACTAAGTTACAACAGGCACTGTACAGTGTCAACTAAGTTACTACAGGCACTGTACAGTGTCAACTAAGTTACAACAGGCACTGTACAGTGTCAACTAAGTTACAACAGGCACTGTACAGTGTCAACTAAGTTACTACAGGCACTGTACAGTGTCAACTAAGTTACTACAGGCACTGTACAGTGTCAACTAAGTTACTACAAGGCACTGTACAGTGTCAACTAAGTTACTACAGGCACTGTACAGTGTCAACTAAGTTACTACAGGCACTGTACAGTGTCAACTAAGTTACTACAGGCACTGTACAGTGTCAACTAAGTTACTACAGGCACTGTACAGTGTCAACTAAGTTACAACAGGCACTGTATAGTGTCAACTAAGTTACTACAGGCACTGTACAGTGTCAACTAAGTTACAACAGGCACTGTACAGTGTCAACTAAGTTACAACAGGCACTGTACAGTGTCAACTAAGTTACTACAGGCACTGTACAGTGTCAACTTTAAGTTAAAAGTTTGTTTTCTTTAACAACACCACCACAGCATATTGATTAACTATAAACTAGATACTCATTTTGTAGCAAACGGAAACCTAAGAATCTTAAAAAGACTTAATATATACAGAAGATTATAAAGTCCAGGCTCACATTACTTATTGCTCTACCTTTTTTTATGCATTTAGCTTACTTTTACATCTGATTATACTAATCCATTATTTTATATATTTCTTTGACACACAACAGATTTTACATACTGTGATGTTGATAACCATTTATTCATTGTTCTGCAGGCCTCTAAGAATTGAAAACTGTGTAAACCATTGTGTATTATGCAAAAACAATTTCAGCTAACCCATTTCATTTTGCTCAACCCGTTATGACTTTGTAAATGATGACCTAAATATAATACGCGAATGGAAAATGGGATATTAAAAACTAGCAGTGCAAGCAGGATTCAAACGAAACAATCGTCCTTGCATGTTTCCAGTTTAATTATTTATCATCACTTAAAAACATATGTCTGAGTATTCTTAACAAATCTTATGCTCATAATAACTTAAGAGATTTGATATTTGTTTTAAAAATAAAAAGTAGTGACTGTGCTCATAGTTTGGTTTCGGATTTCAGTTTGTACCTGTATTACAGACCTTTTCATAAACACAGGGTGTATGTTTATCACAGGGTTATATATTCCTATACCTTCTTTTTCTTTTTGGATCCTTCTTCATCCTCGATCATCAATTTCTCTGCCAAATCACGATTAACTTTGGGAAGTTTCTATAAATACAAAAAAATAATATCAATAATGAAATATCATGTAAGCATTCTCATTCTTTCATTCTCTCTCATTCTTTCTCTCATTCTTTCATTCTCTCTCATTCTTTCATTCTCTTTCTGTTTCTTTCTCTCTCTCTCTCAGTCTATCTCTCAAGCGTGGCTCATTAAAAACATTTTTTCCCTTGGTTTGGAATTTCCTTAGCTATACCTCATATAGGTGGTAGATTATATTACTATATAATGAAGCAAGAAAACAATTTAATAACAAGCATTCTGAGAGTACTGCTACGGCAATACATGTCCCCTACAATGTCCAACAAATGTTAATATCTCAAATTTTTAATTCAAGGGCCATAAATGTGAAAAATGGGTAAATCGCCATGAAAGTCAAGCTGATCTGTAATAGTAATGATAAAGCTATATACAGAATTTCAGCTTAACATCTCAAGGCACTGTGAAAAAACCGTCAGGAAAACTATATGTAGGACAGATGGATGGACAGAAGGACAGAGACGAAACCTATAGTCCCCTCTGGTTGGCCCGGTAGGGGACAATAAAGCTGTTAACGTGATGAGTCACTGGTTCTCTGTGATAATTATGGCACTGTTCAAGATGGACTATCAAATGTTTCCATTCTGCAACAACATAGATATGTAACAACTTCACTATATTATGTTGAAAATGTTAATTGGTCAAAACATTTTTAAACCTCTGATTCAGTGTGAAATTACAGCTTGACAAATAAGTAAATCAAATTGTTTTCTTAAGTTATGACATCAGTCACCCATACCCGGTGCATTTAGAAAGTAGTTCAAGGGCAAGACAGATTTATCTAGCCCTGTACAAAAGCTAGCTAATGCAGTTCATTGGGCAGGAATTTGTTTTCTACTACTGGGCAACATTCTTACTAGCCCCTCCCACTATAAGGACGAAATGTTAGTTATAATCTAATAAAAAGCATGATAGCAGTATTGACATCTGGTCCCTTGTTTATAAAACTTAAAAGTCCTGACTCCAAGTCAAAAGTCTGGATAGTTTGCTAAAAGGTGAATATGTGTTGAGTGCATCGTTAAATAAAACATTTCTTTCTTTCTTTCTGTGGACTTTAACAAGCACAAATCTTAACACCCTGAACTCGCCCGCTACTGTCACTTACCTTGAGTTGAACACGGTTTACTCGTTCTTCCTCAATCTTTTCTCGGATCTTGCTCTTACGATAGTTCTGGTAAGCAAATGGATCTGAAATTGCTTTTGCCTGAAAAGGAGCAGACAGGTGATTAATCATTCGTAATAAAAAAATTGATATATATATATAAGTTTGCCTGTCATATCACTTTGATGAAAAGAGTGAACAGTTTTGGTATCTGACAAGCGAGTTTCATGAAAGTGGTATGACAGGCAAACTAGTTTAGTATTTTATTCATTACAAACAAACTGCAAACAAGCCACAATACAGAAATAAACAGATGTCGAGACCTACTACATGTTATTTTTCTATGAATTGGGTCAGCAAGTGATCTACGTCACACTCACGTCACGCCAATATTAAACTAGTTAGATATAGAGTGACATGAGCAATATCTTACACTGGTGTGTAATAAAATACAATACAATATCATGAAAAGAATTATCTATATAAATAATCACGAGTTATGAAATGTGGTGTTAATAGAACAAAAACAAAATAATACTGATGTGTGATTTTACCAGTATACCAATATATTATGATTCAAAAGGTAAATAATATATTATCTACTACACTTGGTAATTAAAAAATCCAAATATTTTGTCAATTTAAAAAACCAGTCTTTTGGCTTTGACAATTCATTTGACTCCGTTCATAGTTGTAAAAAAATACCCAGACTGATATTATTAAATACAATTTAAGATTATCAAAATATTTTAGACATTATATCAAACTTTTATCCAAGGAACATTTTGTTTAGTTTCGCATTGCGATTTACCATGTAAGTTTCAGAGATTACTATAAAAATTATAAAACATTAAACAGTACAATGTCATGTAATTGCTAATAAATTTTCAATTGACGAGAAATACATGTATTGCTAACAAGATTTTAAAAACACAATGTTCCCCGATATCACCATAATATGATGATCTATATTTCGTCAAAAGTCTTCCTCAAAATATTGCTGAACCTGTAATACATATACAGAACTTCACATACGCTGTTTTCGCTTCCTATTTATTGCACAAGTTTATTTTGAATAAGAATATATACCACGAGACTGTCTAGTGGTCGAGTGGTATGTTCCTTCGCAAAATAAACAAGTGCAACAAATAGGAAGCGAAAACAACGTATGTGCAGTTCTGTATTTATTACATACCTTCTTTTATGTTTTACAAAAACGGTTTTTAATTTAACGTCATAACAACCTATTGTTAAATCTATGATCAAAACTCCTTTCATGTACAGTTATTTACTTAACATTAAGTATCATACTCTGTGGCAGCCTTGTGTAATGTTTCAAATACAATGTGACGTCATGTTTAAATCATATATGACGTCAGTAAATAAAAGGCGCTAACTGCAGTAAAACTAAAAAAGGGAATTCCCTATTTAAAAGTTCCGGTCCAGATCGCACATATGTGCGATACAAAATAGATTTATTACACGGTTTCAAAATGTCTTTATCACTATAGTAAGATTGAATTGGTATGTAATAAAATATATAATGATATGCAAGTTCTCATAAAATCATCGCTACAACATAAAGAGTTTTAATAAGAACTCTGACCTTATGATAGAGTCGAATGTCCATGAAGAATCCGTGCATGTACGCTCTGAGCAGGTTGGAGCCAATGAGGTGAGACAGACCAAGAGCTTCCAGTTCCTGGCGGGTCACAAACTTGTAGTCATCATACACTGAAATAAAAACACTCATTACCCAGATGATTAAAAATATCTTGGTTCATATATCAATGAGGCTTGATGCAAGGTCGGTCTAGGATCGATCCCAGTCTGTGGGCCTATTGGACTATTTCTCATTTCGGCTAGTGCACCACGACTGGTATATCAAAGGGCATGGTATGTGCTATCCTGTCTGTGGGATGGTGCATACAAAAATTCCCTTGCTACTTTGCTAAAATGCTACTTTGCTAAAACTGTAGTGAGTTTCTTCTCTCAGACTATAATATAAAATTATCAAATGTTTGACATCCAACAGCCGATGATTAATAAATCAATGTGCTCTAGTGGTGTTGTTAAACAAAACCAACTTTCGGGTTCATATCAAAGTGTTACGTCCCATACAATTGGTGCACTACAACCTTACCAGAACATCAGTCAAACGAGTTCAGTGACTAAATTGAAATTCATTATGGGTAATATATAGGATATTAAACTTGCTATCATTTGGTATCATGTTTATGTCCCTCATGAAGTAATTTTTAGTGTCACAAGCTATTGACAACTGAAAATCATTTCACTTGGGACATAAACATAAAACAAAATGAAGCTCATTTACTATCCTATAAATACATACCAGGAAACTTGTGGCTTACTTAATAACAGTAGGGGTGGGATTTACCTCAGTCAGTTGACTGCTCGCTTGAGGTGCTTGCGTCGCAGGATCAAACCACCTCAGTGGATCCATTCAACTCATGGATTTTTTCTTGTTACAACCAGTGCACCAAAATTGATCAACGGCTGTGGTATGTGCTATCCTGTCTGTGGGAAAGTGCATGTAAAAGATCCCTTGCTGAGACAGGAAAAATGTAGCGGGTTTCCTCTGATGACTACGAGTCAGAATGACCAAATGTTTGACATTTTTAAAGCATGTAAAATTATACCCCAAACACCTCTCACCTGTTAGCGTACTGCTTTCTTCTAGCTCCTCCGTTAAATTGTCCAGGAAGGAACACCAGCGTGGAGCTGTTCCAAGACTCTGAAAGAAAATGGAAGACATACTTCAGGTAAATATGATATACTCTTTTTATGACACAGTCAAATAAAAATGTGTGTCAAGCAGCCACCTAAGACATAAATAAAGACAAATGCAACAGGTATACAGATTTGCTGTTTGTAATGCCGATTAAAATGTGTAATTATAGAGTAATTTCTGTTTTGAAAACTGTGCAGAAGTGGGTTTGATTGAATGCACATAAATTAATAACAAAGGTTTACAATTAAGTATCAAATACCCCGTCCAATCAATATATTATCTGTTTTAATTCTCAATTCTCCATTTGGCTGTAATATTTAACTGACAATCTGACTGGCAGTCCATAAAAACAAACAAAAACACAACAACCCAGATATACCTACAGGAATATAGTATGTCATTATTTTCGGCGCCTCATTGGCCATGAACAAGAGTCCCGAGCTGGGCACCTGACACAGGTCATTAAGATCTGTTCCTGGCTCGATTGCTGTAAATGCTTTACCCTGAAAATAACAATATCAAAAGGAAAAATTATTTTGTAATAAATTTTACCAATGTGTGTATTAACTCTTTCACCACGACAGGCCGGTATACCGGCTAGCGATACCAGTGCCTCTCACCACGACAGGCCGGTTTAGCGGCTTGTAACACCTGTTCATATTTGGCGCCGAGTGACGCGTCAATATTATAATTAGACAAAATCTCGCGCGACCATAGCTGCCATGTGACACACTGTAATGGCTGCGCCCATGTTCTAGCGAATTTTGAATGAGTTTTTCCAAGTTTATACTGATATTCGACTGTAATTAAACATGAACCGAGGTGACGAAATTTCGTCTGTTGTAAACAATGGTTGCGATTCAGATGACGGGTTTTCCCGATGATGAAATGTGGGATTTGGACTTTGGTGCATTTGATTTAATCGAGATTGGCGATCGTGAACGAAATGTCATTAAACATGGCAATTTAGAAGAAAATGATACCGATGGCGAGTTACAAGATGACTTGCCACTGTTTTAACGCCGCCTGAGTTTACCTGGACACATTGGTTACCTGCAGAATCAACGTTTACTAAAAATCCGGGGCCCGTAAAAGTGGAAAAGAGTACTTTTCGCTATTTTATCCAATACAGTGTATGGAAAAAAATTGTGTAATTTACCAACATTGAGTACAGATCCTGCTAACAACAAAGAAAAATTTCTGTTATGAAATGAAAGCTTAATTTTGCAAAAGCATTGTAAATATATATTTTAAAATTATAACTGGAATGTTAATTAATTAATTATCCAAGAAGAAAAATATTTGTACTGGTTTTTTTTATAAATTACCAGTCCTACCTACTCAAATAGGCGAGTAATATGCATAGTTTACCTGTAATTACCAGATTTATACCTGTTGAATCTAACATTTTGAAAGTATTATTTTTTTATCTAGACAGCCGTCCATTCACCTTTCTGGAAATGTATAGCCTATAACTAAAATTAATGATAAAACAAGTAGTTTTATCCTTTAACAAACATGATCATAAATCTGCTATTTAAACTCAGTGTGCAGGGAAGGTCAAGACTGTAAAACTTAGTGGTGAAAGAGTTAATGACAATGATGTCAGTAACAAAGTAACTTATTTATAATCTGCCGGTCAAAGGTCTGATATCATTTGCAGTAGAATAGAAGTATGCTACAGAGCAAAGCTGCTTGCTTTTTTGAAAAATGTACAATACATAGGCTACTCTTTTTACGACAGGCAGCAAGGGATCTTTTATTTGCGCTTCCCACAGGCAGGATAGCACAAACCATGGCCTTTGTTGAACCAGTTATGGATCACTGGTCGGTGCAAGTGGTTTACACCTACCCATTGAGCCTTGCGGAGCACTCACTCAGGGTTTGGAGTCGGTATCTCGATTAAAAATCCCATGCCTCGACTGGGATCCGAACCCAGTACCTACCAGCCTGTAGACCGATGGCCTGCCACGACGCCACCGAGGCCGGTACATTCAGAACAAAATAATTTTACAAACACCCACACAAATACATTTTCAAACTAGTATTTCTAATCAAAGTCCAAAATATTTACTCAGAAAACGAATAAGACAGATATGATTAGTCACTAAAAGAGGCTGGAATACAACAGATTCAATTTGTTTCTGAAAAAGGTTGGAGTACTCACAGTTTTTCTTTCCCAAAGTTTGAGTATTTTGGTGTCCATAGACAGCACCAGGTCCAGCTGGTCATGAAACTCAATGTCTTTGATTGGCAACTCGTACTGATGGTCTTTAATCAGAACCGGCTTGTTGGAACGCAAGTCGTACATCAGAATCTGAAATAACATGCACTTGACCATTTAAAACACTGGGTAAAGATAAATGTCATCTGAGAGACAGAGCAGAAACAGAGAGATAGTGAGAGAGAAAGGAGAGGGAGTGGGAAAGACACAGAGAGAGACACACACACACAGAGAGAGAGAGAGAGAGAGAGAGAGAGAGAGAGAGAGAGAGAGAGAGAGAGAGAGAGAGAGAGAGAGAGAGAGAGAGAGAGAGAGAGAGAGAGAGAGAGAGAGAGAGAGAGAGAGAAACAGAGAGAAAGACAGAAACAGAGAGACAGAGACAGCAGACAGAGACAGAGACAGAGACAGAGAGAGAGAGAGAGAGAGAGAGAGAGAGAGAGAGAGAGAGAGAGAGATAGCCACACCAAAGAGAGACAGCCAGAGTAAAGAAAGAGAGACGACAAAGGCAGTTGACAAAAGTAAGGGACAGAGAGATTAAGGCAAGAAGGGACATATGGATAAAAATAAATACAAAATTGTATACTGCAATGTCAAAGGTTCCTTAGATAAAATTAGGAGGCATTATTATAAAGACTGTTAGTTACACAGACCTAGTTTGTAACTAAGATGGTAAAGTTTAAGCATACTCCTCTGGGTATACAATGCTTGTTGTGTTGGGAGAAAATATCAATTACATTCAAAAGCATTCTAAATTGTCATTGTAAATTGTTCGAAATAACACTGACAAATTTTGATATTCCTTTTTTTTAAGAAAAAAAAAACAAGAATTAATTCTACTCACGTGACCTGTGTTGGTCCCAACAGCCATCGTAAGACCATCTCGAAATTTCAAAGCAGTTACAGAGGGCATCACAGGCAAACTGAAACACAAACTTTTAAAAATGAGATTGCATATATAAACAAGACGTTTGCAAAATTAAATGTCCTGTCAACCATAGTTGGACATTCATAGTTGCATCTATAAAGCTACAAAATCACATGTTAATCATTAATCACTGGCTATTGGATGTCAAACATCTGATTATTATGACACAGAGGAAACCTGCTACATTTGTTCCAGACAGGATATACCACGGCCTTTGATATACCAGTCATGGGGCACTGGTTGGGACAGGAATAACAAGCATTATGAGAGTACTGCTGAAGCGATACATGTCCCCTACCAAAAGCAACAATGTTTTGTTTCCCCTAAATTTCACTTTGTGAAAAGTGGGTAAATCACCATGAAAGATAAATTTGATCATGATAAAGAAATATACAATATTTCATCTCAAGATCTTCAAGTCCGAAAAACAGATTTTCATAACTCCTTAGTTCAAGGACCATAATTCCGTCAAAAATGGGTAATTTGCATGGAAAGTCAAACATGATCTGTAACAGTACATTATTAAAGGGACACACCCTAGTTATGGCTACTTGTTAACCATTACGGCATTGTTTTTCGCTATTAAACCCATTTTTTTCACAAATAAAATTGCACTTTACTTACCGTTTATTATTTAGAATATACATTTCCATTCACCTGAAGTGTTTTTTGGTAATCCTGGTAATCCTGGTGTTTGTAATACCACAAAATACATTTTTCGTATTTCTTGAAAACGGATGCACGTTTGAGAAAAAACCGTTGAGCAGACAAGGTCTAATCTATTTTTAGTGGGGATATTTCCATTTCAATGTCACAGACGTTGGTATACCACGTGACCATTATCATTTTGGTTCGGTTTGTTTTCTCGTGCACGGTTCGCGCAATCAACATCCGATTTGTTGTTGTTCATTTGTGAGATTTTTCTTCACAGTTCGTGAACATTTTCAGTAACAATAAAGTTCAGACAAGTAAGTGTCTCAATACAAAACGTTACAAACCCTTAAAACCAATAATTTTACTAAGTCTTACGATATCTGGAGAGGGGATACAACCAGGACAGAACAGTTGGAACATGTCCAGGAGAGGTGAAAGAAACGCACCCCAAGTTTGTGAAATTTGTCGTGACGTAGGCATTGTTGTGCTTCGAGCGACATCTACCCGGGACATCAAAATACTAACTTTCAAAATTATTTCAAGCAACTGGGACATGGGGATTCCCATGGTATTTATCGATATAAAACCTTCTTTTTCACTCCATTTGATAAAAACATGATCTAAGTCTGTTACAGGTTTGTAGATTAACCAAATTATAATTTATTTTCGCTGGATGGAACTAGGGTGTGCGGCTTTAAGTTATGCACAAAATTTCAGCTCAATATCTCAAAGCCTTCTAAAAAAAAAAAAAACAGGCTGGAATTTTTTTTTTTCTCATATCCTAACTTCAAGGGCCATAACTCCATCAAAAAATGGAAATTCAGGTCAAAATTTAAAGCCTGAAGAAGAAAAAAAGAGTCAGAAAAACTAATTTTCATAGCTTCTAAGTTCAAGGGCCATAAGTCCATCAAAAATAGGTAAATATCCATGAAAGTCAAACTTGATATGTAATAGTACATGATAATGCTACACAAACACTTTCAGCTCAATATCTCAAGGTATTCTAAAAAAACATCCAGAAACTATACGGGCAGACAGAAGGACGGAGATGAAACCTATAGCCCCCTCCGGTTAGACCGGTAAGGGACTAAAAACCAATGAGCGAACAGGTCAACCCAGGGAACTGATCCACCGACCCAAGCACCTCAGGTGAGCACCTTACTGACTTAGCTAGACTGCATCCGAAGTTGTACATCTCAAAGCCTGATTAATATTCCCCCCACAGTGTATCAATAACTGAAAACTCCTAACGTAACCTAATGTATTAAAGTCATCAAGCTGACACTTGTGGTGACTCAGTTTCAAAGTTTATACTTGTTCCCACTCACTCTAAATCGTCGACTAAACTTCCTAAAGCTACGTCCATCATTCCCACCCTTGTCCTTGACCGCGGGTCCCAGCACTCTATCATGCCCTGAAAATAAGACAAATAGTAAAAATCCATTTGGTTGATCCTCTCCACATTTCTTGCACAAAATAAACTTGTGCAATAAATAGGAAGCGAAAACATTATATGTAAATGTTTATAATTTGAAATTATAAATTTACGTGAACATCAATTTAGATCTACCTGGTGGGGTTGGGTGGTTTTTTAGCTGGGGGTCGGGGGGGGGGGGGGGGGTCCGTGCAACTAGGAACTAGGAAACCCCCATAATCCGTCCCTGATTAGCCAAACATTATTTTTCTTTAAATCTCGTTTTTGTGGTGTGGTGAACATAATTTGCTGTTTGGCATTTATTTAACTGACCAACAAGAATGTTGCAGTACTTCGTAGTTTGATTACTTAGCAGAATTTGATGTCTTACATGGTCTTTACAAAGGACATATTTTTTTCAAGAACTTGTATTAAATACTACTAACAGATTTTTGTCAATTTATCCTTAAAAATTTATTTCTATGTCTATCACATGTAACTATTTTAACTTTTTTGCTTTATAAAGTTCAATTAAAAGGGTTAGAAATAAATAATAAACTTACTTCTTTAGTACCACATGCTAGTAGATCATGCAGTGGATTGAATTCACAACAGTTGATTTCTCTGTAAATAAATAGATACATGTATATAAATAAAGAAATGCAGTTAATTTTATTTCCACAACATTTTAAAATTGTTTTATCATTTCAAGATGCACTTCTTTTCTTTTACCAATTATAACTCTCCTTCTACTACTAGTACTAAAAGTAACTAATATAATTTTAGGTAAAAAATATCCTTCCTTATAAATGCTGTAAAACAGAAAAATTAATATATTTTAGAAACATTTTGGAAAACAACTTTCTGGGATTATTTTACAATATGCTGCATTACCACATGGTCAAAGAATGTTATATTTTCAGCTCTGTGATGTCAAACTTGTTAATATTAATTGAAGAACACAAAATAAAACACAGTAGACTTTAATTATCAACTGACAGGCATTTGTTGCAGCAACTCATTCCTGGTGTTAAGTCACTAGATGAAGAATACAACATGAAATACATTAGACATGTATTCAGGTCTCACACGATGTCAAAATAACAGAGCGAAGTCACTTCTCTCTCAAACTTTAGAGAGGGCGAAGTTTTTAACAACAGGCAGACTTGAATTTTTAATGCAAAAACTAAAATACGCAAAAAGGAGTTATCTTAATACATTGTGCAACTTTTACAATCTGTATCTTTTTCTTTTTTTTTCTTTTTTTTTTGTTATCGTCTGTACTGCTAGTTGATGGATATGTGCTCTATGGGTTGTTTTATTAATAAATAATAAAATGTAATTGAAAAGCACTACTTTAACCGTTTAGAATTAATTTTTTCACAAGTTTGTCTTCTCATTTCATTTAATACCTACCTGCTGAGTCTTGTCCTAGTAGATTAATCTACCACGGTCAAGCTTAGATTACCCAGAGGCAATTAAATGCATTCCACCGTCACAGTTTCTTAATTAATACACTGTGTAGTTGTCAGACTGAATGGGTACTAGTATCCGTAAAAGTGTGGAAATTGCTTATCTGCTACACCGTGTCACTGTTGTTTACAAGAAAAAAAATGTTTAAAGAATTTACAGTGGCCGCTTAACACGGGCACTTTAGCGACTTGGGATCCAGTTTAAGTGGCCGTTGGGTGTGTAGGACAGGTCATCACTTATTATGAATGCATATACATTAAACATTGCCTGACAATATGCTTCAACAGTCAGTAGCATGTTTAGGCCAACTATTAGTGTCAGACACGGGTGTTATCTGAGCTAGACCGTCTATCTGTTAGCCTGTCACATGATATTGTGGCGCCAGTCTCTCTTCAAACTGTCAGACACTTAACACTTAATTATTATCTATGAATAGGTGTTCCTCAAGTTCTTCACCATTCATCCGTGATTCAACATTGCAACTGATGGCTATTTTTAAAAAGGTGACACAGATTTCGCCTTACGGTGACTGGCATGGCGAAGTCAGGCTGGCCAGAGCGAAGTTTGGGCTCGCTTCGCCCGGTCACGTGAGCCCTGGTATTGTTGTAGATGAAAACACTGAGGCCCAAAACACACTGAAGCTGGGTTTGGATCTGGGTCTGGGTCTGGTGAGTGTGGTAAATACACCATGGCTGGTGCATTTTGACGTCTGGGTCTTTAACTGTATTATGTTATCAATATATATATATATTTCTATAAACACCAACAATAAGTATGAATAATCAACTGATTAATATATACAGTACCTTTCCTGTTGTTTATTAAGAAAAAATGAAAGAGTATGGTTTAAATATTGTGCAGCTGCCAGTCTGGCAGTGCGAAAACATAGAACATGTTCTGTTGTCTGTTGCCTGATATGTAGTTTGCGTCAGCCTAGACATTGTGTGTTTTGTCACATTCAATTCAGTGCATTTTAATTTTTATTGGTAACATACTCGCTAGGCCCAGATCCGGTGTGTTTTCAACATAATTATTCTCTTAATTTTTTTAATGCAATGGATAAAAAAGATGGCTCCGACTTAATTCTCAGCAATTTGTAAAGCCTTTTTGAAAAAAAGCCTTGAGACTAAAAATGTAAATCAATAAGTTATTTACATTTTTGAAGGTTATATCCCTTTAGAATAATTTATTATATATTCATGTACTGTTATAATATTGTTTTATAATACAATCCCAAAACAAACTAACCTGATAGGTGAAAAACTAAAAATGTCAGATTTTATTAAAATGGCATGGTTATACTCACGTAGCATTAGTATCTAATGGAGATAAAAATCTGCCATGCTCCAGGTTCAGTCGAAATATTTCATGGCTGCAAAAAAAAAGGCAGATAGTTCCTTTCTCTGTAAGTTTAAATTTTTCACATCAAACACAAATTGAATTAAGGACAATAAAGTTCTTGATGTCTTATAGCAGTTAGGTTTTCAGGAAAATTCGGGTAATTGCGGACACTGTGGCTTCCGCTGTATTTGCCACTTGGAAACAAAAACACTACACGATAAGGCCAACATAAAATTTAAATGAACTGATATTTTTGTAATGTTATGTTTTGTGTGATTCATTAAAATTTTTACAGTATGTAACATCCTCTCATGGAGAGGTATTTATATAGGCTTATCGCCTGTTTGCCGATCCACTTCATTTATTTGAATACATATTGTTTTTAAAAAAAGATGTTGTTCTTACAACCATCACTATACAAATACCACGCCTTTCATGATTTCCACAACACAGGGATGAAAGCAGCCCTTGACAAACAAGACTGAAATATTTTTCAGCTGAGGACATACGCCTCTATTTTTTTTTAATTTTGGCGTGCCAAAAGACGGCCAACTTTCATTCCTAACAACAGGCAAGAATACAAGAATAATGCATGTGTGAGTGTTAACATAAAAAATACACAAGTGGTGACTTGCTTGTATGTATATTAATATGGTCAAATATAATTATGTGGGTACTCATAAGGGATATGTCCACTTTGCATATATGTAAGTATGAGACAAACCAAATTATAGTAAAATAATGAAATTTTCTTTGCGTCTATATACTTCACAGCAATCTCATTGGTCGAGAAGTGCTTACTTTTTTTCGTTCATATTTATATAAACCGAACAAAATTAAGCCACGCCTACTATCCCCCACCCTCGACTTGCACTACTTTTCTGTAACTAGCTGGATTATTCAAGCAACCATATTTATATATTTTTAAAAAAACACATGTGAAAGATACAAAAAGAAATACAACTGTGATACAAATACCATGTAATAGTACATTTTTTATTCGATAAATTAATGGAAAATGCTATAGCAGAGTAGACATATGCATTGATGAAAAATATCATCGCTCATGTAATGAGACATGGTCAGTGGTCAAAGAAATGTTGAAACATTCATGCCTGAAACTTATTTGTAAGTGTTAACAAAAATTAAATGGTTTACCCAACAGTGTAAATGTTTAACACATTTCCTTAATTCATATTCATGAAATACAAATTGGACAAATCCTTCCAACGTAAGTTAACAAGCCGTCAAAATCCACACAGCTAAAACTAGCGGAAATGGTGTCACATATCAAAATTATGTCATTTGGCAACCACTTGATTCAAATAATAGTGCATGAACAGTTGCATTCTTAAGTGACATAAAGTTTACACAAGTATGAACTGAAAAAAACAATGTGCACGCAGTGTCATACAAAAGTGTGCACATCGTTTTTTTGGTTCGTACTTGCATGAATCAAAAAATAATTGCGGTCAATTCTTAAGTAAAACACAGAAATAATAACATATTCATACCCAACACCAACAAAATACATGTCACAACTTGCAGAGTGATAGGCCAAATCTCTCCCATATTTGGGTATTCTTGTGCGATAATATCGTCCGAACTGAGAGTGGAATTCTACGAACCGTTCATCTTGCAGAAAAACAATCTGAAAAGTAAATATTTTATAAATGTTTTTTACAAATATTTATCAAGAAATGTGGACAAATTCAATATGCTACAAAAGATTGATTGAACTTAGAAGGAACATGTAACGAGACTGTGTAGACGTATCTCCTTTTGGGTTATTTTCCGTCCTAGTCCATGTACTGTAAATGATTGATAAACAAATTTGTGATACATAATTCAATATTCAACTTGAGTTATATGAATTGGATATAACAGAGACGATTTCTTGCAGAGAATGCTTCTACTTCTGCATTCAATCTATAATTGATCATGTACTAAACACATTTATATTCCTCCATTCCACTGATTCTTAATGATGGCTGACCTTAGAATAGTCATCCGACAGCAGTCTAAATTTGATCACTTCCACGTCGAGCCCTCGCTCAAACTTGAGAGCCATCTGGTAGACATCGTAGCACCTCACTCGCGGCTTATACGTTCCTAGGTAAAACAGCAATGAGTTATATAAAATAGATCAAGTAATGAATACCTTAAGGTTTTTAGTTAAGTACTGAATTAAACACAGTCTCATCATTACTTTTATAACCACCATATAAAGTCCATAAAATACACTTCCATTAAATTCCTTCAAAAGTCATATGTATTTTAAGGACAGCAGTATTTTAATCGTTGGATTTTGCAGCCCCTCCAGTGATTGTTACAGACAACATGACTGCATTATAATAACTATTTTAATAATGATCCGTGATGGAAATAGGAAGAATATAGGTTTTTGTATAGTTCTGCAGGAAATGTTTTACAAACAAATAATGCCCAATTACTCTATTCAACTTTATTTGGAAGGCATTTAATAATTTCTGGAACAGTCCTAAAGAAGAAAACAAATCAGACCAAAACAATACCGCTTGAAGAGTATATACATATAGTGATTTATTTCAAGTTTTAATTTATTTGAACTTCAGATCTACGGTTAGGTTAAATATTTTCATCCATAAACTGAAATTAGAACTGATAATTTTTAGTTAAAAGTTTGTTTTGTTTAATGACACCACTAGAGTACATTCATTTATTAATATTCAGATATTAGATGTCAAACATTGGTAATTCTGACATTTAGTCTTGGAAAGTACACCTGCTACATTTTTCCATCAGTAGCAAGGGATTTTTTATATGCACCATCCCACAGACAGGATAGCACATACCCCCACCCCACCCCGATGTATGAGTCATGGTGCAGTGGCTCAAATGAGAAATAGTCCAATGGACCTACTGGCAGAGATCAATTCCAGACCAACTGTACATCAGCAGGGTTTCTAAATTCTATCAGAAAGACATTTTTTGGGTGCGGCGCTATGGAATTGAATATTTACAATGTGTGTGCTGGATGCAACCACACTTGACAGGGGGTATGGGGGCCTCCCCCAGAAACAAAATGGGTTAGGTTTACAGTTAGAGTTAAAGTTACATTCTCTGGTTACCATATTATAACATCATGTACAAATGTGAAATACAAGCTCAAATGCACTTTTAAAAAAGCCATGTGTGTTCGCTATGAACGGATATCGTCAAACGTATACGCTTGATTCGTCGCCTGTGCCGCCATAGCTCGGCAAAGCACAAATGACAGCCTGTTGTCAGTTTCAGTTAACACGTGCGTTTGTCAATTTCAAATTGTAGGGTTCGTCTCAAAAAATTAAAAGAGAAATCTTGCGCTGTACAAAGAACGTTCGGTTGAGGATACGGTACTAGAGTCTTTAGTTAAAACCGGTTTGATCTTGACAACGTATTATCGACAGTCGTACCTTCCTATTTCAGAATTGATATTTTATAGTGTTAGTAGAACTTTCAAAGTTTAGTTTGTATACTAGTAACACATTAATCATGTATATATTTTTTAAATAAAATATACTAAAGTAGACAATGAACATTTTAACTTATTTTACGTGTTAAAATCGACAAATTCAAATAAATATTATTTTGTTTGGAAAGGGTAAAGTTGGGGGGGGGGGGGGGGGGGGGGGGGGTTGTTTAATGACATCAAAGATAAAGCATATTGATTTAATAATCATCCAACCCCATACAACCATAAATAAAATGTGTTGCGTGCGTCG
The DNA here is from genome assembly GCF_016097555.1 of Gigantopelta aegis. Lineage (NCBI taxonomy): Eukaryota > Metazoa > Mollusca > Gastropoda > Neomphalida > Peltospiridae > Gigantopelta > Gigantopelta aegis. Next base: position 35,374,974 of record NC_054704.1, on the reverse strand, counting down.
TTAAATAAAACATATCCTTTCCTTCCTTCCATCTGCTGCTGGATGTCTAACATTTGGTAATTTTGACATATAATCTTAGAGAGGAATTGGGTGCATGTGCAGGGGGAGGGTATTGGAGGTCGAAACCCTTACTTGCCGAAGCTTAAAAAAAATATTTAATGTATTTTTGGGGGGAGCATGGCCCCATATAAACTTCGCTCAACAGTCTATAACCCCAACACCGCTGAAACCCCTGCACACGCGCCTTGGAAACCCGCTACATTTTTTTTTAGCAAGGGATCGTTTATATGTACCATCCCACAGACAGGATATCACATACCATGGTCTTTTATATACCCGCTGAAGGGGATCGATCCTAGACTGACCGAGCATTTCCAAAAAACACCTTTTTAGGTCTAAGTAATGAATAAAAATAACATATAGTCTTGAAAAATATTACGTAAATCGAACACAGTACCCTCTTCCTCTACCCCTAGAGTGTTACATAATTAGTAACACCCCCTTACATGTAACGCGTATGCCAACAGCTGGCCACTGTCAAAATTTCAAGGCAAATCCCCCACTCACCGACCCCTGGAAGGCGTTGTACCATACCTTTATGGATATAAATATGTTTTGGAGATATGAGACTACCCCTCAATCAAGACAGTTAAATTTGTTCAAAAATTGCAAAATCTCACGTGATCTCTTGTTGGGGAATTCTATACTTGTGATAAGCCAATGAAAACCGAGAACAGTACGAGCCCATCAAAAGTGTCCCACTTTCAAAATACTGGCTTTGTTTTTGACCTGGATAAGCCAGCATAGTGAAACCAATGCTGAGTGCGGCGTCATATATGCACCAAACGTAATTGGATTTTCTGTTCTATATGCTTAAATAATAAAAATATTCTAGGGAATGTAGTTTTAAGAAAATCATACAGTAATGATAATTGTCATTAATTTTGTCAAAATCTGCAAACCAATTTGGGTATGGAGCCATACCCGTTTTACCCTCTGATCAGGTGAATGCTTAAAACTGGGATACGTCTCATCCATGATAATTTCCAAAAACAAATGGGCAATTTTTAATTTTACAATGAGAAAAAACAACAACCCCCATTTAAACCAACATATTTTTTGTCTGAGGAATGATACTAAATAAATATATCACAAAAGGGTTCTAAAACACAGATCAGTACATCAAATTTTGTGGCTTCTACATGTACCTGTTGTTAAAATATACTGGCCATCATTCGATACTTGTATACACTTGCTGACAGCTGGCATTTCAAAATCTTGAATAAGTTCAATTCTTCGCTGTACATCTAAAAAAAAAAGATGAAAAATTATGTACATGGGAATGAATCAAATAAATTAATATTCCGGTTACAAAATACACACTTAGTCTATTAATATTTCCATACTGATTCCGACAGAAACGAATTGCACCAGTTGGTGGCTGTTGAAAATCATCACCTGCTACCTACTAATGAAAATGTGGATAACTTCATGCATAAATAAAGACATATGAAAGGAAGGAAGCCTACTATCATACATATGCAATGCGTAACTGAGTATTTAACATAACTACCAAAAACATGCAGATTTTTTACTCTCTTACTGTATTTCAATACTTAAAGTGTATACTAGACAGTACCGAATGTATGGTGCTTACCAAACAAAAGACGCTTACACATCAACAGATGAGGGCCATAGCTGCAGGCCCTAATCTAGCCAATGAAATTAATGTTTTCTTCACCGAAAGTCGGCTCAAGTCGCCAAATTATTAGCCGTAGTGAGAAGTCAAAGTCTCCGTAATATTTTGGATCTAATCCTATTTCGAAAACAAAATCACACAACAGACATCAAGACCGTGACTTGTTTAGTGTCAGAGCTCACTTGGCACCTTGTCAGTCTGTGTTTTTACTTTAGCCATGTCGCACAGTTTGCAGTGACCAGTCAAGCGTTGTTAATTCTAGACCACATTCAATTCAGTAATGCCAGAAAATACTAATTATTACTTTAATTTTTACATAACAACACACTGTCACGTTTTTAAAGAAACATACAATTATTTCTTTTTTTTCATTATTACCGGAAGTAGTAGTATATCGAAATATTACGATTAGAACCGAATGTATAATTCAGAATTTTTCTGAGTGAATGTGGAACAAGGTGAAACGTTACAAAATCTACCGATAAATGTTCCCTTTGCCTATTTTTATCAAACTTTTCTCCTTTCTTCTGGGAAGGGAGAAGCAGTGGCGTACCTAGGGTATGGCAGGTATGACACGTCCTGGGGGCCACTTGAAAGGGGGCACCACAGCAATTTCTATTTAAGTCAGACAAGCCATCCTCAGATAGTATCGTTATCTATAGGTAGTACTAAACCAAATAACTTCCAGCTGGGTCAAAGTTTGAGGTGCACTAAACTTTTAATAAACTTTTAAACCTGTGATTGGTGATAAATTTGAGTGTGTTGGTTGTAAAAAGAAACTGTTTCAACTGGACAAAAAATGTGTAATTTTATTTCATCTAGTACCACTGTGTCAAGTAGCCTTGTGCTTGAAACATGTATGGGGTTACCCGTTATCTTTGAAATGAGCAGCTTAACCCCTATTTTTTCTGATTCACTTTAAGGGAGAGGGGTGATAGTATTTATATCTGTGGTGTTTATGTTGACTGATACGCTGCAGGTAGCAGTTTTAGCCATATATGTTACTATTGTCATCTATGGGATTTGATTTGGTAGTATACACCCTAAAAGATGGGTGTCAGATGTTTGGACACGGGCACCATTTCAGTGCTTGCCATAGGCGCTATTTTCCGTAGATACGCCACTGGGGAGAAGTCACTACTACTCCTTTTTTCAGTTCTAGATTAGGGCCCGAGCTTGTGATGCAACATGACTTTGGAAAAATCCCTGACATTGTACCCGATTTTATTAAATACATATATAGCTTACTTTATCCAAGTTACTATAGATACTTGTAATATTACAAATTATGTTACAAAATCATACATACCAACATTACTTTTCTGAAGCTTTCGTCTCTTTTGTTCAGACAACCACTGCAATTCAGATAAAAATCACATAAGAGCTGCAGTCTTTAGTTACTATCATATAACATTGTTTATTAATGAAACTTAAAAAGCTTACAAGTGAATCACAGGTTCACTAATTAATAATCATATATCCAGGGCTTTAGATTTGACTAATTTGGGCACTACAGGGACTTTTGTCTTTTCTGAATTTTAAGTCAGTACTGTCATTAACAGCTGCTGTAGAGTTGTCAATATTCACAAATGCATTTCTTCAAGTTATTTTCATCTAATTTCAGTGGTTTTGAGGTAAAATATTTTGAGGTCAGCTGGTTTGTAGTTAATTTGGGCAATTGTATTTTGGGCACAATGTTTATCACCTTGACTTTGATGCAATCTAAAGCCCTGATATCATCAAAAGTCTATATATATATATATATATAATTTTGGTTATATGTCGTCGGACATTTGGTTAAGGATCACACACTGAGGAAATCTGCTGTCACCACGTTATGAGTTACTGTTTCTGATTAGTAGCAAGAGATATAAGTATATACCACAGATTGTTTTTGTTACACCAGTTGTGGAGCATTGGCTGGAATGAGAAAGTCCAATGGGCCCACCGAGAGGGATTGACCCGTGACCAACTGTGCATAAGGCAAGCGCTTTACCTCTGAGCTACGACCTACCCCAATTTACAAAATGTGGCTATGAAGTGAAATTATGGTGAGATATGCTATATTTATTGTGTATGAAACCAAAACAATGCTCTCAAAAGGGACTATTGTTGATCATAGGTTTATCCTGTCTATCCATTCCGCCATTCGCAGTTTCTGGACAACGGTTCCGAGGAATTTTGCTCGGAACAAAATTGCGGTCAAAATAACGATTACCATCACATATCCCCACCCTAATCGTATATTGTGATCTATTTCGAGCTCACTGAGACCAACAAATACTTACTTTGAAACAATCTTCACTTTGAATTAAAGGAAAAAAGTCTGACTTTACCAAGCGGATTCTAGCAGCCACTTTCTAGCAGCCAATTACGCTGGCAGACAATATCAGCTGACACGCATGGCGACGTTCTAAACACCGGAATCATACGCCTTTCAATTGTTACTTATATTTCCCACACTTTTAAACACACTGTTATGCTAATTATTAGTATTCACTATAACTTAAGAATTTCAGAGTTTAAAAGAGTATCTTTATATAAAAAAACACAAAATCAAAATAACAACTAAGACTCATTTTTATGTCTTAAAGGTCTTCGAAAAGGCGTATGATTCCGGTGTTTAGAACGTCGCCATGCGTGTCAGCTGATATTGTCTGCCAGCGTAATTGGCTGCTAGAATCCGCTCGGTAAAGTCAGACTTTTTTTCTTTAATTCAAAGTGAAGATCGTTTCAAAGTATTTCTTGGTCTCAGTGAGCTCGAAAAAGATCACAATATACGATTAGGGTGGGGAAATGTGATGGTAATCGTTAATTTGACCGCAATTTTGTTTCGAGCAAAATTCCTCGGAACCATTGTCCAGAAACTGGGAATGTCGGAATGGATAGACAGGATAAACCTCACCGTTGTGCTTGCACGCGAGGTTTATCTTGATGAACTAGGGTTACTGTAACTTTTTTGGCATAACCCATAAAAATGGCTTAATACACAAATGTTCTGTTCTCAGAAGGCTGCAAACAATCTGGTGTCATCATTAGAATAATTATATAACATCAATAACAACAACAAATAATAATAACAATACGAATGTAACCCCCCCCCCCCCCCCACACACACACACACCGCTAGTAGGCGCTACAAAAACCCACACCGCCTGTGTGAATCAGTGTGTACGAGATGACTTACATCTGGAAGCGACTTTCCAGCACTTAGATTATATATCTTTATGTTGTTGGGATTCGAGACTTGCATTTTGTCAAGTCGTACTTCGCAATACTAAGTAAAACACGATAAATAAAAACACGTGTGTTTACGTTCCATGTTTTTGTGAAAGAGTTGTCTGCCCTAATTATATTCGGAACATTTCGGTAAAAATGTCCCAGGCGAAAATGACGAATTATTTGTTGTTTTTTTAAAAATATAAAACGAGATATAATTTATTATTTTAAAAATCATCAGAAATTCAGAGCTGCGAAATTAAACTAAATTACTTTCTATATTTTGGTTTTTTCTTTATGCGCACGCGTATGAATCTGATAATATGAAACAGGAAGTGACACCATTGCTACATACTAATTTTAGAGAAAACAAAATCTTTGTTATTTAGTTATTTTATTTGAAAAATCACTTCAATAACAAACGGTTTCATGATGAAATTTAAGTTTGATCAGCACGATCCGAATTCTTATCGGTGTTGTTTTTGTTGCCACGTCAAGACTGGGACAATTTTGCTTGGAATATGGCAATTGGTAAGCAAGAAGTTACTGAATTTAACAACTTAAACAAGCCGTTACAAGGATGTCAAATTAACCCTTTCGGAAAGAGTTCCGTATTTTCCCCACTACTACAAACGATGTAGTGCTAGGCCTGGATTTGAACTCAAACATTGTTGGTTTTATAGAACAAATTGTTTTAAAAGATATTTTATATAACTATCGCTAACCCTAACCGTAAACTATTGTCCAAACCAAAAACAATGTTGTTCGAGCTGGCGTACTTACGCCAGTTGCGGATTACTTTGTCCAGTTCCGGATCACTTTCGAAAAATAGAGGCTTACGCCTTCAAAAACACTATTTCAACATGTTAGCACTTTCAGCACGTTCGTGGATCCTGCCGGACATATTTTATGATCATTTGCAACTCCATAGGGTTCCATGATTACGCCCCTAATTAGCAATTTCTAAAATCGATTGAAAATCAACGATGGCGTCCCATGACGTCAGATATACGGGGCGTGTGTCAAAAGTAAAGGTAACCAAACACTGTTGTACATACAGATATATGTTTACTTCAAACTGATTTTCATGTAAAGAAGAAGATGTCATCTTCCAGATTCTTCAAAACAAACAACGCAAACAGCATGTCAACTTTTACTTCCACGTTTACATATGATGTCAAACTTTGAGCCGCGTTTACTCGGTTTTTGACGTCATGCTAAGTTGTAGGTTTTCGTGTGTGACGGCTCATATATGTTTTAAAACTTCGTAAATATCATATATTATTTCAAGTGAAATTGTATGTATCTGATATAAATGATAGTGAAAATAAAATAAGATAAATAAATAAGTAAATAAATAAATAATTTGTGGATAGACTTGTAACATTGATTAGTAGTTGTATGACTGTCTTTTTTTTAAATGAAACGATAAGGAGAAAATAGAGCTGTGATAAAGGTCTATGCGAGTTAGGGGTTTGTTGGGTTTTTTAGGGGGAAGGGGAATCATATTTTATTAAATTTTAAATACTGATACATGTGGAGAATTAAACCACTGGAAATCTGCGTATTTAACTATAATTCTAATTGTTAAAAGTAAAAAACACATTCCACTAAAGTTAATTTTATTGTATGAATCTTTTAATTTTGCGTTGTTAAAATACCCTTGGCAGGCGGCGGCTCCAGATATTTCGTCTAAGTTAATGTTTCACTGCTTTTGGTCTTAAACCATTCCGATGTAAACTTTAGTAGACTGTTTTTCGCAGCCATTTTAAAGGGACACACCCTAGTTACGTTTATTTGTTAACCATTACGGCGTTGTTTTTCGCTATTAAACCCCATTTTTCACAAATAAAATTGCACTTTACTTACATTTTATTATTTAGAATACACATTTCCATTCACCTGAAGTGCTTTTTGGTAATCCTGATGTTTGTAAAACCACGAAATGCATTTTTTGCATTTTTTCACAAAATGTGTTGTCGAGAAAAAACCGTTAAGCAAGCGAGGTCCAATCTATTTTTAATGTCACAGACGTTGGTATATCACGTGACCGTTATCATTTTGGTTCGGTTTGTTTTCTCGTGCACGGTTCGCGCAATCAACATCCAATTTGTTGTTGTTCATTTGTGAGATTTTTCTTCACAGTTCGTGAACATTTTCAGTAACAATAAAGTTCAGACAAGTAAGTTTCTCAATACAAAACATTACAAACCCTTAAAACCAATAATTTTGCTAAGTCTTACGATATCTGGAGAGGGGATACAACCAGGACAGAACAGTTGGAACATGTCCAGGAGAGGTGAAACGAACACACCCCAAGTCTGTGAAATTTGTTGTGACGTAGGCATTGTTGACATCAGAATACTAACTTTCAAAATTATTTCAAGCAATTGGGACATGGGGATTCCCATGGTATTTATCGATATAAAACCTGCTTTTTCACTCCATTTGATAAAAACGTGATCTAAGTGTGTTACAGGTTTGTAGATTAACCAAATTATTTTCACTGGATGGAACTAGGGTGTGCAGCTTTAACATCTTATACGAAATATTTACGTTAGTCGCTAGAGATTCACAGCTCCTACGAAGCTACTTACGACGTTCATGACAACTGTCGATCATGCCCCCCAATTTGTATATATCCTCATTACTGTCCAATTCGGCAAGGGACGGTACTCTTTGTGGGAATGTGAAAGAGATCTATTGTCAACATGGAGATACAGTGTAATTTATTTAATGCTATTTTGTAAGTTGCAATGTTTAATTCCACTGTTTACCTTTTTGTCCTACTATACTAAAAGGCAAAAGTTACTGTTACACACAAAAAACAAACATAATTGATGATACGTTTTTACTGCTGTGTTATAACATGGAAAGAGAAATGTCTGAAGGTATGGAAATGAGCAATAGTCCATGAAAAGGGTGCACCTGCCATATGCCACTAGAGGGGGTCCAGAACAAAGTTCACAGTCAGTAGCGAGTGTGTCCACCTTGAGCATTGATACAGGCCTGGTACTGTCGTCTAATTGAGGCCATTAAACGCGAGGGGTTGTAACGGGTGGTCGGCCGCTATGGGGACAGTCCCTGACCTGGTTGCTTTGTTGATATTAGTGCCATATGGTGTTTTTGTGGACGTTGAATTGACGTGCGAGGTCCCAGATTGAAGCATCCCTATGACTCGCCATCTGTCATTTTAACTGAGGCGTGGCATGACGAAATTGCATCAAACAGTTCACTAATTGTGGTTTTTCTGGACTTCTGAAGGCTGTACAGAGTGGCAATGATTTGCAACTGAATGTCTGGCCTTTTACGGTAAACACTGGACAGCATTTCTCCCAAATATTCTATGATTCTTGCACAAAGCATGCAATCGCTGCAACAACTGCTTGGTTGCATTTCTTTGAGCTGTTTCATGCACATTTTCTCTGGTTTACATCCTTAAATCCATTCACAAATTTATTACTCCAAACAATCCATGTCACAATAACTTCCCTTTGAGTATATATCCAAATGGAACATTAATGTACTGATAATGAACCCAAATACCAAAACTTTCAGGAAATAGTGACCAACTAGAACTCTTATGCATAGTGTCAGGAAGTTAACCATGTCATTCCCACATTTCTGAGTTCATTCTAACATTACAGAAGTGTATTTTGTATACAGACATTACGATGCTAATACTAATAGTGGCTGAAATTTGGTCTACAGTACCAAATATTCCCTTATTGCTTTCTCTCAGTATATGTAAATGTAAATAAACATATGCACATTTGTGTCTTCATCTATATAACAACGGATGATTTTTAAGTGAATCCTTTTTTTTCTTTTTTTGTAACAGTTGATGCAGGTTCTCCTTATTGGAGCTCTGATACTGATTTCATTTCACCCAGACATCCTGAAGCCCCGTCAAGATCTTACTTTCAACAACAATGGCATCATGGTTACAGAAACAGGAGCAGACACTGGATTTCATTCATACTCTGCTTTCATGAAGAAGCCATTTTCAAAAGGTTTAGTTTTGTTTTGGTTGCTGTTAACTTTTTTTTATTTATGGTCATACTTTTAAAGACCATGGTTCATCAAACCCACCATTTTAGCAAATGATTCTTCACAATAGACATTAAGACAAAACAACTTCTTTAGGTGTGATGGATTATAGCAAATAAAGTTAAAGTTTGTTTTGACAACGACATCACTAGATAAGATTGATATATTTATCATTGGCTGTTGGATGTCAAACATTTGGTAATTTTGAATTGTAGTCTTCAGAGGGAACCCACTACATTTTTCCATTAGTAGCAAGGACAGCACAGACCATATGCCTTTGATATATACCAGCCATGGGGTACTGGGTGGAAATAGCAAATAATATATTTTTTATTTCACTCTATTTTTGTTACTTAAAACTTATATGGTGATGTTTTAAAGCAACATGGTTAGACCATTTTGTGGTTTGTGTTGATTTGTCACTTTTTGTTTGTTTTACAGATGACATGTGTGTGGCATATGTTATTACACTGGCTTCACTTATCATTACTGTGGCCCTCATCTATGGCGTTGTCAGAGTAAGTAAATCAGTGTTTTTTTATTTATTTTATATTCATTAAAATAGATGATCTTTTACATAACAGTAATAATGTTTAAACATTTTGATTAAAATTGAACATTGTCAAGCCACCCATGTGAAATACATTGGGAAAATATGCTAGACTGTATTGTAATCAATATATTATATCTTAAACAATGTAGTTATCACAATTTCTACTCACATTTTATGTATGTGCACACTTGTATGTTAGATACCAAATAGCCCTATGCTGAGGTTTCATCAACTTATTTCTACCCTTTGTTAATATATGTGGCTAGTGAATCTTAACAATTTGCTAGGATCTCTTTAACCATTTGTTGCCCTTATTTTGTTGTAAAATAATACTTTTTACTAAACATCTTTCTTGTAAATAGTTTTGTTATAATTTTTTATTATTAAGTCTGTAGCTGGCAATATATTTGACATTAGTTTATAATACTTTACACTCCTCTCTTCTCTCCATTTTTGTGCAAACTCAAGAGTTGTGTTTGCAGGTTTATTCAAGCAACTTTTTTTGGAATAAATATAATGTTTATGCATCTACTTGTCTTGTTTTTAAGAGTCGACCTGGATATCTGATGCCATTTTTCTGCCTCCAAGTGTTCGACTTCTGCCTCAGCTGTCTGACTATTGTTGGCTACTTCACGTACGCTCCAAACATCAAACTGTGGATTCACCAGCAGGGAATGGTAGTGTATAGAATCTTTTTTGTTGAAAGGCTTTAGGATTATTTAATTTCTGGGCAACTGAATCATATGTGCTTGAGAACATGCAATATGTGCCTCTGAAAATTGCATGAATGATGGTTTTGTCTGGCCGATTGTTTACGCATGTCTAATTATGTGGAACCCATTTCCTTTTAATGAAGTCAATTTAGGACATCATTAAGTTGGTCATAATGTATCATAATCTTTTCTTCGTCTTTTTTTTTTTTTCAATTCTTAGAGCTTTGTCATTATTACAGTATAGTACACAAGCTTCCATTTTGTCAAGAAAATAACTTTGACTAAGAATGTTAAATAAGCTTAATAATTTAATCATAATATTTTGTTGAAAACACTACAGTTCTCAATTTTATTGAAATTTGATAACTTCAACAACAGTTTTTGAACTAATTTCAATGCTGTAATTATTTTACCTGCTAGTATGTGGGTAAATCTAAGCTCTTTAATGTTTACTTGTATTCTTATTAAAATGACATCATGTTAATTTTGTGTTTTTGTTTTGGTCAGTCCGACATGCCCGGGATGGACAAAGTCATGCAGATGGACAGTGATTGGCTGATGCTGGTTTTCGTCACGGTACTAATCCTCATCCTGTGCATCAAGGTGAGACAACTCTTGTTTCCTTAGCCTTCATGGCATTTATATCTTTTTATAAAAATAAAAAAAAGAATAATTTTGAAAAAAATTAAGATATTGAAACCAACAATCATAAATTTGCTGGTATATTAATAAGTGTAGAACTGTGTTCTTGCTGATAAAAAAAATATTCTGCCATTTTCATGGAATGTTTGCTTATTAAATGTCAAGAAGAAATTAAAATAGAAATCTAGACAGAATTATCTACCACTTGATCAAAATACATTACTGTTGCTGTGTACATTTTTCAATAATTGCTATATATGTTAGCGTCTTGTCTAAGATTGGCTATTGTGTTTTAGGCCTACTTCATCGGTGTGGTGTGGGCCTGCTACAAGTATCTGCAGATGAGAAATGCCAACCGAGGAGTAGTGAGACAGTACAGTCCGGGCGCAGATGCTGAGGTTTGTACAACGGGTGGCCATTGTTTTCTGAAGTAAACTGGGCTAGATTATTTTTTTGTCTTGGTATCATTATTTTCAGGCCATTGTGTAAATGGGTTTAAATTATATCAGGTTTTGTACAATAAGCATTCAAGACACTTTTATGAAATATGTAATTATTTGAATAAAATGTTCTGCTATAAATAACTGATTCTTTCATTTTCCTGTTACATGTTCTATAAATAACTATGATGCTTTCATTTTCCTGTTTCATTTACTATAAATAACATTGATGCTTTCATTTTCTTGTTACCTTACTGTAAAGAGAAACTGAACAGCGTGGTAGCAATGGATGTCTTGCAGATACTTTTGACGTTGTGTCATATTTTATGTGTGACACTTTTTACATTATAATGAACAATGCAGGGTGTCAATCAACACACATTCCTGTGGACGTAAAAATTGCATATTTGCATATCTCTTGTGTGTTTTTTATTTTAATATTAATTTGTTGTAACATGCCCTTGTTTTGTTTCTCCACAGATGTTGCTGCCTCCCAAGTATGAAGATGCTATCAAAATGCAGATGGACCCCAACCCCCCTCCACCCTATGTCCAGTAAATAATGGGCAGTGGTGACCTATACAGCTGCAGTGTGTCATTTAAATTAATAACCTTTGTATACTGTTTCTTTTTCACAAAAGTACAATATTTATTTTAAATTTTTAAATTCTTAATCTTTGCAATTTATTTCACTTTTTTTTTTCTTCAAAATAACAGTGACATCACCTTTTAATTGTGACTTACAAACAATAATGGCAGTGAAAAATGAATGTGTACTGTATTTTTGGTAAAAATGTTTCATAAAGATAAAATGTCAATTGTTTTTGGTGATCCGATTTAAGAATGTTTAAGTTGTTGTAACTCATAATATGAATCTGTTAAACAACACAAAAAGAAACTCAAAGCAGATTCTTATGTAGCACGTCACAGTAAAGAAGATGGAGAAAAGTTGAAAAATAATTTAAAACTGAAGACATTTGTCTGCATTATATATCTGTGTTTCTTTGTGCTTTCTTTAAATTTCCAATGTGTTGCAAAATGTTTTTTGGTGTGTATTTGATATTGTTAAAAACTTACAGGTACAATACAGGTGTTAACATTTTATTAGTACACTATTTAATGGTTTTTGGTGAATATGTGTATGCTTATGTTGGTAACAAAGTGAAAGATGCTCTTATCATTTATGTAATTATTTGAACAGTAATCAAAATTGGGCACACTTACTATCATGACTGGGTTTGGGGTTTTAAGTTTTCATTAGATTTAGGATATGATTTACTGAATTTTCAAGTGTGCTGATGTGTTTTGATAGTAATGAATTGGGGATATTATTAATGATGCAAACTACACCAAAATTAAAAAAATTAATGAATTTTGTACTTGGTTTGTATGTTTTTTAGTGGATCTCATTGTAAAATCCAACAAACAATATTTAAAATACAAGATACAAATAATGTCAATTATTATTTTCACAAAGTGAGGACTGCTACGGTATATAAAGAAAGAGTAATGTATAGTTCTTGTACTAAATTTATATAGAATCCGTACAAATACATAACAGATATATGCAAAGTTCTTAATTTGGAATTGTCATAGCAATGCCCATAAAACTATATCTCGTTAAAACATAGCTTACATAGTCATGCCTGTGCTTAAATTTTCTATGTTGCTTTCCCTGGTTTATATTCTGTATTCTTAATGTATTGGTAATTAGAAAAGTGATGTACATATAAACAGAAAAATCCTCCTGGACCAGACAGTACTTTATTAACTGAATAATATTAAATTTGGTCATGTGAAACAATATGTGATCATAAGTTTGTTATAGAGCTTTTTTTATTCACTTTTTCATGTTTTTGATAAATTATGAGGGTCTTTTTCTTCATTTGTTTTCTCCAATATTTTATTTTTTATTTTTTTTATTATTGCTCGCACATGTATAGTAGAATTGTTCTATGATTTATATTTGGGTGCATATTATTTTGTTATTTTCTATGTATATAATTGTATATATTGCTGTAAATCATCAAATAATGATGTTCTAAAAATATTCTTACTTTTAACCTATTAGTTACATTAAAGTATTAACCTATTAGTTACATTAAAGTATGCAAGCTGAAAATTACTGAATGGCTTTGAAAAGGTAACCACACATTGTGCCAGACAGTTCATATTTCAACATATCCAAACAAATGGAAGGCCAGTTCATGATCGTGACGTTTTTCGCCTTTAAGATCTTGGCACTGGTAGTTTTGCAATTCATGCAATGTCGCATGCGTTACTCATTTTGGGGGGATGATCAGTAACCTGATGTCTACACAAGAATCCACTCTGACCACCACCTGATGAGCAACATTAATTGGAGCAAGGTCCATATTTTCAAAGCTATCTTAGTGCTACAGTATCGTAAAATCATTGTAAGCTATGATGATATAAGCTATGATGTTTTATGATATCATAGCTTTGAAAATCTCCAGCCAGACTCTGATCTATGAATGACAACACCCCCCCCCCCCCCCCCCCCCAAAGGGCCATTCGATGTGCGACTTCATTCTATAGGTGTGTAGTAGATGCAACACATTCATACATTTGCAGAACTCGATATTGAGACTTGAAAATCTGATAAAATAGAAAAAAAATACAACACATGTATGAACTATGAGATTTGCATGACTACAGAATTATGGACATTAAACACTAATTTGTGACAAGTTGATATGCAGTTGATTTTAATCTGTTTATTAAATGAAATCGGAGAGATTTCGTACAATGAGTGTTGTGTTATAAAGTGTTTAGTACATTTTCATTTCGGTATATAATATAAACATCTTTATTTGCAAGTTAACATTTTATAGTAAATTGATTAATATTTTATGATTTACAGTAATTGTATTGATGTTTCATTTAGGTATATAATATTAACATTTTTATTTATCGGTTAACATTTACAGTAAAATGTAAATTGATTAATATTTTATGATTTACAGTAATTGTTTTGATGTTTGTAAACACTGGGATGTAGTACCTGAAAGACATTCTGGGAATTGCTTTTGCATATATTTGCCCTATTGATAGGAGGAAAGGAACACTTCAAAGAAGTGATTTTGTCTTTCCGTGACAAAGTCAAAAGGCAAGATAAATGTATTACTTTTCTGATGGCATCTCTGTCAATATTGAGTTTTGGCATTTAAGTCCTGTTTCTCACAAACTATAAGCCTTGATGAATGAAACTTGGTTTATAGTTGCATCTATAAATGTTCATCCCGATGCATATTTAAAATATTATAATTTATTAAATTGTGTTTTTGCTTAAAAAAATTTTTTCTAAAAGAATTGGATTAATCGTGAATGTAACATCACAATATATTCTTTGTTTATGAAATCAGTTTATGGTAGCTGAAACATTTAGTTCAGTGGAATTCTTGTTTAGTCTTAAATGTTGTAATTGTTATTCAGCACAATGTATTGTCATTTGGAAACAGGAATCTGTTAATAAAAAGTAACTAAATTACTTGCATATTGCTTGTTTTTATACTTGCATGTACAATGAAATATGTGTGTCATATGCAGGGATCTGCCTTGAGTGGTGAAAATAACACGATGAAGGTTTTTTGTGTGCATATCACTGAACACATGGTGGGTTTGGAAGGGGTGAGAGGTAGTCGGCAGCATAACTGGAAGCAGCAGTGTTGGTCGGAACCAACCAGTGTCAATCATCATAGGCAGAATTATGCCTATGTGCATCTTCAGTGTGGTCATTCATTAAACGTTTTGTTATTAGCCTTACAAAACAGAATTGTTCTGTGAGCAAACAAAGCATTGGTTAACCATTAAAAAGTCGCTGGTGCTGTTAGTTTCAATTTTGACTTCTCACGAAACTATAAACAAGATTTTTGGCGCACTGGAACTAATTTTGCTGTAATGTGTATGTCATTGGAATTTAAAGAAAGATAAATTGTAGGCAGAACTATTAAAATGTTTCTTTGATAATATTTTCAGTTTTGTTAACTGTGGTAAACATTTAATATGAACAAGCTATTGATAAAACTTGTTTAGTGTCTAGTTCAAGGCACACATTAAGTCAATACTTTTCTTAAAGGGACATTCCTGAGTTTTTCTCCATTGCAAAATGTTTCTGAATAATAAAATATTTCTATGATTAAACTTACATATTAAATATATTTTCTTGTTTAGAATATCAGCGTCTGTATATTCAATGTGTTTCTGGTCTTAATATTTCTAAGAAGCCCAAACTGGAATTTGTCGTCAAATAATTTCGTACGTACGAAAATACAATATTTTAGGAAATAAAATGAAATTTAACCTAGTACAGATATTAGAACGATCAGAAACACATTTAATTATACAGCCACTAATATTTTATGCAGAAAAATATATTTGATATGTAATTACAATCGTTAAAAAGTCTTGGTCGATAACATCTTAAAAATTGCAGCAAACTCAGGAATGTCCCTTTAAGAACCATACTTTCTACGTCCGTTGAGACTAGTTTAATCGTACTAATCATTTCAGAACTTTAGTTGCACTGTCCGAGGACTATTTGAGAATAATACAAAGTGAAACATTTTTGTTTTGGTCATCCATTTTGAAAAACGTTTGCCTATTAAAATGCTGTTGCATAGTCCAAGAAAATGTGTCCAGAAACGTAAGGCTAGCCTGAACGTCATTTTTGCTGGGAATTGTTTTATAATGCACCTCGCTATCGCTCTGGGAATAAAATAATTCACAAACTCGTTTTATAAATTCCGTATAGTACTCCCGCTATATACATCATCCCACAGACAAAATAGCACACGACGGCCTATAATATGCCAGTTGTGGAGCACTGGCTGGAACGAGAAATATCCCAATGTGTTCACAGATGGGGATCTGGTGCAAAATGCTTCAGATCGTTTTTTATACAGAAAACAAATAGTTAAAATAGGACAATGTTGTTGAGTAAGATTGCAAGCTTATTAGTCAACACCTTTTAATTCAAAGGATCAATCAATCAGATTAGACCATCTGTAGTCAGGGTTTGTTTAGGCCTAGTGGTGTGGTCGGGTCTGGCTGGGGCAGGTAAAGAATAAACGCAAACAACCGCGACGTTCTGCAGAATGACCGTTATAAGAGTCTTCGGAAAAACAGGTCAACTACAATTAGCCAGAAAATGACGTGGAGGCCAGGAATCTTTCTAAAAAAAGAATCCACCCTGATGGTGAAGGCTGTCGGAACGAGAAGCATCTTAGCGTTAAATTGGTCCCAATGACAGCATACATCCCAGTAAACCCCTCCCCCAACAAACTTTATTTAATTGAGAAAAACAATAAAATGGAGGACTCGCAAGACGAGCACATGGATTGGGAATGATTCTAAAGATTAACGTCGCTAAAAGTTCCAAAAGCCCGCCCTTCAAAAACATCTCCCCACCTTATATATCCTAACAGGATTTACCAAACATTTGCTTTTTATGGGTGTCCCCCTCCTCCTCCCAATATAAATCGTGCAAACGCCAATAGTTCGAATTCTATTTTAATATACAAATTAATATTTAATTAACTTTTTATAGTTGACAGAAATCTTTGACGTAAAACTTTTTAACATTTACATTCCTTTTTTTTTTTTATTCAATGACAGTATATATAGCATTGTATATTTGTTGTCCTCTGTTCATATGATAAAACTGAAGGAACATTTCCCCCAATTTATTTCTCATTTAAATTGTTTTAATAATGCAGAATTATTAACCTTATGAGATAATACTTACTAGGCCTACACATGCACGGTGATAATTTAATTCCTCCAGTGATCAGCATTATTTAAATCGTATGTTGTTGTTTTTTTCAGTGAGAGGTTATAGGCTACTGGAGTGCACTATTGGATTTATTTTAATTTCTTCAAACTTTGTGTGCAATTTTCACCTTAAAGTTAACTATCATAGAACGGTATAAAGAACAAGCTTTTCGAAAAACATCAAGTTAGATGTTTTCAAGCTTCTTTCTAAAAATATTTTATACAGTTAAAATGAACAGTTTTCCAAATTATTTCTCGAAGAAACAGTACCTGCATATGGTACTTAAAACCCTGCGATAATCTCGTGAAAGCTGCAGGGCCTTGGCTAGCGGGGGGAGGAGGGGGAGGGAAGCATTATAGAAACTTAAAGAAAACTCTCTTCTTAACTGTTTAAGGAATTTTAGACTATTAACTACTCAGTTGCCCCCCAAAACAAAAAATCCTAGCTACGGTCCTGAGCTGATATATCAATCCCCATTCATTGTGAACTTCAACATCTGATGTGCTTATGATATAATAGGTATTAATAAAAAAAATATAAAAACCCCCCCAAACATTTGCGACTATTGAGATATATCCTTTGAAAAAGTCGAACATATATGTGGGCGTTAGTCCGTTTACAATATCTTTAATGCAAATCCGAAATACCTACATGTATGAATGGACTAACGGACAGTCTGGCGTACTGACTGACGGGCGCACAGATGGTTAGATGGACGGATACATTTTTAAGAACCCGAAGTTTTGAGATAATGTTGGTGATAAATTTATATAGATGTGTGATTTATTAATTAGATCGTGTTTACTACCCTTTTATAAATTATAAACTTAGCAAAAATAAAAATTTCAGCGTTAACTGTACATGAAAACGATAAAATGCCATATTTTATTGGATATTAATATTTACTTTTTTATTATCCTTAAGCGTCAAAGATTTTGTTTTTGTCCTATGGGGCTAGCTCTATTTTAAATTTTATTACGCTTTTACAAGTTTTATTAATGACAAATAAAAGAGAACCAGTCGATTATCCCGCCGGACAAGTTGGGTCTTGTGCATATTTCAACAGTGCAGTTTATGAAACATCCCTCTTAAGTCAAGGCTGTCTTCAGCGAAACGAATCATGCGTTTTGTGGGAGTACATTGATTAATTAATGTAGACTGGATTTTTTCCAACTAACTGGGTTATTTTTGATGTTATTCCGTTGGAGGAATATTAATTTCCATTTTTGTGTATGTATCATTTTTATTTGTTTAAGCAAAATGTCATGTAACAGTTACTGAGTTGCTAATCAGTCTAAATAAACCTAACCTGTGCGATTGCAACTGCATGCATGCTCATTGCTAGCCTACGTTTCCCCAGGTCATATGCAGACTGAGAACGTAGGGGTCTGTTGAGCAAAAAAGTAGGCAGTGATATTTACTGAGTACAGTGAGATGTATTTGTAATGGTAAGTATGAACAGCGGCGACAGTAGCAGCAGCAGTCTACCAATGGAGACTCTTGTACATGTTTGCTGCATAAATCTTAGAGTAGCCTGGCGTCTAGCTTGAATACTCTAACAAGGGGTGCAGAAATGGAAAATATTTCACTAACCCTGTGGACCAGAACCAACTAAAATGTACTAGCCTGCCAGTATTTCTACTAGTTTGCCAGCCCATAGATAAAAATATTATTGTTTAATAATATTATAATATACACTTCAAATGATAGTCTGATGCCATATATAACTGTAAATAAAAGAAATAAAAATGAGTGTGTTTTTAAATAAAACATTTCCTTCCTTCAAATGATAGATATAAATTTGACAATAACATTATTAATAACATCACATGGCAAACAAAATAAAAGAGACACTCAAGCTCCTCCACCCCCGAAACCTTGACTAGAAGTTATATTGTTTAACTTGTCCGTCAGAATTTTTACTTGCATTTGGCGAGCGGGCGAGTACTTTCTGCACCCCTGTTAACCGTAAGACCAAGACAGACATTTGGACAGTTATGATGCTCTCATTATAGCCAGAGAAAACTATATCAAATCTGTGCACTCTATGCCTACCAACCAATTCTCGCTCAAATACAACAATGATCCTATGTTTCACGTTAAATATCTTTACATTGATCATTGATCTCGTAATCTCACGATACATGCAGTTACAAATGAAGTATCGAAAACATATGTTGATTGAAATTGAGTGATGGTATGATAGCAGCAGAGGTGTGTTGATAGTGGAAACATGACATTTTTAACACCAGTCACCACATACATGTAGTATAGATTATACTGACCGATAATATATAAATCTAGGGTGACATTCAAAGAAATAACTTCAATGAATTTGTCACCAGTTAGCATGACATTTTCTACAATTCAAGTGTAGAGCAAAGTGTTTTTCTTCGTGTAGTGTTGGTACTGGTTAACAACATGTAAGTTTAATGTCATGGCTGGACTCAAGAATAATCAAACTAAAGCTCTGTGGTATCAGACTTAGAATTTTTTTTTATTTTAGACACAGTAGCTTGCGACCATTTGGTTGTCGACGATTGCCAAAGCATTACACAGAGTACAACTGAGCTAATAGGGAAATTCCCACAAGCTACTGCCAGTAGGAGCACTTTATACCAACATTACTACATACTACCCCCTCAAGTGAAGCTATGTCCCGGAGCTGTGGACCACGAGTAGTTGAACTGTTATGGGTCCTAACTGGGTTATAATTGTATTCTACGTCAGTGCCAAATGTAACAGAAAAATCAACCTCCACTGAGGGGATTCGAACCACGGACTCTCAGTACGAGAGTCCAGTGCTCTACCAACTGAGCTACTGCCAGTAGGAGCATTTATACCAACACTACTACATTAAGATTACTAATACAGGGCTTCCAGAATTTTCATAAAATCCACTAGCCATGGGATCAGCGATTTTAAAAATGTACTAGCCATGATTAAAAATTCACTATCCCTACTTTACTTAAAAGTTAACACAATTTTACTAAATACTAGTAATAGTCAAATATGTTACCTAAAGAGGAAGATAGAGCTTAAAAACACTAACATTGGGGGTTGGATGTGGGCAGGATATTTATATTTACAAAAATAAGACTTAACTGCAACATTTGACCCCAAAAATTCACTAGCCGTCGGGCATGGCAATAGTAGTTATTTAGTGACCCAACATTGAATATCACTAGCCATGTGATTACCATTATCTAGAAGCCCTGTAATACTAGTTGTAGTGTACAGTACATGTGCTTTAAATGTGTTTATCACATTGTTACATATTCTATCGAAAAGAAGAAAGACTGCAGTGATAGATATTTGCAATGTACATATAAATGTACATGTATAGTCACATTTTCTGTTTCAGCAACATGGATGAACCTCCAAAACCTCGCCCTCGTAGGTTGTCTAAACATCAACTACTTGGTGATGAGAGTCAAGCTGAGCAAGGCCTGGCAAATCCAGCCGTGGTTAGTAATAAAAATAGTAACATATTTTACCATTAATTAATCCAAGAAGGGTTATGGCTTGTACACTAATGAAAATGTTGATCATTTTGAACGACTTGTTACATGAATACTGGCATACATAAGATTTTTTTTTTTTTTATGTTATAAATGTATTATTACTATATATATGTATTATATCTGTTTAAATTATTATAGTAGATATAGTCTACACAATATATGAATACTATGTAATATTGAATAATTAACATGCATGTGTGTTTTTGTCTATACTAGCAAATGGATGGTGAAAAAGCCTACCAGACGTTTAGTCAGACAGAAGGGGAGTCATCGGCAGCTGAGGTACGTGTAAAAACTAATGTAGTAACTATATGACGGTATATATGCTCAAACAGCCACCTTTATTAATGTAGCAACGAAAACATTGATCAAAGGAAAGGAATGTTTAATTAAATACATTTCAAACTATGGTTGTTTGGTGTCAAACGTATGACAACTGCAATACTTGGTCTAGAAAATTAGAGGAAACAAAATCTGTTTTAGTACATAGGTTACTGTTAACTATTACCGAAAAAATTTAGTCTCTTGTTTCTTCTTTCGAACAGACAGATAACATATGGTGTTGGTATAGGACTAGTTGATATGGAGAAAATGCAAATAGGGCTTTCCACAAAAAAATAGGTCAGGGGTCGAATTAAAAAATTTGTAGGGCCCAGCAAGTGTTGCCTTCGGTTTAATAACAACAATTATGGCACCAAGGCTAACTTTTCCTTCAAAAGACGGACACGAATGCAACTTACATGTACTTTGTATCAAGTTTCTGAGACAAAAATTATTTCACTTTATGGTTCTGAACTCTAGGCTGTGTAATTTGTTGGATACAGATGCCTTTTAATAAAAGTAGAAATGTGACAGACAGCTGTGTTATACATGTACTTGTAAGTTCTATGATATCAAATTATAGTATTCACAAAGGATTTAAATGATGACCTGAGAACAATAGTCTCTCTTTAACAATTAAGAATGAGATTTGAGCACTGAGAAATTGATATTGTTTTAAAATGTCATATAATATTAGATACTATTATTTTATCATTTGTGGAGATAATACACAAAATACCCTCAGTTAGTGGAAAACCATACAATGTCTAAATAGATCACTGGGTAACGCAACATAACTTTAGTTAATAATCCTCATTTTCAATGAATCACAGGATGGATAGTCTAGTACTGAATTATGCCATGTAGACATAGGTTAAGATTACACTTGTTGGATATGTTTTTAAACAACTCGTAAGATAAACGATATCTTAACGGCTGCTCATGTACTGAGTGTAGTATTCTCTATATACTTACATGTGTACTTACTATTACCATATTACAAATAATGCTACTAACACATTAAAGAAGAGGATCCTATAAAAAAAAAATGAGTGCACCGAATATACGGGCACTGCACAAGACTACTTCATCCTTCCTTCACTGCCTGTAGAAGGACTGCCATTCTCTCTCAGGACTGACTTGACAGAATGAAGCTTATTCGTGACTGCAATGTCCCAATCATCTTGCCAAGTAGATTTTTCATATTACATTTGTGTCGTCGCTAAATAATAAAATGCTGGGTTTAAAAAAAAATCTGAAGGGCACAGTTTCAAATCAGGTAAGGCACTGCAGCATTTTTCTTGCCGTTGACGCTGTAAGATTTTAGGAGCATAATTCAAGAAAGGAGGGCACCTACAACAATTGCCATCGGTGCTATGGTGAAATTCGAACCCTGATAGATTTTTCAACCCATTGATCTTCAAGCAATCATCCTATCTTAACTGTTAATACAGAAGGTTATACTTTATTACTATTAGTTATAATAATTTACCTATTAAAAGAATGTGTTACTGTTTATTTTGTTGCTGGTATTAATTAAAATACCATTGTTGAAAAATGGTCTTGATAGTCATGTCATATTTACTTTTATATCTTTGCTGAAATAAATTATAAATTATGTTGCTACATAAATTTTAATGACAAACCAAGACATTATAATATTATTATTTTCTTTGCATTTAATTAGAGTAATACTGATTAGGTTTGTACCAGTATTTAATTTTTAAAAGATATTCTCATAGTAATTATTTTTGTTATACATTGTATTTATTGGTTTGTAGATTGAAGAGATTGGACAAGCTAAGTCTCTTGTGAATGACCTGAAGACTCGCCGCAGACAGCGACAGAAAGAGGTGACTATTTTACAGTGTAATTGAAAAGACAGGTTATGGAAAATCAGTCATGATATTTGAACACCTATAAGTAGTATATAAGCTCTATTTCATAGTTGTAATTATATCATCTAGGTTCATGCATAGTTTTAGGGCCCCCTCTTGTAATTTTGTATTCAGTATAACAATAGGGGGTGGGGGGGGGAGTTTGGTTTACATTATGTTGAATTACATTTAGAAAGTGATGACTCTTTGAGGTGATGGAATTGTCTTGTATGTATTAAAAATGTGTCCGTGTGATTCAGCATATAACTATTAGTTAAAAAAAAATCTTTATTTTGTTTTAGAACAGATTATGCACAGTTTTTGAACAGCACTTACATTTTCATACACTGTTGCATATTAAAATGTAACAATGATGATTTCTTGCATTTTTTTTTTTTTTTTTTATCTGTTTGCCAGCTGTCTAAATTAACAACCCCTAAAGATGATGTGAGTGGCGAGTTAAAAACGGTTAAAATGAAGAGCAAGCAGAAAGTGGAGGAAACCACAAAGGAAGGACTAGCAGAAGCTTTAGCAGAAGCCAGGGAAGCTGCTGAGGTCAAAGAAGAAACAACCACGATGCCAGTGGAAACTGAAGATGGGACAGTTCCCATGCCGACAGAAGCTGAAGATGGCACAATACCTATGCCAGATGAGACCACTGCTAGAACAGAAGAAGGTTTGTAACATTAGCTGTGACTGGTGTTCTGTTTTATATAGACTACCGTTGAAGCAAAGTACGGTACTAATTATATTATTTCAACAACTCATAATGTTGAAAATATTTGTAAATTATTAATGAAGTAAGTTTTAAATTGTAATGGTACAAAAACGTGTTTGGATAGAAATAGTCATACTCTTTGAAAGTAAATGTTTTCTATGGCTGAAAAATTATGATTTTTATGATTTCCATCAGGTACTGTCGAGACTTCACGCACAGAGGAGGAACCGTCCATACCTTCACTGCCAGTAGAAACACCTAAAGAGGAACCAGCAGAGAAACCTCCAGAATCCCCACCGACCTCTCGTGGATTGTCACTTCGTGCTAGGATGCAGAGCAGATTACAGAAAGCTAAGGTACATTGCTAACTATTCCAGTAACTTATAACTTTTCATGACTCGTATGTATATTGTTAAATTCAATTTCAGGTCCTCATTAGCAATTCTAGAAATCAGAATAATTGTAATTTCAAGTGAGCAATGAAGAATTCAGTTACTATTGAATTTCATCAGATTTCAGATCCTGAAAGTGTGAGCAGAATAAAAAATTGCAGGTGTTCATGTTTGGTTTCTCTACACAGATGTCATCTGCCATTGAACTTGATGTTAAACTCTCCAACTTCAAATAAAGTCTGCTGATAGAACAAGTTCTTGTTGGCATTAATGACATATACTGTTGGAAAGCTATATTATATATGCATTTATTGTCATTCCACAATTGAGAACATTTATTTCTCCCATCCCTAGCCATGCAAGACAGGCATATTCCATGACGTCATCACTTGCGGAATAAATTGGTCTTTCATGACCAAGTGACTTCTATTGTTTGAGATGATATTAACATTGGATGACCTCACGTAAACGGCAAAATAACGCAAGAAATGCCTTTTATATTTCTTAAAAACCTGCTGCCATAATAAAATTATACTATCATTTTCGGTTTATACTTCTGTTATAAACCATTTTTGGGTACAATCTTTTCAATAGTTATGATTATTTTATTGTAAGATAATTTTGTTTTTTTTTAGGTTTTTCACGCTTTCCCAAAATGCTTGTTTTTCATCTACTGGATGGGAGAAAAATAATCCTCCATTATGTATCCATTTGGGACAGAGCTATTCCACCCTCGGGTACATGCCACGTCCCTGACAACAAATTATGTACCCTCGGGTGGAATAGCCCTGTCCCACATAGATACATATGAAGGATTCTTTTAATCTCTGTTTTTTTATGACCCTATCTGGATGTAGTATCTGTCCATACAGGTGATACAGCATCCAATTCACACTGGCCATCTGTTATGTGATATACCCATGTCCAAAAAAGTCAATACTCAGTATTACAAAATAACATAGGCAAAATCCAGCCAGAGGGTTTACCATAATTGAAAAATACAAATTGTTTCAAGTCTTCCCCAATTACCTATGCATGTGAACCCAGTGTTTAGTTTACTCTGTGGATACAATTTAAACTTTAATAAATTTATTTCAGTAAAATACTGTATTTCATAAGAAATATTAATGTTGTTATAGAATTTGGCCACAGCAATTAAACAGTGCTGTTAAGAGATCAATAAAAGAAACATTCTTTCAGTAATATATAATAAATATTTCATTAGGTATTTGTTAGAAGTAATGACAGTGTTCTATGTGGTCGTTTGTTTGGGGATTAATGTTTTAACGAATTCAGGCCATAGGAATTTTATGGGAAACACTTTTTCAGTTCTTTGCCTTGGAACCCATCGGAAACTGTATTTAGGTTCCGTTGAATAGTCATACTCTGTATAATAATCATGGGAAACGAAATTTCGGTTCCGTGATTTTACCGACACAGTACCAGAAACCGATCGTTTCCATGAAATCCAAAAGTCTGGAATTGCACGTAAAAATAAAATACTTTTGTTACATCCAAAACAGTTGTTCTTTTCTTTTTATGTCAAACGAAACTGGCATTATTGACAAAAAACACTCAAAATGTTTGCTTGTATGAGGTATAGAATCCTCGTTTTGGAGTTTGCTAAAAGTGTTCAAGAAGTAATAAATAAGGCCAAAAAAGGAGAACAATTATATTTTTGGAAAATTACTTAGGAGATCATGTATTAGATTTCGGGACAGTTTTTACTGCATACATTTATTTCCTTTGCAGTTTTGTCTACCATTATATTATGTGACAGTAGTTCTATTTGATTAATATTTAGTTTCAATGTTTTAAAATCTTTACAGGAAAAAGCAGAAACGGAGCTACGTGAGGAAGCCCGTGAAGAGAGACGCCTGAAAGATAAGCGTCAGTCGACCCTCACTAGGTTTGATACAGAGGTGTGTGAGAGCTGCCAATGTTAATATTTTCCGTTATTGGTATAACCTGATATGATAGTGTCTCCACAGGGCTTCTAGAATTTTTATAAAATTCACTAGTCATGGGATCAGTAATATAAGAAATTTACTAGCCACAATTAAAAATCCATTAGCCCTACTTTACTTTTAAGTAAATGTAATTTTACTAATTAATAGTAATAATCAGATATGTCACCTAAAGAGGAGGATGGAGCTTAAAAATACTAAGATTGGGGGTGTGTGGGGGTGAGAGTAGGTTACAGGATATTTATATTTAAAAAATGCAGCATTTGACAACTTTTGTTTTCACTAGCCATTGGGCATGGTAATATTAGTTATTTACTAGCCCAAGATTGAATATCACTAGCCATGGGAGTGGGGCTACCTTAATCTAGAAGCCCTGCTCCAAAATGTATTGTTATTAGTCCCTTTCCTTGTCCATCCGGAGGGAACTATAGGTTTCGTCACCATCCGTCTGTCTGTCTGTCCATTTGTCTGTCCCACATATAGTTTTATGGTCCTTTTATCACAGTGCCTCAAGATATTGATTTGACATTTTGTATATAGCTTTATCATGTACTGTTACAGATCAAGTTTATCTTGCGTGGCGATTTACCCATTTTTCACAGAGTTATGGCTCTAGAACTTAGTAGATACTAAAATATGTAGGGACAATACTCTTAAAATGGTTGTAGTTTGTTCTGTTGGTGATAGTAGCTCGTAACTGTTTTGATGTTACTGTTTGACACATAGAGAATTTTGAGGATATTGTTTTTCAGTAAGAATTACATCGAACTGAATCATCAATTACAGGTTGTGAGCACAAATGTAATATATACTCATTTCCAGTTTTCAAATAAGATTAAAATATTTTTGAATAAATGATGAATTTATTCATGATTACCGGTATGCACTTACATATACATGTAAATGATGTTTTAGTCAGATGAAGAAAAATAAATACCTATAGTCCCACAGGGAACGCCTTTTTCATCCTATAGAATTTACCACAAGTTATTTATTTCTGAGCCAAAAACGTTTTGTTTTATTTAACGATGCCACTAGAGCACATTGATTTTTTATCTTATCATCGGCTAGTGGACATCAAACACATGGTAATTCTGACACTGTTTTTTTAGAGGAAACCAGCTGTCGCCACATAGGCTACTCTTTTACGACAGGCATCAAGGGATCTTTTATTTGCACTTCCCACAGGCAGGATAGCACAAACCATGGCCTTTGTTGAACCAGTTATGGATCACTGGTCGGTGCAAGTGGTTTATACCTACCCATTGAGCCTTGCGGAGCACTCACTCGCGGTTTGGAGTCGGTATCTGGATTAAAAATCTCATGCCTCGGCTGGGATCCAAACTCAGTACCTACCAGCCTGTAGACCGATGGCCTAACCAAGACGCCACTGAGACCGGATTCTGAGCCGATTGATTTCTTAATTGGACACAAAAATAGTATTTTTTTATTAGACAGACTATAGTTTGAACTATTCTGAAATGTTTTTGTTTTTTTTGTATTGTATTTTTGTTGTTGTTTTTAACAGATGAGTGAAATAGATATTGAAAGGCTGGCAGAAGAAAGACGAAATAAAGTCAAACAACGCTGGTTGAAGATGGGAATGACTGTTGACATGCAAGTATGTGTCAATTATAATATAGTAATTCTCACTGGATAGAAACTTATATATTTATGAGTTTGTATTTGACAGGACATAGTGACACTAGAAATCCTTTATTAGTCCTGTGTACATGAAGAATTTACAAAGACCAGGGTAAAGTTAACAACACCACCAGAGCACATTGATTAACCACTGGCTCTGGATGTCAAAGATTTGGTAATTCTGGGACATAGTCTTAGAGAAAACTTGCTGCATTGTTCCACTAACAGTGTTCCAAAGTACATTAAAATTTTATTTTATTTTATATAAACGGTCTTCCCCTGAAAGACCCAGCCAACCAAGATATTACATTGCCAAACTAAAAAGATATAAATTCATATGTTAATATAGGATTTTTGGGTCACTTTAAAGTTCGATGGAGGTGTACACCCCCTGAATTTGCACCTGAAGTTTTAAATATGAATATCAATTAGGCCCATACAGAGGAGGTGAATGTATAACAATTCACCAAAATTTCCTTTCAAACGTTTTCATCAAAATAAGACCATGCATATCTTTTTTTGTAGCATTAAACTTAATATGAATAATTTTAGGTAGAGACTTAAGGTATTTTGACATGGTCGAGATAAAGAGATAAGGAAATATCTTCTGCCATATTGGCAGGTAGTATTTTTTAATAGGTATTTCCCACATTCAGAGTAGCAAATGGGAGATAATTCAGCTGGATTAATCCTGTGATGTACGACACATCAGGCAGATCAGAAACTCTTAACACAAAACTAATTCCCATTTCAATAACATTTTTTAGGTAAATATTAATCTGTCGAATTTAGTTCCATAATATATTTTGTTTTCTCTCAGGATAGTGGTATGCCAAGTATAAAAATGGCGCACGATTTCTTTACACGTCACTGGGGTTCAGAGGATGAAGAAGAACCAGCCAAACCTGAGGTGAAACCGGAGAAGAAACCCGAAGAAACAGCAGAGGAAGAGAAACCGGAGGGTGAGAAACCAGAAGGAGAGAAGCCAGAAGGAGAGGAAACCGAACCCAAAGAGCCTGAACCGGCTGAAGGTGAAGCTGAACAGGTCAGCCATTTTGAATTTTTTTAAATCCATCAGCTAAATTAACAGAAAAGGTTTTTTTTTATTATTAAAAATTAACTACAAATGCAACAAGATGTGGTTCAGTACATTAACTGTGAATCAAGAATTTTAATGTTTTTGTTCTGTAAATACTAACTGTTTGTATTTTTATAAAATGTTGAGAGAGGCCTTAATATGGTTGATCCCAAAACCATTTATTTTTACAGCAATAAAATATGGTTAAACAAATTAAAAGTTTTGTTCCCTGCATCAAACAAAACACATTTCATTTATTTCTGTGCTTGTGTCCAGTTAAAATGTAAGCACACTGTTCTCTGCTCAAACTTCAGAGATGTGGATTGCCTGTCCACAGGGTTCGTATGGAGTCTGGATAACTTTGAAAAGTATGGAATTTTGAAAATCTACGTATTTTCCAGACCTGGAAAAAGTATGGAAAAATACCTTTTTTGCAAGTTGGTTTAGAAAAAGTATGGAAATTCGTCTCTAGGACTCATTTAGAAATTTTTTGTTGCGTGAAACCGGCGGAATCTGATGAATCTAACAATTGCCGACATTTGAAGTACGTGCTTTCGCAATGCATATGACAAAAAGATCGTCCATTTTGTCAAATTTTCCAAAAATATGGGGGATGTATTGAGTAATGTAAGTCTTGAAAAAAAAAAATTTGTCTTGAAAAAGTTCTGGAATTTTTATGTTTCCAAGGTTTATGAACCCTGTGTCCAGGTTAGTTAAAAATTTAAACAGCTGAATATTATTGTCTAGCGAATTGGTATTTTGTTCTCCGGGTACTAGGAAATTGTGGTTAATGCCACCAGATATAAATGTCTCAGCCTTCCTCCCCTTCCCAACTTAGAATTTCTCAGATAAAATTCAGACATCCTTCCTACAGACCTGTGAGTGTCATGGTCATGTTATGGGCAAGATATTTTGTGTTTCGTGTTGATTTTTCACAATACCAGTACTGTGACGGATGTGAATTTGATGCAAGTTAACCAGTGCTCCACAACTGGTGTAAAAAAGACTGTGGTAGGTACTGTCCTGTCTGTCGGATGGTGCATATAAAAGATCCCTTGCTGCTAATCGAAAAGAG
Source organism: Gigantopelta aegis (assembly GCF_016097555.1). Lineage (NCBI taxonomy): Eukaryota > Metazoa > Mollusca > Gastropoda > Neomphalida > Peltospiridae > Gigantopelta > Gigantopelta aegis. The sequence continues at coordinate 35,345,269 of NC_054704.1, read as the reverse complement.
TAGCCCATGAAGTGGTGACAGCGAGTTTCCTCTCTCAATATATGTGTGGTCCTTAACCAATATGTCCGACTCCATATAATCGTAAATAAAATGTGTTAAGTACGTTGTTAAATAAAACATTTTCTTCCTTCTTTTGATGCAAGTTATAAAAGATTATTTTGTAAATTATTTATTTTTATCGTTATAGGAAGAAGAAACAACAGATGGTGAGCATGAATCATTTTTGCATGAGGTTGATGACAGGATTTAAAAAATTTCCAGATTTGTTTTGCTATTTGTCAAAATTTGTCCATATGCTCTGAAAAAAATGAACGATGTAGATTTAGTTGATGCTTCTGAATATGGGCCACCATTTTAGAGCATTGTGCAACCCAAACCCTAGAGCCAGTCTCAGTACCTGACCACCATTATTAAATTTTCATGATTTTTAACATAGTACTTCACTTATGGGTTGAACCCCCCACCCCCACTTCAACCTTCATTTAATATCCTATAGTAGGTATATCTGGAAATAAATCTTCATTTGTAAATATACAGAATTTAAGCTGGAAAATAGGATATTAGATATTTTAAAATTTTTATTTCAAAATGTATAACCATCATCAGTTTGTCTTAAGTAGCAGAAAAAATATTCCAACATGAATATGCTAATTCTTTTTATTATCTGTGTGGCAAATGTATTATGAAATATATTTTCCAAATCCATGTTCATTTTGTATTTGACAATTTAACCAACGATAGCTAAAACTCTTAAAGTCCATATAACATATACCATAATTTATGATTCAATATATTTCAGCCAATTTACAAACTACATTATCTTTTTTCTTTTCAGATAAACAGCCGTTACTTGGGGAGAAAGACGAGGATGAGTTGGGTTTTGGGATGGTGGTGATGAAAAAGCCTGAATTCATTGATCCCAAACAGCAGGAAGAACTGCGGAAGAAGCTATTGTTTTTGCCCTCTAGCAGACCAGGTAACAAAACAAGGAATCCACACAGCCTGCGGTATAAGGTCTCACTACACAGATGTCATCTGCCATTGAAACCCATGTTAAATTGCCCAATTTCAAATGAAGATTGCCAATAGAACGGGTTCTCGTTGACACTAACAAACATACACCATTGCGAACATACATTATATAAGCATTTATTTTCACTCCAAAATTGAGAACATTTCTGTCTCAGTTTTTTGCTCCAGACAGGTGGTTCATTAACTGATTCACTCCGGCTGTCTCTTGTGCTATACACCCATGTTCCAAACGGTCAATGCACAGTATTACAGAATAACATGGGCAAAATACAGCCAGAAGGCTTACCATTAGACATATATATTGTTTTAATTCTTCACCATTTTCTGGAAGTGAATATGTGAACCATAATGTGTCACAATTAGGAACTATAGTGGACCATGATGAATGAATTGTCACCCGGAAGTGAACTGTGTAGTGAGACCTAATATTATATATTCATGACATTTTTTCCTGTGCACCTAATAAAATCGGGGAGGGGGGGGGGGTGGGGGGGACATAGCCCAGTGGTAAAGTGCTTGCTTGATGCATGGTTGGTGTGAGATTGATCCTTGTTGGTGTACCCATTTGGTTATTTCTCATCCCAGCCAGTGCACTATGACTGGTATACCAAAGACTGTGATATGTGCTATCCTGTGTGTGGGATGGTGCATATAAAAGATCCCTTGCTACTAATGGAAAAATATAGTGGATTTCCTCTCTAAGACTATATGTCAAAATTACCAAACGTTTGACATCCTATAGCTGTTGATTGATAAATCAATGTGCTCTAGTGGTGTCATTAAACAAAACAAACTTTTAACTAATAAAATGCTCTCAAACCATCTGTAAAGTTTGTAGATAGCTGAAATTTGTAACTTGTGTGGACATACTATAATTGTGCAAATTGTCTCTTAATATTTATGAATAAATAGTTTTTTTAAAAACCAGATTGATTTTACCTTCGAGATGGTTAAATACAAACCTTGTGCAAAACATGCATAGGAAATTTTTTTCTCGAGTATACCCGGTATATGGAAAATTTTGTTTTGTTTTTACTGAAAATACCCCAGTATCTTATTTAATTAGTGACTATTATGTCACTTACATAATGTAATTGCACCGGTCTTGGTGGTGTAGTGGTTAAGCCATCGGACATAAGGCTAGTAGATACTGAGTTCGCCTCCTGGTCCTGGCTCCTACCCATAGTTTTAACAACTCAATGGGTAAGTGTAAGGCCACTACACTGACTTCTCTCACTAACCTCTAACAACAAACTGCTATCCCTCTGATCTGACGGAACAGTCCAGATAGCTGAGGTGTGTGCTTAAACATTAATTGAATATAAGCACAAAAATAACCATGAATGAATTAATATAATTTCATTTGTATCAAAGCCAGGCACATGCTGTCCTGTCTGAAAGATACCTATTAGTTAAACATTGTGCTGCTGTGTTAAGAATGACTCAAAATTGGTTTTTCTCTTGTTGCTTATTATAAGTTTCTTTTCTTACATGGAACATAAATTTGAATTGTTGTAGCCACTGATGTACTCTGATATTGTTAATTATAGGGTTAATTTATTTGTTGGTAGTTCTGACATAATTGTCGTCTTTGACGTCAACATTAGCGTGTGTGTGTGTGTGTGAAGGTGTGTGTTAGGTTTATATCATATCTGTGATTAACTATCGGTGGTAGTTCTGACATAATTGTCGTCTTTGAAGTCAACATTAGCGTGTGTGTGTGTGAAGGTGTGTGTTAGGTTTATATCATATCTGTGATTAACTATCGGTGGTAGTTCTGACATAATTGTCGTCTTTGAAGTCAGCATTAGCGTGTGTGTGTGTGTGAAGGTGTGTGTTAGGTTTATATCATATCTGTGATTAACTATCGGTGGTAGTTCTGACATAATTGTCGTCTTTGAAGTCAACATTAGCGTGTGTGTGTGTGTGTGTGAAGGTGTGTGTTAGGTTTATATCATATCTGTGATTAACTATCGGTGGTAGTTCTGACATAATTGTCGTCTTTGAAGTCACCATTAGCGTGTGTGTGTGTGTGAAGGTGTGTGTTAGGTTTATATCATATCTGTGATTAACTATCGGTGGTAGTTCTGACATAATTGTCGTCTTTGAAGTCAACATTAGCGTGGGTGTGTGAAGGTGTGTGTTAGGTTTATCTCATATCTGTGATTAACTATCGGTTCTAGTACCAGCCTCAGAAAAGATCATTGGAGATGTAGAACCTCGGTATCTGGAGGAAGAAGGGTTCTATGTTGGAGTGCGTCCCCAGATTCCAGCTCGAAACCAGAACAAGATGGAACAGAGGCTGATACGTCAACCAGATAACAAGGTAGTGAAGTTATCATAAAATACTTTAACGTTGGATAAAAATTATATTTTAAGTAATGGCACTAGAATAATGCAGCATAGAGTATTAAAATGTAATATAATGCATATTAACTAAATAGTGCCATTGACAAACTTACCTTTTTAACCATCAAATTTTGGTAAACATTTCATGATTTACAGTGGCCAGTTTTTTAGAATTATTTGCATGTTTATTTAGTTATAGTGACTGGGCTAGCTCTGGTAAGGAGAACATTTTGCAAAATTATATTTTAAAAATGCAGACCAATAGTTATTTTTCAAAAATATACCTATCATTACACAATTTTTGTTCACCAAATTAAAATAAAATTCGCCAATTGTAATTAAAATTTGCAATTGCTGAATTTAGTGAGTCGCAGAGCTAGCCCTGAATGACTTGTATTGGTAAGAATGGTTATGTGGAAATGTATATAAAAGATCCCTTGCAATAAAGAAAAGAGTTGTCTTTGTAGTGGCAAGTGTTTGTTATCTTACATTAAAAAGCATAATTACAATGTATGTTATCATGAACTGTGTGTTCTCCATTCTGTTGAAGGGTCGGGTGTGGTTTGGTGAAGATGGGAAAGTAGTAGCCCTTCCAGATCCTTTGCGACCTTCACCTTCAAGGCCAGCGGTACCAGATGAACCAGATCCAGATTTGGAAACAGTTTTCAAGAAGGTATGACCTATTAACCAGGCTTTTGGGATGTGTTTTCTAATTTAAAACCACTGACTAATTTTAGAGGTTACATGTATGTTTCTTTTCTGTTTCTTATAAAATGCATTTATTGATACTACAAACACTTTGATGACCTAAGCATACATTGCAATAAGCAAAATGTTCTAATATTTAAATTAACACTAAAAAAAGCTAATAACAAAAATATGCGATGTCCAGTCTCTGTGAAAATAGTATCTAAAAAATGCCTTGCTGATAATTGGATTGAATATTTAAGAATAGTCTACTATATATTGCTGTGTTGCCCCCTTAATATCTTGTCCAAAAATGATGATATAGTGTTGAAGCTGACTAAACTTTTATTTAGGTGAACCAGACTCAAATATAAAATATATCAAGATAATGTCGGCCTGTCATTCAAGAGAGTAATCGTGGGATTTGTTTTCGTAAACCAAACAAAGTACAAATAACAGTTTAATAAAGATTTCAACATAGCTGAAAAAGGATAATGGTTTTTAAAAAGTTATTCCCTAATGTAGGATTACATTGTTCTGTTTGTTGTTAGTTTATTTCTGTCACTCTCAAATGAAACAAATACTCGTCATCACTAGTCAATAAATGTAGATTTTGTTTTTGTAAAGGTGGTGTAAATATATTATTTAGCACCCAAGACATAATTGTAATTATGAACAACTGCCACTTTTGTTGTTTTATAAGCAATGATATCCCTAACAAAATGAAAAGTTTGTAATATTTTATTATTAATGACAATAAGTAAAAATCATTACTTACAACCAATTAATTCTACAGTTGGGATCAAAATATGAGATGACAGTTAGTGAAAACAAACAAAATAGAGAGGCTGTTAAAAATACTGGTTAAATTAAGTAGCAGTAAGCTTTGGAAATCTGATGTGGCTGATCAGTTTTCGGCATTGTTGTTTCAATACGCACTGCTAATATATCATGATTTTGTTTAAAACAGTTTTGACTTTATGAATTGGCCAGGATGGCATTTAAAGACTTGAAACGTTGGCTAATACACAGCAATGTATATAGTATGTTATTGCTGCATATTTCTTCTCTAACACAGATTGCAATACAGCCGCTGATTAAACAGTGTACATGTATGTTAGTGTCACTGAATAAATATTAATTTCTTTTCTTTTGCTATAAATGTGTTTAACCATTACATTGTTAAGATTCACATTTTTAGGCAGTGGTACATGAATATGACCAACGATACATTGACGGTGGGATAGACGGAGGTGGCCAGTACCAGCTTGATGTGGACATCAACTCTCTTGAATTCAGCCATCATCACTTGTTCAGCAGAGAACATGTTCTGGCTGGAAAACTGTTTGATCTTTATGAACAATACTATATCAGGAGAAAGAAGAACATGACAGAGTTTTTAAGAGAAAAGGTTTGTTCTAAATGCTGCAGCCTCAACATATTTTTTCATATATTAGCATGTACAAATGATCATGGACTCACCACCCATTTTTCTATTTCCGTTTGGTGTTATCTGCAATCTAGATCACACTCGGATCAAGTTTTAATGAAATCGATACCTTGTCACATGCTACTTTGCGGAATATTTTATATTTGCGGAAAAGGTTTAAACAAAAATAAAAATGAAAAAGCTTGAAGATATTTGTTGAATGTTAGTGGCCAAACCACTTGGGAAAGACCTTATTTCATTAAAAAACAAAAAAAACAAAAAAACAAAAACAAATATTTATCATATAATATCTTACATTTTCAGTGCAATCAAAGTATGTGATATTTTTCAGATCACATACTTTAAGAATTTGATAACTTTGCAAATTAGATGTAAATTAATCGAGGTCACGGCACTAGGTTTATTGACATTTAAGCAAACGTACTTGTGTGACATTCCATAATTGACGTATGCATTCATAGTCATCGAATAAATACATTTCAATGGCAGTTTGACACTGAAAGCTGTCCAGCGTTCAGAAAACAAAAAAACGTTAAGCCCTAGTTTGTTTTGATGTAAGGACATCCAAAATGACGTCATTTCCATTCAAAAATACACAACGCCACATATTCTTACGTCATTTGAATATCTACTAATGACGGACTGGAATTAAAGTTGCGTGTACAGTTTACAAAAACATATTGTATTAAGCTTGAGATTATATGATAAAGGATTATTACCCTCGTGTATTTCGATATCGTCAATATCATATATTAGGAATAAAAATAATGTATTATGCTCGCCAGAGGCTCGCATAATACAATTTTTATTCCTAATACACTCTTGTAATAACTCACTCTCTCTCTCTCTCTCTCTCTCTCTCTCTCTCTCTCTCTCTCTCTCTCTCTCTCTCTCTCTCTCTCTCTCTCTCTCTCTCTCTCTCTATCTCTATATATATATATATATATCCTAAAATGACAAATAATTCAACCTTTTGGCTGTTTAATTTTTAAAATGACAACATCACTATGTTGTAAGTTGCATAATAGACTGTTTATGAAATATTTTAATACTAATAACTTTTGAGTTTATTAAAACTACAGCTGTTGTGTTTCTAGTTTGCAGTATCCTAATTTCCTGTTAGAAGGACGATGTAAAAGTTTGAGGTTTTAAATTGTGGTCTTTTAATGATGATCAAGTGCATTTAGTGCTTAATTCATTTGTTGATGAATCGTGTCAACCCTGTAATATTATTGGTGACAAGTGCTGAAATGTTTATTTTATATTTTTGTAGCTGCAAGCTTTGAAGGCATCAAAACTCCATTTAGAAGAACACATCACCAACAATAAGGTAAAAAACCAAAACATTACAGCACAATCTTGTGTGGTCGAACTTGGAAGGGTCGAATACACTGCTACGCTCAAACCGAAAATGAAGTCACAAGTTACACTTACCTGATGTTGACCGAATGGTTAGGTCGAACTGCCCGATGGGTCAAACACTGACAGTGTTCGAGCGAACGGAATTCAACTGTAGATGTAAAAATATATATATATATATATATAATGTAAATACGGTAAGTATTATAGAGCAGGCTATAGCTTGTGGGTTGTAGGATCAATTCACCTCACCGTATCTGGAGTTTTTCCTGTCCCAACTAATACTGGTTCATTAAAGCCCTGTGATCAATAGAACTCATTGGAAACCATTTTGTGATAATTGTGATAATGGTGGACTATGTTACATGATAATAGGTCATGGATTTTGATGACACACTGCTTTAAATGTTCATTAAAGTGAAATCTGGAGGCCTGCGTCCACTGTAGTCTTTTCATGCAGCCTTTTCATAAAAAGAAAATCTTATCTGGCAAAGGGCGTGATATAGCCCAGTGGTAAAGTGCTCACCTGATGCGCGCTTGGTCTAGGATTGATGCCCATTGGTGGGCCCATTGGGCTATTTCTCCTTCCAGTCAGTGCACCACGACTGGTATATCAAAGGCCATGGTATGTACTTTCCTGTCTGTGTGATGGTGCATATAACAGATCCCTTGCAGCTAATGGAAAAATGTAGAAGATTTCTGCTCTAAGCCTATAATTATGTCAAAATTATAAGAAATCAATGTACTCTAGTGGTGTTGTTAAACAAAACAAACTTTAAGTTATCTGGCAAATATATTTTTTAATCATGAGATGGTGTAGTGATCTCTCTAGGTTTAAATATCTGGGTAACTGTTGTGTGTTGTATTTTTCAGAGTGAAATGAGTGCCAGTGATCGTCAGAACTACGAGAAAAGACTTAAGGACTACAAATATGAAATCAAGTAATCTTTACCACATTTAATTAGTTGTTAGATAGCAACTCCTATTTAGTATTTTAAAATTGTGTGATGATCTCCGAGACATACTTAATGAATCATGACTCGATACTCAATAAAATGTTCCTGGTAGACCAGGTTTTTTCTTATACCTACCAGTGCCACATGACAGGTACATCAAAGGCCATGATATGTACTGTCCTGTCTGCTGGAAATTACATGTAAAAGAATCCACTTGGGTTATAGGATTGAATTTGACCCATTTTCTTATTTTTTTTTTTCATCCCAGCCAGTGTACCATGACTAGTATATCAAAAGCCTTGGTATGTGTTGTCCTGTCTGTAGCAAAATGCATATAAAGGTCACTTGCTGCTATTAGAAAAAAGTTGTGGGTTTCCTCTGAAGACTGGGAGTCAGAATTGTCAAATGTTTGACATTCTGTAGCTAATGGAAGGAAATGTTTTATTTAACGACGCACTCAACACATTTTATTTACGGTTATATGGCGTCGGCCGTAGCTAATGATTAATGAATCCATGAGTTTTAGTCATGTCATTAAACAAAACAAACTAAATAAACTAATAAAAATGTCAGTATGTAATATGGAAATAACTATTCCTGTCCTTTCCTTTTAACTGTAAAGTATATTTTCTCCCTGTAGACAGACACGCATAATGCGGGATCGTGAAGAGGATATAGACCGTACACTATTGAAGAACAATATCCACACGTGGAAAGAGCTAAAAACCCAGCGAGAAGAACAAGCATACACGAACACATCACTGAAACTGAACATTACAAGGTAACATTACACTTTCAAATTTGTCATTAAAAAAAATCATATGTATTTTAACAAAAATGTTGTTCGTTGTAAGCTGATCAGAAAGTCTTTATTTCTTTATTTCACATAAGACCACCAACCAGTAGCATCAGAATTTTATAACCATAACAAATAAATATCTATACACACGTGTCAGGATTAAAAGAATCGTATCTTTGTTGTATATACAAACATAAATAGATGTAAATTTTGAAATCAGTAACAGAAGATCAACCAATATCAAATTCTCTGCTAAGTTTTCGACCTGTTGGTGTTTTGATCTTTTGTGTATTCCAGCTCTTTTTCTTTATGATTTTTACTATTTTCTGCCATATTAATTGTTTGAATTTCGTATAAAATACTGTTAACTTACTGTAGTGAAGAGACCAACAAAGTGGAGGATCAGGTCTGGTGGAAAAATGAAATTGAGGAGGAGCTATGTGAATTGAGGGAGGAATTTGAAGAGGAATTCAAACACAGATTAGAAATCTATAACGAGCAGATGGTAGCACTGGAGAAACAGAAGGAAGAAAAAGCAAGTTTATTATTATTGATTTAGACAGTATTTTAGTTAGCAAGTTTTAAACCTGTATTAAGACCTTTCTATACATTATAGCAATACATTTTACACCAAGTAATATGACTGACACTAATTTTAGCAGAGGCAACTAAATATTTAAACACTGTACGGAAATTTTATAACAGCAGTTTAAACACATTTGTTAAAAAAAAATTCTACGTTTCGACGGCATCCCACTGCCTTCCCACTACCTTCATCAGAGAATTGTAATTAGGTAGAGAATGTAGGGATGCAGAATGTAGGAAAAAATTGTAATGAATGTGTTTAAATATTTAAAGTCAATTAACATAATAATTCAATTTGGGATTCTGTTTGGTGAAGTATAAGTTGCTGACATATATATGGATTATTGTGTAACCTAAAACATTACATTAAAGTTAAATATTTGTTTTGTTTAACAACAACACTAGAGCACATTGATTTATTTTTCATCAGCCATTGGTTGATATATATTTATATTTTGACAAATAAAATTGCAAGTACCTTAGTATAGGAAGAATTACACCTTACAAATCTATTTGGTTTGTTTTATTCATGTTTTATGGATGAATATCCAAGAGAAAAAATTAACTTGTTTGCCAATATTCTCATTTTTGTGATGTCCTGAAAATTCATTTCTGTGAAGATACCAGCTTTACCATAGTACATTTACTTATGATAGGAAGAAGCAAAAAAGAAGCTGAAAAAAGCACGACGTGGCTCGCAGGGATCAAAATCATCAAAGGCATCAAAAGCATCAAAAGCATCAAAGTCATCTAATGACTTGAGTGAGGTAGTGTTTGCGTGCACTATGTAGAAAAATGTTACCTTTTAACATTGTTATTATGAGGTAGTGCATGTACATTGTATGTAATTACCTTTTTGAATATTAGCTATTGCTAATTTTTAATTGTTTGAGTATCATTAATAGACATTTTTTCTGTTTTAAAGCAGCATTTGTTTGTCTATGCTAAGTTTAGTTAGACCCATACATGTATATTTAATGTGTTTGAAAGTGAATAATGTTTGGTAAGTCTAGAGTGCAAAATGACAAATAAACATTTGCCTCTAAAATGTTTAATATTCTAAATATGTTTACCTTTTGTTTCATTTTCAAAACCATTAATGTTTATGTCTAACTACATTCAGAAGGAATTATACTGCTATAAATATGTGACATTAGTTGAGTCTAGAATTGTACTCCCCTGAAAACATTAAGTAATTTTTGATCAACTTGATACATTTTTAAATTGCAATAATTGCAATGAGATACATGTAGCTGTCCGTTCTTGTTCAGTTTATGATCCTGACATTTTTGGATGTATGATATATTATTGATATTGTTTAAATATGTTGGTATACAGTTGCAAAGATAATAAAAACACACATGTTTAAGTTGCTTAATTTCTTGTAAGGAGTATATAATTGTATAATCCACTGATAGTCCACTGATGTTATTGAGTATGGCACTCTTTCTGTTTGTGCAGGTGGATAGAAAGGCATTACAGGATATTATTGATGCTCCAGATCTGCGAGACCCTGACCCCCCTGAACACTTTGATGAGAACAAAGTTCGGGAAGAACTCAAGAAAAAAGCTCTAAAGATTCGAAGGAGGCCAGGTTGGAAATCTTTTTGTTTTTGTTTTATAATAATTGAATGAATAAATGAATGTTTAACGACACCCCAGCATGAAAAATACATCGGCTATTGGGTGTCAAACTGGTAATGCAAACAAATAAAGTGATGATCAACATCAATATAAAAATACATCGGCTATTGGGTGTCAAACTGTGGTAATGCAAACAAATAAAGTGATGATCAACATCAATATAAAAATACATCGGCTATTGGGTGTCAAACTGTGGTAATGCAAACAAATAAAGTGATGATCAACATCAATATAAAAATACATCGGCTGTTGGGTGTCAAACTGGTAATGCAAACAAATAAAGTGATGATCAACATCAATATAAAAATACATCGGCTGTTGGGTGTCAAACTGTGGTAATGCAAACAAATAAAGTGATGATCAACATCAATATAAAAATACATCGGCTATTGGGTGTCAAACTGTGGTAATGCAAACAAATAAAGTGATGATCAACATCAATATAAAAATACATCGGCTGTTGGGTGTCAAACTGTGGTAATGCAAACAAATAAAGTGATGATCAACATCAATATAAAAATACATCGGCTGTTGGGTGTCAAACTGTGGTAATGCAAACAAATAAAGTGATGATCAACATCAATATAAAAATACATCGGCTATTGGGTGTCAAACTGTGGTAATGCAAACAAATAAAGTGATGATCACTGTGGTAATGCAAACAAATAAAGTGATGATCAACATCAATATAAAAATACATCGGCTGTTGGGTGTCAAACTGTGGTAATGCAAACAAATAAAGTGATGATCAACATCAATATAAAAATACATCGGCTGTTGGGTGTCAAACTGTGGTAATGCAAACAAATAAAGTGATGATCAACATCAATATAAAAATACATCGGCTGTTGGGTGTCAAACTGGTAATGCAAACAAATAAAGTGATGATCAACATCAATATAAAAATACATCGGCTGTTGGGTGTCAAACTGTGGTAATGCAAACAAATAAAGTGATGATCAACATCAATATAAAAATACATCGGCTGTTGGGTGTCAAACTGTGGTAATGCAAACAAATAAAGTGATGATCAACATCAATATAAAAATACATCGGCTATTGGGTGTCAAACTGTGGTAATGCAAACAAATAAAGTGATGATCAACATCAATATAAAAATACATCGGCTGTTAGGTGGGTGGCAAACAAATAAAGTGATGATCAACATCAATATAAAAATACATCGGCTGTTGGGTGTCAAACTGTGGTAATGCAAACAAATAAAGTGATGATCAACATCAATATAAAAATACATCGGCTGTTGGGTGTCAAACTGTGGTAATGCAAACAAATAAAGTGATGATCAACATCAATATAAAAATACATCGGCTATTGGGTGTCAAACTGTGGTAATGCAAACAAATAAAGTGATGATCAACATCAATATAAAAATACATCGGCTATTGGGTGTCAAACTGTGGTAATGCAAACAAATAAAGTGATGATCAACATCAATATAAAAATACATCGGCTGTTGGGTGTCAAACTGTGGTAATGCAAACAAATAAAGTGATGATCAACATCAATATAAAAATACATCGGCTGTTGGGTGTCAAACTGTGGTAATGCAAACAAATAAAGTGATGATCAACATCAATATAAAAATACATCGGCTGTTGACTTTTACTAAAAATTTCAATTGCTGTATTGGCCATTCATAGAGAATGTTACACCCCTGCACCAAGGTGAGGTACAGCACGTGCAAGGGTATAATAATTGATTATTATTAAACATAAACATGTTAAAATGACAGGGACATTCCTGAGTTTGCTACATTGTAAGATGTTTCCGACTAATAAACTATTTCTTTAATTAAACTTACATATTAAATATATATTCTTGTTTAGAATATCAGTGTCTGTATATTTAATGTGTTTCTGGTCGTTTTACTATTTGTAAGAAGCCCAAACTGCATTTTGTCTTCAAATAATTTCGTATGTACTAAAAACTATATTTTAGGAAATAAAATTAAATTTAACCTAGTACAAATATTAGAACGATCAGAAACACGTTTAATATACAGCTACTAATATATTATGCAGATAAATATATTTGATATGTAATTACAATCGTTAAAAAGTCTCTGTTAGTCGATAACATCTTAAAAATTGCAGCAAACTCAGGAATGTCCCTTTAATAAAGATTTCATGTTTAATTTATTATAACATATTTTTACAGGTGAACCCATACTCCAGCTGCTTTTGACTAGCAGCGCAGTAGTGACTCCAACCAATCAGTGTCCACGGTAGGTTTTTGTTAGTTGATGTGTTTAACCCTTCAAGCGCTACCTGAATATCCTATATGGGCAACCAGTGCTGAATTAATTTCACACCAATAATAGAATTTAGAACATTGCTTTATCTAAGCTGTAACTTTTAAATACATACAAATTGATGGATAAAACTATTTGAAAATATGTTATACATGTTGTGAATTTCATTGAGGTCATTGCCCAATCAATATTAGTTGCAAAATGTTATTTTACCTGTTCAGAAATGTCGGAAGCAGTGAATCCCTCAAAGTCGTCGTCATCGCTTGAATCAAAACGTGGAAATCCGACACCAACCCCAACCTTGTCCCTTAAACTCTCAATAACATGTTACTGCTGATTTCATTGAATATATGAAACTACAAACAACCAATCAACATTCATTTCATAACATTCACAAGCCCTGTTCATGTGTAGAAAACATGCTTGCTGAAACAGGACTGGGCCATCATTGCGTGTCGCGCCATGCACTGGAAGAGTTAATACGGGTAACCATTTAATTAGGAGCATCAGTAACAGATCATTTTAATTCTGTCATGGCTTAGGTTATAGCTCAATTGTTAGAGCACTTGCCTGATATGCAAATAATTTTTGTGATTGTAATTTGACTTGACTTGACTAGGTATTTAACGTGTCCATATACCTTGTAATTTGAACGACAAAACAGTAATCAAAATCATATCTCTGCACAATGCAGAGTAAAATAGATGTTTTGAAAAAGTTATGATTGTTTCCACAAATCGCTGTCATGTGCTTTATCTATAGGAGGACTACCTGTCCAGTTAATTCTCGTTTTGTTAATTTATGAACTTTTATGACATAATTTATAATAATAGTAGTATTAGAATGTATCTATTGGTAATGAAACAAAGTTCTCTAATCATATTTTACTATATTGTGTTTGATAACAGTTTTTCTTTACTATAATTAAATCTAATATTTCAGTGGTGAACAACAGAGAAGGGATAACGTCTCGCACACAAAACTCTTTGTCACTGTGTTTTTCAACCACAAGCAAGTCTGCCAAACCACCTTGAAGTAGGTCACTTTAAATTTAGTTTAAATGTGTTGACTGTAACTATTTAAATTAATTTGTTATGATACTATTATTGTACTGGGCCAGGTTGTGTGAAACCAAAAAGCTTATTTTTGTAAATTGTAATGTCCGTACATCAAACAAAAATGACTGAGTTGATTATTTAATTAAATAATATCAAATCAGACATAAAAAAAATGTAATAATAAAATAAAAATAGATTCCTAGAATAACATGTACATTGGTTCAATCTGTTATTCATTTTCATTGTGTATTGATCAAAAGACTGATTATTTAATTAAATTTTATCAAATCTGACATAAAAAATGTAATAATAAAATAAAAATAGATTCCTAGAGTAACACATTCATTGATTTAATCTGTTATTCATTTTCATCTCAAATAGATCAAATAAAAGAAGCTAATGTTTGGTTTAATGGTCACATGCTTGGAGATAAGATAATGTGAACAAATCATGGAATGAACATGGAATTATTTTTTTTGCTTACGGCATTGGTCTTTTGGGTTAATTTGTCTTATTTTAATTTGAAAACCAAGATGTTTGAATTTTAAAAAGAAGAGCAGAATTACTTTTAAGTATTTCACTTTCTGCAAATTGAGAATTGTGTTTAAAAGAAATTGATGGTATTCTTTAGGATTTTGTTACTTTACTGAATATTTTCTCCTGTAGGCCTCTATCACAAGACTTTACAGTGAACTTTGGTTACATCTATAACCTGAAGATTGTCCAGTGGCCAGAAAGTATTAAATACGAGGTGTGATACGAATGTAACTTTTCACAATTGTGTACAACAGTGTTTTGTTAATAATATTGTGATGTATTTTGTGTAATTATATGACCGGCCTCGGTGGCTTAGTGGTTAAGCCATCGGACTACAGACTCCAACCTACAGCGAGTTCTTAAGGGCTCAGTGGGCAGGTGTAAGACCATAAATTACACCCTCTTCTCTCTCACTAACCACTACCTAACTAACAACTAACCCACTGTCCTGGACAGACAGCCCAGATAGTTGAGGTGTGTGCCCAGGACACTGTGCTTGAACCTTAATTGGATATAAACACGGAAATAAGTTGAAAATGAAATGTGTAATTATTTACATTTGTTAGTTCTTTCTTTCATTCATTCAGAAGGTGGGATGTAGACCAGTGGTAAAGCACTCGCTTGATTCGTGGGTCGGGTTTGGGATCGATCCCAGTTGGTGGGCCCATTGGGCTATTTTGTGTTCCAGCCAGTGCACCATAACTGGTGTATCAGAGTATCAAAGACCATGGTATGTGCTATTCTATCTGTGGGATGGTGCATATAAAACATCCCTTGCTACTAATGGAAAAATGTAGCGGGTTTCATCTCTAAGACTATATGTCAAAATTACAAGCTTTTGACATCCAATAGCCTATGATTAATAAATCAGTTGAGATGCTCTAGTCAGGGCTTCTAGAATTTGTTTTAAATCCACTAGCCATGGGATCAGTGCTTTTAAAAATTTACTAGCTACGATTAAAAATTCACTAGCCCTACTTGACTAAATAATAGTAATAATCAGATATCTCACCTAAAGAGGGAGATGAGCTTAAAAACACTAACATTGGGGGGGCTGGGGTGGGGTCAGGATATTCATATTTACAAAAATAGACTTAAGTGCAACATTTGACCAAAACAAATTTCACTAACCGTCGGGCATGGCAATAGTAGTTATTCACTAGCCCAACATTGAATATCACTAGCCATGGGAATGGGGCTACCATAATCTAGAAGCCCTGCTCTAGTGGTATAATTAAACAAAACTCTTCATTCATTCATTCATTCATTCATTCATTCATTCATAAATTCATTCATCCATCCATCCATTTGTTTTTTCACCCTAGATCCATGAAAGTCATGGTCTTGGCAGCACATTACTGACGAGGCTTTACGCTGGTATCCCGGAGCCATCAATCACGGCACAGAATGTGCAACTCGATGACTTTGAATTTAGTTCTGAACACATTGTGCAATTCGGTCATGAAGCAGTTGGTAGTGGTAAGATCAGCTTTATTATAACCATAACAATATTATGTAGCTTTTACTTAATTTCATGAAAATAGCAAACTTCATGAATCCAGTAAATAATAAAAAACATTTTCGAAAACATCAGTAAGAAACAAAATTTGGATAGGGATTTTTTTTTTTAAATCACATTTTCAAAAATGTGTATTTTGCTGAAAGTAAAATAAAATCCTAAATGTTTTTCAACATTTGCTAAATGATCATTTTAGTAGTCTTAATTATTTGCTTAACTGACTTATTTATTTTCAGCCATAATTAAAAAAACCCCAAAACAAACAAATCTCCCTGTTTTTGTTTATACTGTGAAACCTGTGTAAACTGGATCACTCAAGGAACCTAATATTTATCTGATTTAGACAGCATCCGGTGTCTAGAGGGTTGTAGGGCGGACATAGCCCAATGGTAAAGCGCCCGCTTGATGCACGGTCGGTTTGGTATCGATCCCCGTCGGTGGGCCTGTTGGGCTATTTCTCGTTCCAGCCGGTGTACCACAACTGGTCTATCAAAGGCCGTGGTATGTGCTATCCTGTCTGTGGGATGGTGCATATAAAAGATCCCTTGCTACTAATGAAAAAAAAATGTAATGGGTTTCCTCTCTATGATTGTGTCAAAAAATGACCATATGTTTGACATCCAATAGCCGATGATTACTAAATCAATGTGCTCTAGTGGTGTCGTTAAACAAACCTAAATTCTAGAGGGTTGCCTTTCAGAATTTGAAACATTTGGGACCATGAAACTTGATGCTTTTGACAGGATTCCAGTTTAATCAGGGTCCGGTTTAGACAGGTTTCACTGTAGTAATAATTATAAAATCCTTAAATGTAACATTTTGTAGCAAAGCAACAGTTATGCCCGGCTTAATACATTCTGATAAGTGAAGCAGAAGATAATTGCAATAGAATCCTCTTCCTTTATAAACAGACTATTTTAGTGTTTGCAAACTGTATTGAATAAATAAGTATATTATGTAAATTGCCAATTGCAGTTTGTTGTTTTCATGACAGGAGTTCCATTCAGTTTTAAAGCTGCCCAGAGTCCCATTGTGATCTTGATGACGACAGGAACATTACGCAGCAGCGTGTCGTGGGGTGTTGATGACAATGGTTTACCACTGATACCACCCATCTCCAACCCCACTCCAAGCAACATCTACCAGTAGGTCTAAAATTATTTAACAACAGTCCTGCCAGTTATTGTGTCACATGTTGACTGAAAAAATTATGTTTAGAAAAATTGATATAATAATAATTTTGTTTGAAAAAACATAACTTTGTTTTCTTTAATATAAGGAAATTATTGCTTTTAAGTTATACATTTATTTACAGATAACTATTTAGTGTTACAATGTATAGTGTGATTTAAATGTTCAATATTGTTAATTGCAGATAAAATCTAAAATATATAAATCAGATTACATAGCACAAGAAATTATGTCCACATTTACGGAAATAATTGTTCCTTACATGTAATGATTAATTAATTTGGTGTTGTGAATGATAAACATTTTATGCTAATCTTGAGAAAATGCTTGTAATGTACATAACATATTGTTTAATGTATTTACAAAAAAAAAATCATTTTGAAGATCTCTGCACTTTAATTGCACCTGTAAATTTATTTAAAAAAAAAAAAGAAGTATGTATAATAAAACATTCAGCAGCATTCCAAGAAGAAGAAGAAAGAAGAAACATTAAGCATAAAATAATAACATAGTTGTTGTCATTGCAATCACTTTCGCAAATTCATGTGATTATTTTCTTGTCTGTGTTTAGTGCTATGAAGCTCAATGACCCTGTGGCTGCTATCGGGACGTCAGGAGTGATGAACCTGGAACGCTTGGCTAAATGGTTTGAGCAAGCTCGTCTTGATCCAAATGATCCGGCCAATGCTGACCTTGTGTACCTGCTTGGGGTAAAAAAATACACGTATATTACGGGCGTAGGAAGGTGCCAAAAGGGGGGAGGGAGGGCACACACACACACACACACACAATCAAACTTCGATAACTCCACCTTCGATCTCTCAAAAATTTCGATCGCTCGACCTGAAGCGATGGTCCCGGCCGAATTACTAAACAAACAACCGTAGTAATAACGGCCTTCGAAAACTCAAACTTCAATCACTCGATAAACTCGATCTCTTGACATAATTCTTTGGTCCCGCCATAAAGATAAATTATGCACCTCTAAAACTTGACACATGTGGATTGATCAAACTGTCGTCAATAGTATTTTAAAGACGAATGAATTGTCAATTGGGTCAATCAGACAAAGCCCGCCTGTCTCGGGTGGTCTGGGCTGTCAAGGATTAAGCTAATAATAAATCGCCGACTAAGTGGAAAGAACTAATCCTGAGTTTGGTTGTCGATGGTCGTACATAGCGGAGAGCCTCGCTACGTAATACATAATTACAGACACAGTCTGGTTAACTTCAAAGAGCACTTGTAATAATTGTCTTCTTTCTTTTTCTTTTTTTTATAAATGTTAGTTCCTGATTTGCATTAGTACTTTTTAATGATTTTTCTTGTTTTAAATAATTTAAATAATTTAAAATAATTTTGTGAAAAAACCCATGTACGAAGTGTTATTCGGCATTCAATGGTTTATTTGTTAGTTATGTTCTGACATGTGTTGACATCTGCGAAATGTATCAATGTTCATTATATCATTTACTTCTGTTTCAAATTTTGAACTCTTATATATTAATTTCAAAAACTCGAACTCCCTGAAACTCGAACTTTTCCCTTGTCCCCTTCAAGATTGAGTTACTGAAGTTTGACTGTATATAAATATACTCTGTCAAAAAAGAAACGCATAGGCGAAATATTCATGGAATTATACAAATACAAAGTGGCATAATTTTGTTATTTATGATCGTATCACAGTAAAATTTGACATGAGTATGTGACAATGTCCTTGTTATGGACTGACGGCAGTCGAGGCGTTTTCGTCACCAAACAGGGTCGCACGAGTACCTTGTGTGGCCACCAGCAGCAGCAATCACTGCGCGACATCTCCTTGGCATAGACTGAATGAGTCTCTGAATCCGGGCACATGGAATCCTAGCCCATTCTTCCTGCAATGTATGTGACAGTTGCGGAAGTGTCCGAGGCTCCGGGTCACGCTGGCATACACGTCTGTCCAGTTCGTACCATAGATGTTCAATGGGGTTGAGATCTGGTGATCTTGATGGCCATGACAGCACATTAATGTTCTCATTCTGTACCTGTGCCGTATGCGGCCTGGCATTGTCCTGCTGTAAGAGTTCTCTCTCTCGATCCAAAATGTGAAGCATGTGACGGCGAAGAATTTCATCCCGGTAGCGTACAGCTGTCAGGTTGCCTTGTACAAACACAAGTTCACTTCTGCTGGTGTATGAGATGGCTTCCCACATCGTGACACTCCCTCCACCGAATCTGTCAACTTGGGCGATGCAGTTGTTGGCAAAACGTTCAGTGTGACATCTGTAAACACGTTGTCGTCCATCACATCGCTGTAGAAGGAAATGTGACTCGTCACTGAATCATACTCGCCGCCAGTTTCCCAAGTTCCACCCCTGCACCAGCGAACACGTAAATATCGATGTTGACGTTGCAGGACAGGGCCAACATACGGTCTCCTAGCCTGTAAACCAGCTTCTTGAAGTCGGTTCCGAATGGTTTGTGCAAACACCCTTCTCAAACCAGGTATGCATCCAGCAGTGTTCGTTGCTGTGGTAGTTCGGTAACGCAAGTGCAGAACCCGGATATAGCAATCTTGTGCTGCAGTTGTTATGCGAGGTCTTCCACTTCTGGGCTGGTCTTCAGCTGATTGAAACTGCTGGTACTTGTCCCAGAGACGTGAAATGGTGCTCTGATGGATGTTCATGTAGCGTGCGACTTAGTCTTGGCATCTTGTAACTCATCTAAATCGAAATGGAAATGAGGCATCACTGTGAGCATTGCAGCTTTAAATACCCATCACTACCCCAATCTTTCCCCCGAATTTCATGTGCATTCACCAAAATCTGACCATTTCATGCCGATTTCCTGCAATTGTCACACAACGTGCGTTAAATTTGTTTTAGGGTGCATTTGGGCATGCTGTCCCATTCCAGGAACACTAACAAACATAGTCATTCAGCAACATTGTACAAAAATATGATATTTTGTAAAATCAAACACTTTTCTTCTTTCTCTATCACCTATGCGTTTCTATTTTGACAGTATACATGTATAAATATATTAAAAAATCACTGCTGTTACAAAGTGGGGGTGCACATGCCCCCTTTGCCCCACAGTATACTGTTCTCTGTAATCAGACTGACTCATAACTAACGAATTAACACATGAACAAATGTTTTGTTATATCCTCAGCACAAAAAACTTTGTTTCATTTAACAATACCACTAGAGCACATAGATTTATTCATCATCGGCTAGTGTAGTGGATGTCAAACATTTGGTAATTTTGACATGTGGTCAAAAGGATTCGGTGATTAAATTATTATTATTTGATATTTACGCTACTGTAGTCACTAAATCACTATGATTTTTCAAATCATATGACACATGCCAAGTTATACAGTCATATGATTAATGTATATTTATGTTATTGCAGATAAATGTATATTATATTGTTATTTTTGCTCTTCCCTTATGCAGGTGTTA
This sequence comes from Gigantopelta aegis, assembly GCF_016097555.1. NCBI lineage: Eukaryota > Metazoa > Mollusca > Gastropoda > Neomphalida > Peltospiridae > Gigantopelta > Gigantopelta aegis. Next base: position 35,324,385 of record NC_054704.1, on the reverse strand, counting down.
TGCAAATAAATTATTCTTATTCTTATGACATTATTCACTCATTTGTTACTTTACTTATTTATTTTTATTGTTCTCCAACATAAATCATGAGAGTAATAAGTATATGGTGGGTTTTTTCTTTTGTATTTCAGACTAAAGGAGGAGAGAGTCAGCTTGGTCCTCGGGACTTCTTCCGACTTGAACAGTTGTTGGAGGAATTCAATATGGCTACTGATGAAGAGCTGAATGAAAACAAACGGTTCCGCTTGATTCAGATGCGTGACCTGGAAGTCCCTGAATTTCAAAACTACAAGTTTATTCCACCGTTTGAGAAAGAAATTGCCAGAGATGCATTTGTTGTGAGTAACAGGTTATATACGCTTTTAGCCCGAAATGCATTTGTTGTTAGTGATATATTATATACGTATTTAGCTGGATTGACAGGTGTGCCAATACTTGTAGGTGATATTCATCACTATATACAATTGTTTTGGTGTTTGCTTGGTGCATAATCAAATAAAGCAGACATTTTTGTTTTAGTTATGTTTGAAATGGTGATTCTTGTTGACAAATAACATCTGTTACTGTATGCTTAAATCACTGTTTATGATGCAGACTATCTTTCTGTAATTTAATGTAATAATTTTACACTCAAATAAAAACATTTTGGGTTTTTCATCTTACTTAAATTTGTCACAAAAGAAACCTGAATTTAGTAAAGTAAAATTATTGTATGGTTAGGTCAGATGATATCGGCCATAGATGATCCATGCATTTCATATACGATTTACACTGCTAGCTTTTACACCAGAGTTATTTCCCTTCACAACAAGGAGTTATATCCCTTCACATTAATCTCTTATAATAAAGATTAGTTTAGTATGTGCAGTAAAAAGTGTTATGTTTTGTTTCCAAACAACTTGTAAACAAGGCAAGTAAACCAAAACATAAAATGTCATCCTGAAAACCTGCCTTATTTTTTCAGCTGCTACCAATACATAATGAATTAAATTACAATGGTTTAATTGTTAAAATTTATAACAGATAAATAATTAGTATAAATAGTATCATCAACGTCCCTAACTGCGTGGTTTGCGCAATCAACATCCGATTTGTTGTTCTCTGTTTGTCGTTCATTTGTGAGGTTTTTTTCACAGTTCGATAACATTTTCATTAACAATAAAGTTCAGACAAGTAAGTATCTAGATACAAACCTTGACAAACCCCTAAAACCATTGATTTTACTAAGTCATTTTTGTTTATTCCTTAAAATTACCAATATCGGGTCCACTTGACTTGTAGAAATTGATTTGAAATGGAGGAAAATGAATTAAAGGGAGGGTAAACTCAAATAAGAGCCTTATGTGTTGGAAAGATGCATACCCGAACCACCAACACATACTGACACTTTAACAAATGAAAAACGCGTAATTTTAGAATTTATAAAAACCCATTTTGTTTTGTTTTTGTGACATCTGGTGGTATAGCTTGGGGCGAAGTGACATCAGCTCCATCCAACCCCTCTTAAGCACAGTGTAAATAAAAACTCTAATTTATGACAAGGCGCTTCGCTTTCATCAACCTGACTTGTAAAACAACATAAATGACTTGATAGTATAATAAACTATTTAACTAAATGTATTTCAGTTTGCATCAATAGAACGAAATTGAGTTCTAGAATTTTTCTCTTTAAAAAAAAAACCAAAGAAAAAATGTTTATTATTAGGCCTATTGGTAGGGTACGTTCGAGCAAAAACGACCACTCACAATACCCAAATGATAATTTTCTTTTCTTTGGGACTATGTAATTGGTCAGTTTTGTGATTTTAGATGGGAAAGTCTACTTAATCAAGGGTTTTACAGAATTACTTACAGTAATAAAGTGATAATGTCCATTACGATTGAGGGGCGTCCGCATAGCTAACAGACAATACCTTGTGATATTAATAAAAGAGGCACGTCTTTTTAGTGTGTCTAGACACAGTGTCTAGGGACCGTCTAAATATACACGCCATGGAAAGAAGAAACCAATTAACCAAGAACACACTCCGATTATTATTTCAGTACGTGGGTTAATTTATGGACAAAACAAGTATATATTATTTTTCAATAAAAATAAGCCACCATTGTCAAAGTGTTGAAATAACTGTATTATGTTCCCGGCTTACTGGGATGGATATTATTACAGAACCTTGCGATGCATCTGCAAAAAATCAGGTATGTTTTGTTTCTTCAGTTCGAAGACTAATTCGTGACCTGACATGTTAGGTATTACGTAACCACCAGAGGGCGTATTCACTGGGATGGTACAAAATGGCTACATCCGTTGTATATAATAGCCATCACATTTAAGCGTTTTATTAATTAACTATATGATTATACTTATTGATATTACTCAATAATTGTCCCTTCCTTTAACATTCGGTGCGTGTCACATGACCTCACACAAGCCAGATCAACAAGGCCAAATCATTTAATTTTTATGATTTGTAAGCCCCCTGTTAGAATTTGTTTTCAGTTATTATATTTGATCTGCAAATAGTATGCTACATTTTTTTTTTTTATTACAAACTATTCACTGGTGTGAATGTAATGCCTATAAGTATTGACATCAAGTGTTAGTGATGGGCATTAGTAAAATGCGGACCGGACCAGAACGCTTGACAAACTGAATTTTACCTTTAAATTTTTTTTTAAACAAAGTGTTTGTCAGCTCTGCATAGTTAAGGAACATATATTATTATTAGAAATAACAAAGCACACATGTGCTGTACAATACTTTTTGCAAACACATGCGCCTAAATGCAATTAAAAACGTTGCACTTTTTCCTGTTTTCTGGAAGGTGCTTCACTTCTGTTTATTAGAATGGATTTGTTTTGCATCATAATTCTTTTTATTTTTTTACGTCAACTGGTTGCAATCTATTTTGTTTCACATATCGTAGCTGAAAAATATAGAATAATATTTCCATAAATATCGTATTTGTGTTTTAGTCGTTAGATGAACGCAGTTTGGGACGTCGATGGTAAAATAACAAAAAGTTAAAAAGTTTAAAATCTTAAAATACACTCAGTCTGGACAAACTTATACTAAAAATAAGTTTGTCTCAAAATGGTTAAACTAGGTTTACCAAATAGTAAATGCTAAATAGACTTGTGACGTATAACCTTTTGCTTAGATCATCTTGTTTTAATTATAAAATTATGTTCCTTGAGCTAGTTTTTAGTAGTTTGTTTACAAAGTTTTATTTTTTGCTTTGTATGCCCTTAAGAGCTTAATATTCAATTAAATATTTGATATATTGTTAACATTTTATGTTTAATGTATGATTTAATAATGACGAATTGTTTCATGTTTTTTAACAAGACATGGTGACCATGTATTAACTGTTTACAATGATCAGTTTTGACCATGATTTACAAAGTATTTAACATTAATTAGCCAACATCTTACAATTTAATTTTAATTTTGCCATTAGGAATATGATAAGAGACAAAGAGAAAAAAACATGATAAAATCTGATAATATTGAAGTTCGGCATGCTGCAGCAAAAAGGAATATGCAGAAGGTATGGTGTGTTTTTTTCCGTGTTTTTTCCCCCCATTTTTTTTCTTTTTTCTTTCTTTGAAAGACTCCTATCGTCATGTTTTTTTCCCAAATAGTTTACTTATGATATCAACATGATTATCAGTCTTTGTCTGTCAATAGCATGACAAACCCACAATATCCTTTCAAGACTTTCTGTGAGCTTAAACTGACCAGCTAAAATGATTGGCTGAAATACAGTTGGTCCCAGGACTGACCGGCCTTAATGAATTCAGTTTTTTCCCTAACCCAAAGACATTTTTGGCTTTGAAGTCATAATATGTCAATCCCTTTAAAACAGGTAAACAATGTTTCATGTGCAAATTTTCATTTTCTTAGAATATTAATCCGTGTATATTCAATGTGTTTCTTCCTAATGTTTGTAGTAACTCAGATTGGATTTTACTGCCCAATAATTTTGTACATGTATATTTAAAAAAACATATATTAATACATACCGGTACTAGAAAACTACCTCCAATAATTGTGAATTTGTTATTTGAATTAAGGTAGCAAAGTCTGTTATGGTACAGAACTTCGTCTGACACTATTTTAATTCGCAGGTCCGTGAGACGGTGATGCAGTATTTGAGACAAGAGGCACACCAGAAAGTGTTCCAAGATGTCGTGAAGGAAGACACGCTGCCACCATTTATGTATGTTTAGTTTACTTCACCAAGTGTCACATTTACTACTTCTTACACACCTTATGAACCTGGCTTGCTATTAAACAAATTTATCGATATCTCCAGTGATATTCTCCTAGGAGATATCGCTTCTTTTGTTATGTCACTCTCTATGTTTCAGCGCTAAACCTATCATTAGTGATGTCACGCCACTGTCGTTCTGCTAGTTACCACTGTTTTGTCCGCTGCCAAATATAGTGACATTCAACCCACATTACTGACATTGTTTACAATTGTCACAAATGAAAAGAATGATAATGGATGATAAAAAGAATACCCCCTGAGTGTCTTGTGATATCATAATTTATCAGCACGAGTTGAAAGTATGAAATCAGAGGCTTGCTGAGGATTTATATACTTTATCAACGAATATCCTCTATATCTTTATTAGTTCCTTTAGATATACTTTATGAAAAATTTGACAGATGCTTGTGGTGTGCCTTGAAATTTTATACAATATATGATCTCATGGAGACATTTGAGAATACTGTTTGTGTAAACTGGATGAGTTGTTTAAATTTTTAGTAATATTTTTAATCTATAAAATGCTGATTTCTTCCTATTTCAAAACAATTTCAACACAAATCTGAGTGAAATGTCCATCTAAAGTTTTAAGAATAAAAACAAGTCAAACTATATTTAATTTTCTTTTTGAATTGTAATAAATTGTATGTCCATTTTCACATTTTATCAAAACATCAAATAATAATATGTTTGAAAACATTTTGTTCCATTTGGAATTTATATTACAAAGTGTACCTAATTTGGTGTGTTTTTATCACAGAGATCTCATATCAGAATTATTAAACATGGCTGAACCAAAGCGACCCCTAAAACCAGTGCGCAAGAAGCTTGATCCTCGACCAATCATAAGAGGTCCCCATGATCCTCCTCCGTACATCCTGGTCAATGTGATCCGAGCATTTGACATTCCTGTGCGCAAGTCCGGACTGAGGTAATACTCCGGTTTTCATCCAGTAAGCTGTGTTCATTCTTCAGGATACACAGTGTGATATTTTTTAATGAATATTTTAAGTAATACATTCACTGATACATGATCAGTTACATTTTGTTTAACCAAACACTTTTTTCCCCATTAATTAACTCTGAATATTTTTCCTTTTGTGACTGAACCTTAGTGTAATACATAGAGAATAATAAGTGAGTTATAGTTATTATAACATTTATGTCCTGAGTAAAATGAATTTCACATGTCACAAGCTTTAACAAATGACAAATGAAAATTATAGAAACAATGTAAGCCACAGTGTTGCTGTAACTTTATATTTTATTCACATTGACAGATAATTTATAAAAACAACAGTTTTTATTTTTAAAAAAAATCTGTGCTGAATTGTATTAAAATAACATTTTATGCCAAATTCTGTACTGAAAATGGAGAGCCGTAAATACTAAACTATGTGAAGTCATTGGGTGTTTGCCAAATCGCGATGACGTCATATTTAGTACCAACAAAGTTATTGGTTTATAAGTCCCAAATCGTCCCAATAATATTGTATGTTACTCCAATGCAAAGAAATTCTCATTAATTATAAACGAAAATATATCTTCTTTAGCAGTATGTTTTGAAAAGCAGTCCATGTATTGTATTGCCTATTCCAGTGAAGGTGCAGGCGGCCAGACAACAAGGAGAGAGACCATACCAAATATTTTTGATAATGTAAGTTCTAGATATGAGTAGTTCAAGTAGCATCTTATGAGTTTGAAGTGTTACCTAACTCTTAGTAGAGCATTAACAACTGTCCATCCTGGCAGCCAGCTAAACGAGGGTAGTCGGAGATATTTCCTCCTACATCTAAAACTAGCAGCATCACTTCTTTACTTTAAAGTAGAGCATTAACAACTGTCCATCCTGGCAGCCAGCTAAACGAGGGTAGTCGGAGATATTTCCTCCTACATCTAAAACTAGCAGCATCACTTCTTTACTTTAAAGTAGAGCATTAACAACTGTCCATCCTGGCAGCCAGCTAAACGAGGGTAGTCGGAGATATTTCCTCCTACATCTAAAACTAGCAGCATCACTTCTTTACTTTAAAGTAGAACATTAACAACTGTCCATCCTGGCAGACAGCTAAACGAGGGTAGTCGGAGATATTTCCTCCTACATCTAAAACTAGCAGCATCACTTCTTTACTTTAAAGTAGAGCATTAACAACTGTCCATCCTGGCAGCCAGCTAAACGAGGGTAGTCGGAGATATTTCCTCCTACATCTAAAACTAGCAGAGCACTTCTTTACTTTAAAGTAGAGCATTAACAACTGTCCATCCTGGCAGCCAGCTAAACGAGGGTAGTCGGAGATATTTCCTCCTACATCTAAAACTAGCAGCATCACTTCTTTACTTTAAAGTAGAGCATTAACAACTGTCCATCCTGGCAGACAGCTGAATGAGGGTAGTCGGAGATATTTCCTCCTACATCTAAAACTAGCAGCATCACTTCTTTACTTTAAAGTAGAACATTAACAACTGTCCATCCTGGCAGACAGCTAAACGAGGGTAGTCGGAGATATTTCCTCCTACATCTAAAACTAGCAGCATCACTTCTTTACTTTAAAGTAGAGCATTAACAACTGTCCATCCTGGCAGTCAGCTAAACGAGGGTAGTCGGAGATATTTCCTCCTACATCTAAAACTAGCAGCATCACTTCTTTACTTTAAAGTAGAGCATTAACAACTGTCCATCCTAGCAGCCAGCTAAACGAGGGTAGTCGGAGATATTTCCTCCTACATCTAAAACTAGCAGCATCACTTCTTTACTTTAAAGTAGAGCATTAACAACTGTCCATCCTAGCAGACAGCTAAATGAGGGTAGTCGGAGATATTTCCTCCTATATATAAAACTAGCAGCATCACTTCTTTACTTTAAAGTAGAGCATTAACAACTGTCCATCCTGGCAGCCAGCTAAACGAGGGTAGTCGGAGATATTTCCTCCTACATCTAAAACTAGCAGCATCACTTCTTTACTTTAAAGTAGAACATTAACAACTGTCCATCCTGGCAGACAGCTAAATGAGGGTAGTCGGAGATATTTCCTCCTACATCTAAAACTAGCAGCATCACTTCTTTACTTTAAAGTAGAGCATTAACAACTGTCCATCCTGGCAGACAGCTAAACGAGGGTAGTCGGAGATATTTCCTCCTACATCTAAAACTAGCAGCATCACTTCTTTACTTTAAAGTAGAACATTAACAACTGTCCATCCTGGCAGACAGCTAAATGAGGGTAGTCGGAGATATTTCCTCCTACATCTAAAACTGGCAGCATCACTTCTTTACTTTAAAGTAGAACATTAACAACTGTCCATCCTAGCAGCCAGCTAAACGAGGGTAGTCGGAGATATTTCCTCCTACATCTAAAACTAGCAGCATCACTTCTTTACTTTAAAGTAGAACATTAACAACTGTCCATCCTGGCAGACAGCTAAATGAGGGTAGTCGGAGATATTTCCTCCTACATCTAAAACTAGCAGCATCACTTCTTTACTTTAAAGTAGAGCATTAACAACTGTCCATCCTGGCAGACAGCTAAACGAGGGTAGTCAGAGATATTTCCTCCTACATCTAAAACTAGCAGCATCACTTCTTTACTTTAAAGTAGAGCATTAACAACTGTCCATCCTGGCAGACAGCTAAACGAGGGTAGTCAGAGATATTTCCTCCTACATCTAAAACTAGCAGCATCACTTCTTTACTTTAAAGGTGAAGGGCGGGACGTAGCCCAGTGGTAACGCGTTCACTCGATGTGCGGTCGGTTTAGGATCGATCGGTGGACCCATTGGGCTATTTCTCGTTCCAGCCAATACTCCACAACTGGTGTAACAAAGGCTGTGGTATGTACTATTCTGTCTGTGGGAGGTGCTGCTAATCGAAAAGAGTAGCCCATGAAGTGGTGACAGCGAGTTTCCTCTCTTAATATCTGTATGGTCCTTAATCATAAGACTGACGCCATATAACCGTAAATAAAATGTGTTGAGTGCATCCTTAAATAAAACATTTCCTTCCTTCCTTCCTTAAAGGTGAAGGATTGTTGCTTTTATATACATTTATTAGAACATGTGCTGTTTTATATGTTACTATAGTCAACAATGGGATTATATTTGGTGGTATATACCCTGTGAAGTGAAGATGGATAATTATACCTGAATAATTGTATGTATTTTTAACAAGTTTTGTATGATATATAGAAAAGTATTTCAGCAAGTAGTAAAATGTAATTCAATCCTAGTTACTGCCTGAAGTGCATTCAGTCACAGGATCGATCCCTGCATTCTGCTATATTCCTATTCTTTAATTCTGTTATAAAAAAAAATGCACGTGTGTTTGTAGGCAGATGATGAAGTTAATCTTAAAAAGCTTCACATCTGACTTAAAAAATTCTTCTTTTATTTCATATAATATAGTACATTTGGTACATATTTTATCTTGATTTAAATGTTTCACTTTCAGACATTAGTTCGGCCTTTTGTTGAGGCAATATTCCAGGAAACTATCACCTCAACTAGTGTCATTGAGGGACCCAATCCCAGCTTCAATGAGGAACTGCAACTTGTACTTGAGTAAGTGAAACTGGTTCCCACGTTTTAATTTCATAGAGCTTATCCTGAGCTCAGACTAAGTGCAGGTTCCCATTCTGTAATGGGATCATCTGAAGTTCCCAATCAAGTATACTGCACTTGAGTAAATTAATGTTTGCAGTAATGTTATGTATTCAAATGAACTGTTTGGTTCATTGAGTTACTGCTATGGTGAAGAATGTCTCAGTGAATAACAGAACTAAATGTTTATTCCATATCTTGAACAATAATATCTTTAATGGTAACAATTAAATACATAATATACATGTATTGCTTTAAAAAAAAGAGTAAAAAAGGAAGTTTATTATTTATGTTGCATTATACTATTTGTATATTGATTTTAATTTATGAAATGAGTGAAAATTAGTTTTATATTTGTGTGTTAATAATGAAAGTTTAAGGAATACATAGAGGTGTAATAATAAAAACTCAATGTATGTGTATTTAATATCTTCACCATTTTGTTTTACATTTTGGGGGAAACTGTTTTATTATAATAACTACATATTACTAATTTTTGAGGATTTAGTAGTAGCAGTTTGGTACAAAACAATTGAATTAAAGAAATATGAAACATACCCTATGTTTGTTTGTAGAGCCCCGGCTAATGACTACAGTTGTAAGTCTTTACAGAAGATTACAGACAGCGTTTACTTGAATCTGTTTGACGAGGTCATTCATAACGTTGGAGAGGTTAGTATTAGCATGGAAGGTATCTCTGGTACTTTAATTTACTCTTGACAGAGTACTGTAAAGCAGACATCACTATGACATGACCTGTACAAGACCAATTCAGCTGATTGCATTTTTTCTCATTCCAACCAGTGCACAACAACTGGTCAAAGACCGTGGTATGTGCTTTCTTGTCTGTGGAAAAGTGCATATAAAAGATCTTTTGCTATATTAAGAAAAATGTAGCAGGTTTCCTCTGATGACTATGTGTCAGAATGACCAAATGTTTGACATACAATAGCCAATGATTAATAAAATCAATGTGCTCTAAATGTGTTGTCAAACAAAACAAATGTGGGTTTTTTAAAATATATATACAAGACCAACAATCATTTCCAATGGATTTTGGGTCATGTTGAGCCACACAAAATATAGTGGTGATGGCTCAAAACTAGTATATCTAACAGCAAAGCCCACACACTAAGGATACTTTCATATGACCCAAATTCATTCCTAACAGATTCTGGCTTGTGTTGAGTCCCACAAGATCCATTGGCAATGGTTCAAAATTTGTGCGTCTCCAACAGGAAAGTCTGCACAGTTAGGAGATAGCATGGGACTAGTTAAAAGAAGATAGTCCTCAGGGTAAGCAAGTCTGGTCAGTATGTGGTCTTCTTAAATGGTAATAGGCAGCAACATTGCTGGTCAGGACTTTAAAAGTACCAGTGAGGTCTAACCAGCATGAATCATCATGGACCGGCCTCGGTGGCATCGTGGTTAGGCCATCGGTCTACAGGCTGGTAGGTACTGGGTTCAGATCCCAGTCGAGGCATGGGATTTTTAATCCAGATACCGACTCCAAATCCTGAGTGAGTGCTCCGCAAGGCTCAATGGGTAGGTGTAAACCACTTGCACCGACCAGTGATCCATAACTGGTTCAACAAAGGCCATGGTTTGTGCTATCCTGCCTGTGGGAAGCACAAATAAAAGATCCCTTGCTGCTAACCGGAAGAGTCTGACGCCATATAACCGTAAATAAAATGTGTTGAGTGCGTCGTTAAATAAAACATTTCTTTCTTTGTTTGAATCATCATGGACAGATCGTTGCAAACATTGGAGCTGTCCAGACTGTTGACTGTTGACAAGAGGTTATCAATGATTTGTTAATAGTGAGAGAGAACAGTCAGTGTAATGGTCTCACCCCCCCCCCCCAACCCCCCCCAACCCCACTGAGTTGTAGGCTTACTGTGGATTGAAGCCGGTACTAGGATAGGAACCCAACACATATCACCATACACATTATGGTTTAATACTTTATGGTTTAACAGTGGTAAAGTGTTTGCTTGATGTGCTGTCGGTCTGGGATCGATCCCCGTCGGTGGACCCATTGGGCTATTTCTCGTTCCAGCCAGTGCTCCACAACTGGTGTAACAAAGGCTGTGGTATGTACTACCCTGTCTGTAGGATGGTGCATATAAAAGATCCCTTGCTGCTAATCAAAAGAGTAGCCCACGAAGTGGCGACAATGGGTTTTCTCTCTCAATACCTGTGTGGTCCTTAACCATATGTCTGACGCCATATAACCGTAAATAAAATGTGTTGAGTGCGTCATTAAATAAAACATTTCCTTCCTTCCTTTATGGTTTAACAACTGTGCCATTGAGACTAGTCAGAAATGTTTAAGATATAGATTTTACTGTTTCATATTTTAGTTTGTATTATAACTATTGTTTTATAGGATGATGGGGAAAGAAGATCAACCGTTCATCAACGGATCGAACGGAAGTGGCTTGGATCTCTGCGTATTCCATTTTCCACTATTTACCTTAATTCAAAGGTATTCTCAAGATGTTTGCTAAATTAAGTATTTGCATGTAAATCTGGCTGTCATTAATGGAAAAATATTAACCCATTCATGCCAGTCATAATATATGTATAGTCTTTATGCAAATATAATTACAAACCTCCTTCTGTTATACAATTTATTCTATTCTGATTGGACGACGTCACTAATAAACTGAATGTTATCCTTCAGTAAACTTCAGAAAATGACATCATTATGCAAAATGGGTCATGGAAAGGACATTAGAAAGTGACAAAATAGAAGTGTAGTTTGTAATTATAATGTAATTTTTGTGAATTTATCAAAGTATAACAGGCACAAATTTAGTATAAAATAGCATAAAATACATTGATAAATTCACAAAAAATGACAAGCAATTAAATAATTTTATGTTCTTGCCAAGAACCATGAGTGTGGTGCAGCCATAATTTAAAATGTACTGAGGTGTTGTTAAACAAATTATCCTTCACTTTCCCATTCCAAGAGCTCCTTGTCAGATGCTGAAGGTTTGTGGCAAAGTGTATATAAAACATTTCTAATAATAGCAGTTTTGTATATTTGTACCATTTGATAATTTTTTTGATATGTTACCTAATTTCAAATTGATGGTATTTTCCATATTAACAAACCTATTAATTCATTATGTTACTTAATTTCAGATTAATTGTATTTTCCCTATTAACAAACCTGTTAATTCTTGATATGTAACTTTAATTTCAAATTGATGGTATTTTCTGTGTTAACAAACCTATTAATTCATTATGTTACTTAATTTCAGATTACTGGTATTTTCTGTGTTAGCAAACCTATTAATTCATGATGTTACTTAATTTCAGATTACTGGTATTTTCCGTGTTAACAAACCTATTAATTCTTAATTTCATATTGATAGTATTTTCCCTGTTAAAGTGACAGACCCTAGTTTTTTTTAAAAACTACGACATATTTTTCACTATTAAAGCTGTTTTTGATAATTATATGTTAGAAGTACTCCCATTTCATTATTTAGAATATTAATTTTCATACACCTGAATTGGTTCTGGTTAATCAAGTTTTTGCAATACCCCAAAATACATTTATCATAATTCTAAAAAAGCATATTCATCTGAGAAGTAATGGTTATCGAGACAAGCTCTATGTATTTTCAGACCGCATTTCCCCACATCACAGATTTTAGCTTCTCTCTGTTACAACCATATCCAAATGTGTGTTGTAGATTTGTAGATTAACTGAACTTAGTGTCCACTTTTACAAGCTGAAACTAGGGTCTGCACCTTTAACAAACCTATTAATTCTTGATATGTAATTTAATTTCAGATTGATGGTATTTTCCGTGTTAACAAACCTCCGATTCTGCTTGGCTACACTACTAAAGAGTCAGCTACTGACACCTACCTGCAGCTGTTCATTACCACTCAGCCACCACTGAAAATACCAGAACCAGTAAAATACAAGGTAAGTAGTAGGGGCGGATTTTGGGGTGGGTGGTTTGCTCATATTATTAACACCTGGATACATCTTAAGTAGTAGGGTTGAGGTCAGTTGGCTTGCTTATATAAATAAAATCCTGATTCTTCTTAAGTAGTGGTGGGGGGGGGGGGGGGTGTAAGGAAGAGTGGTTTGCTCTATTAACCAACTTTGATTCTTCTTAATGAGTGGGGTTGAGGTTGTTGTTTGTTCATATTGACAAAACTAATTCTTCTTAAGTAGTGGTGGCGGGTTGTTTGTTTGTATTGACAAAACTCTGATTCTTCTTAACTACATGTAGTTGGTGCTGGGGTGGAGGCGGGGGTGGAGGAGTGGGCAGGAACAGTGGCATTTTGTTTGCTTGTATTTACAAAAATCAAAATCTATAAAATAGCTAAAAATAATGTTTTGTGCGTCTTGACTAAAGTGTCTTCTTAGTTCAGTTTCCATTCCCACGAGTGCACCGCAGCTGGTATATCAAAGGCTGTGGTATGTACTGTTCTGTCTGTGGAAAAGCGCATATAAAAGATCCCATGCTGCTAATGGAAAAATGTAGCCGATTTTCTCTAAGACTAGCAGTCAAAATTACCAAATGTTTGACATCCAATAGCCGATGATTAATTTAATTAATTAATGTGCTCTAGTGGTGTTGTTAAACAAAGCAAACTTCAACTTTCTTAGCTCAAGTTTGACTAGATATAATCATAATTTTACCAAATGATTAAAACAAATTTGTCCACCTTGCCTGACTATAGATATACAGCAGGGTGCGACAAATCCACTAGCCCTCGGTCCCAGCTAGTGAATATATTATCTGGACTAGTGGAAACTATCAACTGCATTACTATAATACATAGGGCACTAGCCAAAGCTTCTATAAGGGCTAGTGACTTTCTTAAAGGAGACCGGACACCAAAAGACATGTGTGTAATGGATTAAGTTAGCGTCAAAGACCGCATTACTCTAACGCCCGGCTTGCTGCAAGGCACCGGTCAGCTGCATGTCTTAGGTTTGGGGTAAAAACAGAAGTGGGCGGGATTATGCATAGATCTGAACGAAAGCGAGGCAATACGTCATCGGTGAGAGTTACCAAGCAATACCGGTATACGTGTTGATTCTTTGGTTGTGCCTTTTAGTCGTCTTTTCTGTTCTTTTTTTGTCTCCAGGTTTATCGGAAATTTAATTTACAAGATAATTAGTGTTATTATATACTGTCGACGTAATTATATGATGGTTAACTGTGCAGTGTTTAACTGCAACAGTAACAGCAATGCATCCCAAGAAACGGTCAACATCATGATTTTGATTTCCAAAAAAACTAAAGTTGTTTTAAAACATGGACACATGATTGTCGTCGAACGAGCTTTACACCAACTAAATACAGCAGGTTATGGTACATTTACAATGTGAAAATTAAAACAAGTATGTACTTAAGATATACATTAAATATTGCAATTTGTTCACATACGAATATTTAAACTTCACATTTATTTACCTATAATTACCAAATTAATTTTCACCGACAGCCCATAACGACTACATACTAACGTCTCTTAATCTAGTTGGTTTGTTAACCTTATAACAAAACACCTTCAAAACGTGAATTATTATGTTAGTTAACAATGTTTATAGTCAGTTCAGTATATTGTCATTAAAATTAAAATGCTATCACTTTGGCAGGAACAACATATGTACTGTGGCCAGAAGGAATGATGGTTAATTAGTTTTAAAGCTAATGTCGATTATTAAACATAATAAAATTGTACTTTTCAATGCTTTCTGTATGTCATATTAAAAATACTCTACACCAAATCATTATTTTAATACCTACCCTGGGTTTCTGCCAGAGGGTGCGGAGGGTAAACTTACATGTATGTACTAAATAATCTCAGAAATTAATATGTATATATATATATATATAATGTTTTATTTTTTCGATAGATTATAGTAACATAATTGCTGTTTAAAATTTATAAAAGTGCATGAAATAAAATGTTCAATAAAAAACCCATTTCAAACCTATAACCACCCAATATACTCCTTTGAATATATTTAGTTTTTACAGGCCTGCAGGAACGACTTGGGGAGGGGGGGGGGGGGGGGGTACTGACAGACCGGGTATAAACTCTACATCAGATTTTGGTTACAATGGCAAAACTTAATGTGATAAAGAAAAGCTCACAAGTGGAGGGCACCCCCCCCCCCCCCCCCCCCCCCCCCCCCCCCCCCCCCCAGTTCCTACGGGCCTGTTTTATTATGTACCCTCAAATTATTTTCTGGCAGAAAACCTGGTACCTTTGGCAGAGGTTGAAACAATTGGTCGTCTAATTTTCAACTGTTACCATAAAATAATATAATTAATCACTTTTGGCATCTAGCAATTTAAACCAAAATTAACAATAGTTACCGCATGGAATAAGCATCATATATTATTTTGTTTTACCTGTAATATATTTTCATCAGGACTTCCTTCTTTCTCCATGAATGATTAAAGAAAATAACACTGGATATATTGTAGTTATTTTTATTTTATTCCAATATATAACAAAATATAACAAATGTGTTTTATGTCAGTATGTGGAGCAAATTACCTGAAACAGTTGGTTTGAAATCATGATTACAAAATCCTAAAGATAAAAGGAACTGGTTCCTAACCTCACCCTCTACATAGTATCTACATTTGTATAGGCCTGTAGGAACGATATTTGAAGTGGGGGAGGGGGGAGGGGGAAAACAGTCTCTAGTGAGGGATACAAACTAGATTTTTATCTTTATATCATCTTTATTTATGCAAAGTAATGAAAACTTAAAGATACATTTTCATCCTAGAGTGTGTGGTGGAGAACAAGCCCCTAGGCCCGCCCCTCCCCAGTTCCTACGGGTCTGTTGTATTTTATATTAATAAATGCAAAGACTACATAATAATAGTGTCGATAAGACATATTAGTTGTAAAGTGATTGTCAGTATGCGGCAACAGTATAATATTTTCCAACATTTCTGTGTTTCTGTACCCAGCCGGGTTTCGGCAAACTGGTAACACATTTTCTTAATAATTAAAAATACACGGTTTAACCACACACACACATTAAAACTTGGAGGGTAACTAGTTAAGAGAACAAAGTTTTTTGTTAAATTATTATATCTTGCTTTGGTGAGGAGGGGACGCCTGCGAAATCGGCCTGTGGAATATCCACTGACGTGTCATATTTAAATCTATGCTGAACAAGATTTATGATGAAATATTATTAAATTTTGTGTGCTTTTCTTCTAATTAGGTCCATTTGCTTCAGTTTACATTAAAAATGTCATAAAAAATTATGTTTTAAAAAATGCTTGTATGCTAGTCTATGACCGTGTGGCTTCCTTGTCTTCGTCGGCAGTTGATTCATCTGAATTTTCATCTAAGACAACATTTCCAGGATTAGGGACAAAGTCTCTGATAAGTGGTTCAAACTGATACGGTTTAATGCCATTAGCACAAGCTGGGCACAATTCTTCGTCACTCGAATCGCTAAGTTCGTCCATGCTGCTTGGTAGTTTCTTCAGTTTTCCTCTCATCGATGACGTCACGGGTCTAGCTCATCAATTGTCGACAGTTTCCGGCAAACGTCGAAAATCGGCGAAAACCCCCCCCAACCAAGACTGGCACGCTTAACTTAGTCAATAAGGGGAGCGCGGTAGTTGCGTGTTGTGGTTTATGACGGCAAACAATTCATTACGCCTTATATATGGTTTGGTGTCCGGTCTCCTTTAAACATTTGTCGAACACTGTAATAATACAGATTCTTCCTTCTTTGATTTAAGCTGTAATGTTTCACTGCAGTTCCCATCCAATGAGAAAGAAAAGTTACTGGAGAGAGCGGAGATTTGGCAGATTGAAGTGGAGACGAAGTATCCCAAACGTCAGTACATGACGACTGTGGTGGATATGAACTGCAAGACCGTGTTTGTCTCACGCTATCTGAAATCACTGAAACCACCGGAGGAAATTCTCGCTGGTGGTCCAGTATGTACTTTTTTCTTTTGTTTTCCTTCTTGTTCTCTTTTAAATTTCTGATGATGATGCAATATGTACACTTTTAAATTTGTCTTGATGCTACTTAGAACCCATCAATTTACCGGGAGCTGCTACTCTGGATCCCCATCCCACCCTGAGACTAGGGAGAGTCATATTTAGCTCCCTTAGCATGTGAATTAAACAAAGTACTACAAAAAATGTCAAAATGATTAAATATCAAAGCTCAGTGTGGTAATATTTTAAATGACTCCTCATAATCTAATTTTGGGAAGCAATTAATCACTTCCTTAATTGTATTTTTCACAGCGAGGTCTGGCTACTGCATACATTTTTTAAATTGAGTTTTGAATGTTGCTGATGCAAGTAGTACAACTTTTCAAAACCGTGCAACATTTTCTTAACCTTTTGTCTGTCAGTTTCATTTCTGGTTCTCATTAAGTTAAATTGAAATTTTCTAATTATTTTTTTTTTTATCACATTTTAAAATCATTTCAAAGATGTACCATTATTTCATAAGTTATGTTACACATCGTATGTAACAATATTTGTTAGAAACAATTGTAGATAAACATAAATATGTACCACTAGTTATCATGAAAATACATAAACTTATGAAATGTTTTATATAGTCGAACATTTACTTTTTTAGTCATATACCAGCCTTTTTGTAGCAATTTGAATGGAAAAAACCAACCTAGTTACTGCTAATTCTTTCCAAAAAGTAGTTATTTTCTTTGTTTTAATTTGCAGGAGCTGGTTGCATGGTATGTTTCATTGATTCCATTTGTCTCGGATGCATTTATCTTCCCTGGTATGAGTGACATCTGGAGCACGTGTGATGTGAGTATCGCTGTATCATCACTTTAATATGAATTTTAGCACTATCCCAAAACTGTTCTAGTCTTTGTTCTTTAATAACTCCTTACTTTACATGACCTTACAAATATTTTTAGATTTTTTTTTTTTTATCCGACTTCATTTCCATCCCTATTAATATTTCATCCAACTATTGTGGAAAATAAGCTAAACTAATTTGGCATTACTTGCATGAATTCCCCCCTCCCCCACCTACCAAACCACTTATATTATAAAATAAACTGAAACGGATTTCCTGTTACTTGATTTAGAATTTATAGTTGGTTAAATGTTTGTGATAGTTACAGGTTTCAAGCCTCCATCCCCTCCAAGATGTTATTTATTTCCAAAGTTTTGCTGTGTCTCTTTAAAGCCACTTATTCTGGTTCTTCAGGTACATACATTTTTTCCCCCATCTTATTCTAGCCTCTAGGTAACATAGTGCATTTGTGTTTTGCATAAAATGCATTTGGAGGTACTACAAATAGTAGAGGACTGTTCAGGAGCTTAATTCGCGGTTGCTGGCTAAACCGTATTTTTACACCTAACATTAAATGAATGTGATACGATATGATATGATGGAAATCAGTTAAATTAATCATGAGCATTCACCCTCCTGAGTAGGGTCTCCACGAGTACTCTGGCACGTGCCGAGTCTAGCTCGAGTACCCATACTAGGTGGAATATAGTGATATAATGCAATGGACAATGTAGGACAATAATTTCAGCAGTAAATAATCAGCGATATAGTTTACACAATTATATGATCATGTGCTAGTATCTCTTTTTAAACTGGCCGTCCGTCCCGCCACCACACTGAATATAGTGTTTTTTTAAATGCAATACAATAGCATGATTTGGCATCCATGTTCAGCGCTGGAATTAAGATGGCAAAATGCTATTTTACTTTATTCCTTAGTCTCATTATCTAGTGTTAGTGTCGTTACTCGGGTCCGCGTCGAGTTTGACCCTTGAGTACTCAAGTCCAGTATTTTGGACTCTTGGAGGCCCTACTCCTGAGCATAGATAAAGACAAACAGAAACACACTAGATTTGACAAAACAAATAAGTAACAAAAAGGTAAGTAATTGGAAATTTAATACTTTAAAGAAAAAAGCATTACAGTTATTAGCTGCAAATATTTTACCATCAATACATGTACATGTAACTAGGGTCAGCGCTTTTATAGGGAGAGTAAACTAAAACATGAGCCTTATGTGTTGGAAAGATGCATACTCAAGCAGTAATTTTCGACAAGGTGCTTCTCTTGATCAAACTGACTTGTAAAACAACATAAATGATGTGATAATATAATAAACTATTTAACTAAATATATTTCAAGTTGCATTAATGGAACGAAATGGGGTTATAGTATTTTTCTCTGTGAAATAATCCAAAGGAAAAATGTACACTATTAGGCCTATTGGTATGCTACGTTGGAGCAAGAACGACAACCCACGATACCCAAGTGATAATTTTCTTTTCTTTGGGACTAAGTAATTGGTCAGTTCTGTAGTTTTTGATGGGAAAATCTACTTAATCAATAGTTTTACAGAACTATTTACAGTAATAAACCATGTTCATTTCCATTTTAGGAGTGACAGGTAATATTACACAATACCAGTATGTATTTTTGTCTAGACAGCGTCAATTAATTGGCTTGTTTAGTTACCAATCAAATACACACCTGCCAATCAGGAATCACAGGTAGAGAATAGACCAATTAACTAAGAAAACACTCTGTGTATCATTTCAGTACGTAGGTTAATGCATGGACAAAACATGGTATAATTATTTCGACTTGTTGTGTAGCCACTTTGACAATGGTGGTTTATTTTGTATTGAAAAATAATATATACTTATTGCTGGCTTACTGAGATGTATATTATTACAGAACATTGCAATGCATGCCTATTTTATCATCTCGCAAAAACCAGTGAGATTTGTTTCTCTAGTTCTAAGATTCATTCCTGACATTATGCATTAAGTACTACACACTGGAATGACACAAAATGGCTGCGTCCATTATACATTGTATCTAATAGCCGTCACATTTAACTGTTTTATTAATTAAATAATATACTTGTTGATATTAAGCAATAATGTGCATTATATATTGTTAAATATGCATACATGTACTAGTCCAAAAGCCTTGGTTAAGCATTCCTTTAAGATGTACCTCCTGACTCTTATTACGTTTTGCAGAGTTTTTAATTTATTTTAGATCTGTTTTATTTGCAGCAATTCATTCAGTTGTTAGCCGGGGATGAGGAGGAACATGCAGTCTTGTTGGCCAACTACTTCATGTCGATGGGCAAAATAACCTGGCTTGTTACAGGTCAGTACATAGGTTTTTATTATACTTAAAATAATTGTGATGGTGGTGGTGATGTTTATCATGATAAAGATAGTGGTGGTGATGATGGTGATGGTGATGTTGATTATAATGATGATGGTGATGGTGATGTTGATTATAATGATGATGGTGATGGTGATGTTGATTATAATGATGATGGTGATGGTGATGTTGATTATAATGATGATGGTGATGGTGATGTTGATTATAGTGATGATGGTGATGGTGATGGTGATTATAATGATGATGGTGATGGTGATTATAATGATGATGGTGATTATAATGATGATGGTGATGGTGATTATAATGATGATGGTGATGGTGATGTTGATTATAATGATGATGGTGATGGTGATGTTGATTATAGTGGTGATGGTGATGGTGATGGTGATTATAATGATGATGGTGATGGTGATGGTGATGGTGATGGTGATGGTGATTATAATGATGATGGTGATGGTGATTATAATGATGATGGTGATGGTGATTATAATGATGATGGTGATGGTGATGTTGATTATAATGATGATGGTGATGGTGATGTTGATTATAGTGATGATGGTGATGGTGATGGTGATTATAATGATGATGGTGATGGTGATGGTGATTATAATGATGATGGTGATTATAATGATGATGGTGATGGTGATTATAATGATGATGGTGATGGTGATTATAATGATGATGGTGATGGTGATTATAATGATGATGGTGATGGTGATGTTGATTATGATGGTGATGGTGATGTTGATTATAATGATGATGGTGATGGTGATGTTGATTATAATGATGATGGTGATGGTGATGTTGATTATAATGATGATGGTGATGGTGATGTTGATTATAATGATGATGGTGATGGTGATGTTGATTATAATGATGATGGTGATGGTGATGGTGATTATAATGATGATGGTAATGTTGATTATAATGATGATGGTGATGGTGATGGTGATTATAATGATGATGGTGATGTTGATTATAATGATGGTGGTGATGATTATAATGATGGTGGTGATGAAGGTGATGGTTGTGATGTTGATGATGATTAATTATGTTTTTGATAATAATTAAATGAAACGTGCTTGTATGTGTATGTACTGTAAATATATTATGTATTGGGTCATGAAAGTTTTGTGAGTGGTCAACATATTCAAGTTCAATTATACTGAAAGATATTTTTCTGGTTACTAAAATTTAGTGGTTTGGTTATATAGGTGTGCACACAGTTTTCTGTTAAAATGTTAGATGAACAATTCAGCAGGTGTTGTCCAAATAAAAATTGAATTTAAATAAATCTGACCATTTTCGACACCTGATTGTTTTTATTATTGCTAAGAATCTATATAGAATAACCCTTTTCTAAATCTTTAATGGCAATGCTCCTAACTGAACTACAAAAAAGTTATTTTTTTCTTCTAGGAACGGCCATCCCTGAGGGCCCCACATGCTATGTTATGACCAAAGAAAATGAACAAGAGTATACCATCTGGAACGCTGGAACAGCCGAGAGTTTTAGTCAGAGGGATAGTCGCTGTCCACTCCTATCTATTGGATGTCTCATCAGCCATGAAAATGTAAGCTCACATCTCATGATTCCCCCTCTGCCCCAACTTGTTTAGAAAATGGACTGTTAATCATGGTTGGAGTGAGAAAATACTCGATCACTCACCCCTCCGACTGCCAAAAATGTTTAGTTGAAATAACTGGAATTGTATTAAATATTTGTGAAGATGTGTTTACATTATGGCTTCATATTTTACATGATGTATGCATTAAAAACAAGGTTACATGGCAGTGTACCTACTAAATTGCTTTTAAATATATATATATACATTTTTTATTTGTCCCCAAATTATTTTATTATTTTAAATCAGATTACATAGTCCTCGGATCCCACTTGTTACCAATATTTTGGTATAAAAAGTTAATTTTGTATTTAGAAAAGGTAATTTTTTACTCAAGTAGATACTTTGAGAAACTACCACAATATTGACATTGCTGGCATAGTTGTTAAACCATCAGCTTCAATGTGCCACGTTCACATCCTAGTACAGGTTTCTGTTGAGAGTGAAATCTAATGGCCCAGTGAAGAGATGTCAGCCCTCTACACCGAGTTCTCTTTCATTAACCTTTTCATTGCTGGCATAGTTGTTAAACTGTCAGCTTCAATGTGCCAATTTCACATCCTAGTACAGGTTTCTGTTCAGAGTGAAATGTAATGGCCCAGTGAAGAGATGTCAGCCCTCTACACCGAGTTCTCTTTCATTAACCTTTTCATTTCATTTCAACTTATTGTCATGCTTATATCCAATTAAGGTTCAAACACGCTGTCCTGGGCACACACCTCAGCTATCTGGGCTGCCTGTCCAGGACAGTGGATTAGTTGTTAAATGTTAGTGAAAAAGAAGAGGGTGTAGTGGTCTTATACCTACCCACTGACCGGCCTCGGTGGCATTGTGGTTAGGCCATCGGTCTACAGGCTGGTAGGTACTGGGTTCGGATCCCAGTCGAGGCATGGGATTTTTAATCCAGATACCGACTCCAAACCCTGAGTGAGTGCTCCGCAAGGCTCAATGTATAAGTGTAAACCACTTGCACCGACCAGTGATCCATAACTGGTTCAACAAAGGCCATGGTTTGTGCTATCCTGCCTGTGAGAAGCGCAAATAAAAGATCCCTTGCTGCCTGTCATAAAAGAGTAGCCTATGTGGCGACAGCGGGTTTCCTCTAAAAAACAGTGTCAGAATGACCATATGTTTGACGTCCAATAGCCAATGATAAAATAAAATATTAATGTGCTCTAGTGGTACCGGGCTGCAAACCCAGTACCTACCATGTTCGATGGCTTAACCACAACACCACCGAGGCCGGTTTAAAACTCACTCTGGGTGGGAGCCGGTACCGGGCTGCAAACCCAGTACCTACCGTGTTCGATGGCTTAACCACACCACCACTGATGCCGGTTTCATTAACCACTAACAACTATCCATTAAGTTTGGTTGGGGTGGGATTTAGCTTAGTCGGTTGAATGCTCTCTTGAGGCGCTTGCATCGCAGGATCAAACCACCTTTGTGGATCCATTCAACTGATTGGGGTTTTTCTCATTCCAGCCAGTGCACCACAACTGGTTCAAGGCTTTTGTGTGTGTGGGAAAGTGCACATAAAAGATCCCATGCTGCTTGAGGAAAAATAGAGCGGGTTTCCTTTGATGACTACTTGTCAGAATTACCAAATGTTTGACATCCGATAGCTGATGATTAATTAATCAATGTGCTCTAGTGGTGTTGTTAAACAACAGAAACTTTAACTTTACAATATTATGTTTAGAGGTTTCTGTTTGTGTTTGATCTAGATTTGGGCAAATGTTCATGAGGCTGACAAACCGGCAAAGTTGGACTTCGACCTGAGTAAAACGGCCAACTGGAAGCCATTTTTTGGTAAAGGGTATCCGTCTCCTGGACTCAGCTCCATTCAGGTTTGTTAACTTATCTGTTGTTTGATTACAGTTTACCCTATAACTTACCCATGATATCCATCTCATAGACCCATATCATAATTTAGTGTATTAACCCAGTTAATAATGACGTCATATTGCCGATGGAGGTGATTTTAGTACTGTAGTTTACTAAATATTGAATGAAAATATGATTTAGAAGTGTTAAAGGATACATAGAATTCGCTACTTGTTTTTGTTTAATATGTAAAATATCAACCTTTTTCTAGTTGAGCCTCGACAAATTACAATTAACATAGTTTTGGTTGATATTTTATATATTAAAAAACACTTGTGACGAATCCTCTTTATATGACATGACAGAAACCCAGATGGAAGTTATCCTCTGAAATGTAGTAGGACAAACGTTTTAAGAAGACCCATAATGTGATCATATGGCAAATTAGTTTTAAATATTAAATATTCTGTAAATAAAAAGAATATTTAAAATATGTTTACTGTAAACATTAGTCTGATTAATCCAGTGTCATGTAGTTGCCAAACTGATGCAGTTAGGTTTATAAAATTGTATTTCTCAATGGATGAAAAAAGTGAGTGTACCTTTTAACATGTGGAAGTTGAGTATTGTGCAGTTAGATCACATTATGGTGTCAGTGTTTATCATCCCAACATCAGAAAGGACATTTAGGTGATATTAAACTTGATAAATGATATTTTTGTCTTATCCAGATGGTTTAAAATAAACAGTTACACAAATATTGTTACGTTATTATTTAAAGCTACATGTATTTTCATAATGTTCCATAGCAACATTTTAAATTATTATTCTACAAAGAATACACTTTCACATTAATATTAATAATTGTGTTAATATCATCTACAAGTACACCAAATTACTGAATGTCTTTTTCAAAACTGTAATTATGACACCAAACTTTGTGAATATATTTTTTTAAATTTCAGCCAGAAGCACTGATATATGAACCAGTAGACGAAAGTTCTGTGTTGTTGTTGAAAGAGACGATCGAACAGGCACTGAAAAACAAGATAATGGATTGGCGAGCACGCTTTATCACTCGCTGGAACAGACATTGCACACAGATCATGAGAAAAATCCTGCCATCGTATGTATTGTTAGCATGTACAAAGTATAACATGCCCATGGTTTAAGTTTGACCACACAAAACATATTAAATTTGATTAAATTTGGTCTAAAAATCGGTAGCAATGTTAAATTTTCCATTAGCCAAACAGCTCCAATGGTGGTGGACCCACAAAGGGCATTTGCTCGTTAGCTTTTTGGTGAATTAATAATTTTAAAAAAATTTCACCTAATTTAACTTTAATTTGTATTTGTTAATTTAGCGAATGACAACTTAAATGTTCCTTCTAAAATGTTAAAGTTTATTTTGTTAATTTATTAATCATCAGCTATTGGATGTCAAACATTTGGTAATTGTGATATATAGTCTTAGAAAGGAAACCTGCTGCATTTTTCCATTAGTAGCCAGGAATAGTATATATGCACGATCCTACAAACATAGCACACCAGCCTCGGTGGTGCAGTGGTTAAGCCATCGGACTACAGGCTGGTAGGTACAGGGTTTGCAGCCCGGTACCGGCTCCAACCCAGAGTGAGTTCTTAAGGCTCTCTCACTAACAACTAACCGATTGTCCTGGACAGACAGCCCAGATAGCTGAGGTGTGCCCAGGACAGCGTGCTTGAACCTTAATTGGATATAAGCACGGAAATAAGTTGAAATGAAATGAAATGAACATAGCATATGCCACAGCTTCCTTCTCAAAGTTGCATGTGTTATATTTTGATGTTTTTACACATATTTGGGTTAAGTAACTACAAATTAATTCCAGTTTTCTCAATTGTGGGTGCAGGGTGTGTGTTTCCTGGGTCAAAGCCCCACCCCCCCACCCCAGCCTGCTCAATAGGAGTATGACTGGACTCCCCTTTAAATTTTGCCTGCCATAGCCTAGACCCCTCCCCTGCTAAAATTTCTGCACACGAGCCTAAAGAAATATGACCAACATAGAAATTAAATATTGTACATGTATAGCCATTAAAATATCAGCCAGTTCAATACTATTTAAATTTAAACCGTACTAGAATATGTAAATTTATAAAATAGTAAAAAATATAACTGATATTTGGATGTAATTTGTGGAAAGCATGTAATTCAAGGTGTAATCTTTACATTTCAATTTTTTATATATTTTTTTTATGGTCATTATGCAACTATGAGACTCTTGAGAAAGCCTTGAAATAATATTGGTGGGATCTAGCTGTTAGTAGAGTGGTCACCTGAGGTGCTTGCATCATAGGGTCGAATCACCTCAGTGGACCCATTCTCCGATTAGGTTTTTTCCTGACCCAACCAATGCACCTTGATTGTTATGTGCTGTACTATCTGTGAGAAAGTGCATATAACATTTCTCCAGCTAATAATCGGGAAAAAGGTTTCTTTTGAGACTATGTTAGAATTACAAAATGTTTGACATCCAGTAGCTGATGATTAATAAATCCATGTGCTGTAGTGGTGTCGTTAAATAAACTTTAATTGTAACCCTATATTTATGAAGTGAGGAGACAGACAAGGTTATGTGCGGAGTAAATGTTTCACATTCATTGATTTTGGTACATAGATCATAGAAATCTCTTTTTACATGGTTCTATGGGGAATCCAGATGATGTTTGACAAGGAAATATAGAGTATACAGATTTAATAATATCTGCCAGAAACAAATTTTTGGGTATGGCGCTATGGAATTGAATGCAACCACAGTTAACAGGGGGTATGGGGGGCCTACCTCAGAAAGAAAATGGGTTACGTTTAGGGTTAGGGTTAAGAAAATCATACAATAATGATGAGTAATTAATTCTGTCAAAATGTCAAGTAAAAAATTTAAATTTTGGATATGGCGCCATACCCATTTTACCCTCTGGCAGAAACCCTGAAAGTTAAAAAAGATTCAAGGATGAATATTATGTAGATGACCATTAAAAATTGCTTTGGCAGCTAATTAGGAAAATGCTGCCATCTCTTTAGTACATATATTAATTCGTTAGAGCCTTTTTTTTTTAGTGGCAATTAGGAGAGAAAAATAAAAGTGGCATACATGTATTTGATGATTTTTGGAAATATAAGGCAAATTGTGATGTTATTATCTATGCTACTGCCACCATTCAGAAAGTTCTGGGATCGATCCCCGTCAGTGGGCCCATTGGGCTATTTCTCGTTCCAGCCAGTGCACCACGACTGGTATATCAAAGGCTGTGGTATGTATTACCCTGTATGTGGAATGGTGCATATAAAAGATCCCTTGCTGCTAATTGAAAAGAGTAGCCCAAGAAGTGGCGACAGCAGGTTTTCTCTCTCAATATCTGTGTGGTCCTTAACCATTTGTCTGATACCATATAACCGTAAATAAAATGTGTTGAGTGCGTTGTTAAATAAAACATTTCTTTCTTTCTTTCCATTCAGAAAGTTTACCCTAAAACAAAAATTCACCATCTCTTGTGGTCTAGATATATCATCTGAACCGTAATTATCTGTCCCTCAAAATACATACTTAACCATTCACAGTGACAGGACTAAAAAGGAAAATGTAAAAAATGTTCCACATTTTCTATAATTTCAGGCTGGAGGAGACTTGTGGCAAGTTTCCTAATGCACAATATTTACAGGAGCTGGAGACCTCTTTCAGTCAGTACAAGGTGCGTAGATCTTAACATGTAACGTCAGAATGTAATATTGTGATTCATTTATTGTACTCTGTGTACTTTTTCTCCACTTTATTGCATTTCAGTTTTCAGGTGGACTGAATTTAATATGAATTGTTGAAAAATTACCTAAAATTTAAATTACACTTTTTTCAATTTTTTTCATGAATATTTAGTTTTTTGTTTGTTAAATGGATATTACTTTAGGGATGTACTGGGTATTTAACATTTCAGATCCATTTCTAATAGAATGTGTCTGTTCAGATGCTCTATTATACCACAGTGACTATAATTGAAATATTAATAACCGTGACTTCCAAAACTGAAGTAAGAATGCAACTTATAATTCAAAACGATTTTGATTTTTACTGTTTCAGGTATCTGGCTTCCCACTGCATATGCCATTCAGCAACCTGGAGAACATCATTGAAACACTGCGAGCCACTGGCGTACATGCGCAAGACACGAGTGACATTGAGTTTGCACTGGCTGTGTATGTTAAAGCCTATCCCAGCTCCATTCTGTCGGTGTGGGTCTACGTTGCTTCACTCATCAGGATTAGATAGCAACATCCAGCTTGATTTCAATTCCAGGCTTCCGTCCATACAGGGTGGATTGTTAGACTAAGTATTCTTGGCCATATAGCAAGTTAGGCCAGGTTATGCTGACTAAGATGCCAACGCTATGGCTCTCGGACTGCAACCAAATGTTAATCTGGTAAATCCACCCCTGTGTCCAAAATATAAAGAATATTATTTAACGTTGAATATTTTTCATTATTACCTATGTGGATGAAAATATTTTTGTTTGAGTCAAAAGTGTTATATTCCATGTGGACATAATTTTGTTTCATGTTTTTTAATATCATCAGTTCCTGTCGGTGCGAGCATCAGTTTAATAGTTGAATATGTACATTGTGTGTATTCCTTATAAAGAGCTTATTGATTATAGCTTTATGGGACCATTCATATTTATCATCATTTTAACAAGTTTACAAAGAGAACTCATTGCCACCCCTAGCCTCTTAAAAGCATCAAAATTGTTTGGTGCATGAGATATTTATATTGTAATTTTATTTTTATTCTTAAGCGTATGCTGGCATTAATCCACTCTCCATCCAGCATGTGGTTTGTACATTTGTGAAAATTGTGATAATTGATAATGTTTGATAATGCCACCTAAATAGTTCAACGTTTGCACAATGGAGACATTTTAATCATTATTCCATCCATTCATGTAATATTATTGTTATGTCCTGTGAATTCCAAACATATTTTAACAAATTGTCATATTATATCAAGACTCCGTCCATACTAAAAGTATTCTTTACAATGGGCATGCACTTTTTATTTTCATTTTCATTTTCTTTTTAATTTTTTGTGCCCATATCCAATTAAACTTGTAGCTCCATCAAGCCGTTAAATTCTGTATGGGAGCCAGACTAATGTCAGATGCATCAAATTTGAGCATAAACCCCTTGCGTTTTATAAGCAATAAGATTACATTTGTTTTGTTTTAATGTCACTTTTTATGTTGTCTCTTAAGTTTTATTAATATTTTTTTAAACAAAGCAATTTTATCCCATCATAGCATACCAATTGGTAGACATTTTCATCTTATACCTAGCTTTGTAAAAGGGCCATTCAAACATCCTGTGAACTTTTATTTTCCTACTGAGATTAACCACCACATAACACACTGAAAGTAAGCATCTCTCAAAGTTCAATAGCCACACACAACCCCTCTGTGATTAATTATCTTTGAATGTAAGAATCTGTTTTAAAAAAAAAGGCAGCTATGTCTGCTTAGGTTGTTGAGGTGTACAGCTGTAAACCTAACAAGTAGGTGGCAATGAAGTCTGCAGTTGGCACCTAACATTGCTGTCTGGCAAGTTTTGTTTAGCCTGTCACCTGAATCTGAATATGTTACAATCATTATTATTGTAGCTACTTCAATCAACCTGCTATTATAAGCACTTCTTATAGAATCCAAATTCAGAAAAGGATTTCTGATGTCTTTCTTACAAATATTTTGCACCCCATCACTTTAAGATAAAATCCACTTTCTTACAAATATATTGCTCCTATCATGTAGAGGTAAAATATATCTTCCATATTTTGTATGGCCTTGGACTTTATATAGGAAGTTTAATTTAAAAGTTTTATCCGAATATTATTGTTTTTAGTTACCAGTAGATTTTATCCAAATTGTATCAAGTGGCACCTTTAAATTAAATTTATTTATAAAATGAAATATTTGTACATAATATGTACAGATTTGTCATAATGCCTTGTTACATTTTATATAATAATTTATTGATTAAACATATCATTAGTCTTTGTTGTAGTTTTTATGTAAAACCGCATTCTTATTTTTGTATTATACATTTGCTGTTTGGTGTATTATGTAAATAAATACACTTTACAACATGCACAATTTTTGTTTACAGTAACTAAAGATAGAAATATTGCTTCATTAGATCTCTAAATCACGGTTAGAGCTCGATGCATCTCAGTAGTAGAGTTTACATAAGATATCTTGGTTTGCTGGAATGATTCATTATCTATTCCAAAACATGCTCTAAAATGGGTAAATACTTGAGGGTGAAACCAATAAGTTGCTGAGGGGTGTTCACACACACCTTGTCATGGTTCTAACTTAACGGCGGCACCGACGACAATTACCGTCGTTGAGATATAAATTGCCGTAGGTAGAGATCATCACCAATGACACTTTTCTGCCATCAGTAAAGCTCGTCAAGAATGTGTACATTGTCTGCCAATATTTAACATTTGCACATTTGAAATATGTCTACATACAGCAAAATAGCCTTTCAGTCATGTTTATTTGTCACTTTTTAAAAAAATTGCCATAGGCAGGCTCACAATAGCCGTCTGTGGGACGTTTCACCCATGGCAACTCTTTTAAAAATTGCTGTGGGAGACCAATCCTTTTTTAGCTGAACTTTAAAAAAAAAGAAAGAAAGAAAACGAGAAGCCTGTTCAAACACCTCTTACATATCCGGCGCACCCACCTCCTTTCACAAACCCCTGGATCAGTGCTTGATGCTGTAAGTACAGTGGACTCTGTCCAAACCAGCATCTGTGTAATTCAGATTTTTAAATAAACCAACAAAATCTGTCCAGTCTGATAGATTTCATCAGTCCTCCTTGAATCTGGATTGGCAGAGTCCACTGTACTTGTTAAAAATAATTATATCTTATTTTATTGTCCGGCTGTTTGGCAGTTCAGAACTTAAACTGATCATAAACATAAAGATTTACTTTTTTTCCATAAGAAATTTAAAAAAAAGTTGTCCGTGGAATAGAAAGCTGGATGATTTTTTAGATGATTATGTACATGGAAATAAAGTTTATCAAAGTGAAGAGATAATTCTTCAAGCCAGAAAAACCCAACATTGTAGAAAGGTCAGGTCAGGTCATAGGGTTTTACGTGCACATTCAGAACAAGCTGTTGTAGCGCACGCCTGTCCAGGATTGTAGAAAGTGAAACAAGTGCCTTTATATTGGTCAGATGGGTCAAATTAGCTGTGGTCAACAAACTACCAACACGTGAAGTTTGTTTTGTTTAATGATGAAGCACCCCGCACAGATATGAACTTTCATTTTATAGTGCACTTTTCTTTTTGAAACAACCCCCAAAGGGGCCAAATCCGAGAACATTTGCATAATGAAATCGACATGATCATTCTCATTAACACTGTACTACAATGGAGTTTTTAAAAATGCTTTTGAAAGTTTGTTTTGTTTAACGTCACCTTTAGCGCACATTGATTTTTGTTTTTTAATTATATTATCCCAGCCCTCTTTCCTTTCTCTCCTTTTGACTTCCATTTCGTTTCTTCCCGATTTGGCAGCTCCTCCTATCTTTAAACGTCTGTCGCAGTCCATCTCCAGTGGCACCACATCCTAGTTCTTGTCTTTCCAAGTGGTACAGCGGTCGCTCAATGCGCGGTCGATATAGGATCGATCCCCGTCGATGGGCCCATTGGGCTATTTCTCGTTCCAGCCAGTGCACCACGACTGGTTTATCAAAGGCTGTGGTATGTACTACCCTGTCAGTGGGATGGTGCACATAAAGGATCCCTTACTGCTACTCGAAAAGAGTAGCTCATGAAGTGGCGACAGTGGGTTTCCTCTCTCAATATGTGTGGTCCTTAACCATATGTCTGATGCCATATAACCGTAAATAAAATGTGTTGAGTGCGTCGTTAAATAAAACATTTCTTTCTTTCTTTGTCTTTCCAACCATGACATGTGCTTGACTCTTGTGGCTATTCGTGCCACACACATGTCATTTCCCATCAGCTTTAGCTGTGGGCTTAGTCGGACCAATTCGGAGTGTGTTCAGTAGTTACTTCTGTCATTGTTAAGAGGCACTTGTAACCACCTACTATACTCCCCTACCACCGGCGGTCGTTAGTGCCATGGGCCAGACAAGCTTCATTATCGGCAGAGGACGATAATGCCAGGTGGGTGCTGGGACTTCACCCGTGGAGAAAGTTGAGACAGGTAGTGATTATGTGGACAGCTCAGTAGGCAAACAATCGGAGGAAACTGACAGACAGGGTCGAAACAGATTGAAATCGTGGGAGAAATTGGAAGGTTTTCTTATTTTACGATAATGAGAATGATTGGCAGAGGGTGATAGACAAGAAAAATTAATGAAAGTGTGAGCCAGATTTGACGGGACTTTGACTGTCGTACACACATTGGTTTATTAATCATCAGCTATTGGATGTCAAACATTTGTTAATTTTGACATATAGTCTAAGATAGAAAGCCCGCGACAGTTTTCCACTAGTAGCAAGTGATCTTTTATATACACAATCCCACAGACAGGGTAGCACATACTAAGGCCTTTGATATACCAGTCGTGGTCCACCGACGAAGATCGACCCTAGACCGACCGCGCATCAGGCCAGCCCTTTACCCTGGGTCACGACTTAGAGCCTACGATACATCTACTTTTCGTAATGTATCGTCAAAAGTCTCCGAGACTTTGTTTCCGACAAGTGTTCTGTTTGCGGAGAGAAGTCTCCGAAACAATATATCAACTACCAATCAGAATATATAAATAAATCACATGACATGACTGGTTACATAATATTGTCAAAATGGCGATGCCCGGTAATAATACTATTATGTGGAACAGAGAGAACATTGAAGTATTAGCCGGACTTTGGCAAGACAAACATTGCTTGTACAACACCAAAAGCAATATATACTATAACAGGAACATAAGAGATTCAATAATTAAAAAAAGCTTTCCGGACCCATATAATACAATTCCTGCGTTTTCTTCTCCGTTTGTTTTTAAATTATTAAACTAATGGTAATGGTAGCAACAGCAACCAAGGTTGCTGCTTGTCTGCTATTGTGCAAAGATACTAGACAAAGTCTCTCAAAATAAAATAAGTGTATCGTCAAAAGTCTCCGAAAGACCAGTGGCTGATCCAGAAAATCTATTTGTGTGTGTGTGTGTGGGGGGGGGGGGGGGGGGCAATGACGAGGCGGAATGTCAAAGGAACTTTGGGGGAGGTTTGGAGGGGGATTGTAAAACAAAAAAGAAAATTATAACTGTCGCAAAATTTAGGGGAGGGGGACTCATCCCCCTAGATCCGCCCCCCTAAATGGATTTTCTGGATCCGCCACTGGAGACTTTGTTTCAGAAACAAAGTATCGGAGACTTTGTAGATGTATAATGCTCTTTGATGACATATGCTTGTTAGCGACAACAGAGTTTATTAAACATTGATTCATTTTGTATTTCGGTTCCAAAATGAGCAAAGATTCATTTTAAGATTAATTTCATTGGTTATGGATCAATGTTTCAATAGTGCATATTGTTAGATTCGTTAACGAGAAATCGATCCTTGTATTTAAAAACGTTATACTTTTACTGGATTGGATTGTTCCAGCTTCCTCAATGGTGACAACTAACTTTTCTAACATTCCAATTTCTTATTAATCTTATTAATAATAACGATAAACTCAATTTGCGTTATTCTAAGCTTTATTAGGATAAAATAATTTGGTAGATTCGTCATCTCACGTATTGGCCAATGAACCTGAAACATAAAATACACAATCATTCCGAGAGTACGGCTAAAGCAACATGATAAAGCTATACACACAATTTCAATATATAACATTTTCTCAAAGCATCGTGCAAAAATATCCGTAAAATTATACACTGGCGTAGGAAGCGGAGGGGCAAGGGGGCCACTTTTCTTGATCTAATAGTAGCAGCTTTGGTTTATATATATACACACACACACACACACACACACACACACACACACACACACACGCGCGCGCACACACATACACACACACATATACATATATTCATACGCGCGCGCGTGTCCCCCACACCTTTTGGCACCCTCCTACTCCATATATATATATATATATATATATATATATATATAGGACAAACAGACAGACAGAAGCGCAGAGATGGATCAGCATTATCGCCATCGTCATCATCATCATTATCAACTAATTGAGTGTACTATATTTTATTATATAACATTTAGTGAAATATCTTAAAATATCAGTGAAATAAAAATGTTATCAGTCGTCACTCAGTGACGATAACACATTTTAGAGTGAAAAGTTCACTATTTCACTCTAAAATGTGTTATCGTCACTGTAGAAAGTGTTATCTTTAATGTAAGAAAGCCGGAACTATTTTGTTGCTGGCATTTTAAAAATAAAGGTAAATTGTCCAAAGTTATGTAATAAATAGAAAATTTAATATCTCATCTCGTGAAGTTTGCAATCATATCACACTCGTCGCGGCATGCAGAAAATTCGGGTATAAATTATGATCACCATTTATACTTACCTTTATTAAATTTACTCAATAATGACGTCTCGCCTCATCCATTGCTTGCTGAAATTCTTCAACATCAATTTTATCGTTACCTAACAATACAATAAAATATTACATGTATTTGACATTATATTATTGCTCGTATCATATACTTAACCTTTTTAACACCCACTACCCCATGTGTGTTTTTGTACTGGGGTGTCGTTAAACATTCATTCATTCATTATATTATTGCTCAAAACTGAGGCGTTGACTTTAATAGAAATATTTTTTAAATGTTGAAATGTAACTAAAACAAATTAAACGATTATGAGCTTAAGCTTGTCACCAATATAAATTAAAGTAAAGTTTGTTGTATTTAACGACGCCACTAGAGCACATTGATTTTTTATCTTATCATCGGCTATTGGACGTCAAACATATGGTCATTCTGACACTGTGCTTTTTTGGTGGGTTTTTTTTAGAGAAAACCCGCTGTCACCACATAAGCTACTCTTTTACGACAGGCAGCAAGGGATCTTTTATTAGCGCTTCCCACAAGCAGTATAGCATAAACCATGGCCTTTGTTGAACCAGTTATGGATCACTGGTCGGTGCAAGTGGTTTACACCTAACCATTGAGCCTTGCGGAGCACTCACTCACGGTTTGGAGTCGGTATCTGGATTAAAAATCCCATGCCTCAACTGGGATCCGAACCCAGTACCTACCAGCCTGTAGACAGATGGCCTAACCACGACGCCACCGAGGCCGGTGTCACCAATATGTTCTAGCGAATTCTGCAAACACCCAATGAGTCTGACTAGAGAGAGAAACCTGGAATGCCATTAATGTGTCGAGACTTTTGGATTTTATGTTCTTTACAGCTGATCAGAATTATTACAAAACTAAATTTATTTGCGTTTTTAAATTTCTTTTGCTTGTTGATGAATATTTAAGAAAACAACAATTTCCACAAAAATGTCGACATTTTTTACCAGTCAATTGAAGAAATCTGACTGCATCCCTGGTATTAAGAAACGACTCGAGTTCTGGCTGATCTATGACACCATCCGTGTTAGTATCAAATTCATTCGCACCTACAAAATATAGCTAATTTTCTATTAAAGATATTATAATAATGATGATAGTGACTTCAGAGCTAGGGACCTAATTCACAAAAGCTCCTTTAGGCTCTGCTAGACAACAAAGAATCCTCTTTGCAAGTCTTTTAGCATTGCACTGCGAGATCGCAAAGTTGCGAGAGTTTAGTGAATTGGGTCCTAGATCTACAATTGATAGAAAAGCTATCTAGAATACTCCAAAATCTATCTACGATTAAAGATGTTTTGTCGAGTTACATATAAAATATTTTTTCTTATTTAGAATATCAGTTTCTGCATACACTTAGTCACTAGGTGTTTCTATTCGTCCAAATGTTTGCAGTGTCCAATACTAGATTTTAACGTTCAACAATTCCGTACGTACAAGAACAGTTTGAGCTACTACAAACACTGAGTCAATCAGAAAGACAACTGCATATAGAGACACCGATAATAAATACTTTTAACATAAACGGTTACAATAGAAAGAAGTAAAACATGCAATAAAAAGATACAATAAATACTTTTTAATTTGTAAGTACATGTATACATACATCTCAAATGAAAGCCAAATTATTCTGTGATAAAATTCAGTTATCTGACATTTTGTTTCTTAGAAATTCTTATAATTATTTTCGTTATTACACTTTCAAAGTTGTGTTTATTACTTCTTTTTCCCAACGCCACAGCGGCCCCGATACCGTGTGTGATGACGTAGCACCTTGCTGCTTGTATTGCGATTGGTTTAACTTTACGCCACACTCTGCGCACTCCTCTGAAGCGCACTCTAAAACGTCTCCAGGCATCAGTACTGCACACAGCCGCGACTAGCAGGACAGTCAGGGTTAGAGTAATCCTCATCTGAAATATGAAAATCAAGCAGTAAATTACTGTAAATATATTGTATTTTATAGCTGAAAGTTAAACTTTTTTTTTTTTTTTTTTTAACAAAACAACTACAACACATTGATTAATTTAATTAATCATCGGCTATTGAATGTACGGGCACGACACAAGACTATTTCGTCCTTCCTGCACTGCCTATAGGATGACTGCCACTCTCCCAAGACTGGCTTGGTAGCACCGTTCCAATCATTTTGCCAAGTCGATACTATGTTTAAAATCAGTATAAGGCACACCAACCGTGGCATGAGGCAAATCCAAAGCAGACTTGGCAGTTGAATCAGCCTTTTCAAAATACAATATCTTTATTGGCAATGGATAAAAAGACACACTTTCACATCACCATCCCAATTAAGAGATGTTCCAACTTCATATTTCGAAAAGGTTTGAGACAGGAAAGTGCATCTGTAAAAATAATAAATTTGGATACAATAGGATCCTTTATTTCTTCCAAGGCTTTAATGACTGCCCAAGCTTCAGGACTAAAGATTGATGCGGAGTCAGGCAATATCATGAACATTAATGTATCTGATGGAAAAACTGTAGCAAATGCTGTTGTAGGATTCTGTACGGGTTTGAGGAATTATGTAGCTTTACGTTGTATATCCATTACATGCTTCATTATTTAGGCTTTTGCAGTGACAGTTTCAAAACTGCTAGTTAGACAAGTAGTCTCAAAATAAAAATTGAAAAATATCTCTAAATGTAACTTGAAAATAAAGAGTATAAAATTCAAATGCTTCACAGTTTATTTTCATCTTTTCCATTATTATTTACCTAAATGTGTTGATATTTGAATATTGAAGACATTATATTCATTTTTATTTATGCATATTTTATTGTTGTTATTATTAATAAATTGATGAACAATTCACATTTCATCTAAAACATTTTGACAAATGTAAAATTACTTTTATTAATCCAGGTTGTAATACAGTTTATTACCCCAGCGGACACTCATAACAGGGAAAATGTTTTCCATATTTTCTCAGTGAGAAATGTTCTGCATTGGTCTAACGAACAATACTATTGGACAATTTGACGTTTACAAACCAATGACCTTGGCGGTACTAAATATGACGTCATCACGATTTGGCAAAATGACGTCATGTAGTTTAAAGAGTTTGCGTTTACAGCTCTGTTTTTGGTGTTAAATTTTTAACAAAATGTAATTTTAATGCAATTCTTTATAGATTTTTTTAGCAGAATAAAGATAACTTTTGTTTTTGAAAATTATCTATGAACGTGATTAAATTACAAAGTTATAGCAATACTCAGAACAATGCGTAAAGTGGTTTACATAGTTTCTATACAGGTTGGTCTTCATGCATGTGCGTCGAAAATAAAGGCTTTTAGAGATAGCTGAGGTAATAAATAGAATAACAAACTCGGTACCAGTTATTATCTAATTTCTAATAAAATGACAAAATCGTTAAGATTACACACCGCCATTAATACCAGTCAATACAATTTCTATGTCCGAATATATTCTGTGAAAAATACAACAATATGGAGAGGGTCACGTGACTACCAATTTCAACGGTTATTCTCCCAGCACTATTTTGTACATTTTAGTAATTGAAACTTTGGCAGAAGCTGTTCGACGGGATTCTAAAATAATAGGCTAAATTTACCTCAAGCCCCGGAAAGAACACACACACGAACAACAACAACAACAACAACAACAACACACACACACACACACACACACACACACACACACACACACACACACACACACACACACACACACAAACAAGAACTAACTAATTTTAATTGTACATTATTATTTTTAAATAATTAAAAGGTTAAATCTATACAGGTAGGTCAAAATTATAAATAAATAGAGCACCCGGTTGGTCCGGTGGTGCCTAGAAAGGAAAATGAACTTTTTATTATAAACGATCGAAATATATGTTCCATGTCGTGACGTATACAAGATAAATACTTATGCACATGAAAACAAAACGACTTACCTTGATACCTTGGAAATGGAAACTTCTCGTGTACAATGAGATGGTGGTATTTATTTTGGTTTGGTCCAGGATTTAACACTTTGGGTATTTGTGTCGTTCCTGAAACACCTAATTTGTAGCACGCCGTGGTATATCGATGGCGGATGTAATTTAGATACTAATCTCTATTGTAACATATACTATATTGCAAAGTCCTAGTTGACACCCTGTTTGATTCGAACAGACAATTGGTGCACTAGTTCAACATATACACACTTCCTGTAACATTCACACGTCAACGCGAATCCTGAACGCTCGCCATTGATGGAATTGAAATACGGGGAAAATTAATAACCGATTTAGCTACCTAAAATCCTGTTCAGTTATTTAAAGCCTAAGTTCTTTACTAATATTACAATAATACAATATCGACTTAATTCCTACTCAATACTGATAGCTTTTTTTCTCCAATTTTAAACAAGTCTATGCACCTCTTTTTGATACCATCACATAAAGGTAATTGAATAACAAAAGATGTCTAGTATTTTTGCGTATTTGTTCCAAAAAAGTATAAAATATACTTGTAACAGAAGCCAAATCTTACATACCATCAAAGCCTAATCTTGTATTATGCAAATAGGTTTTAGTGTTGGTAGCAGAAAAAAACAACTTGCGTTCAAATCATACCTGTGGAGATTTGTTTACAATTAAAAGAACTAAACTTCATGGATTTTAGATGATGAATTTTATATGAAATCTTTTGGGGTTTGGGTTTATTTTTAATCCGTATTTCAACAAAACCAGTATTGAATAGAAATTAAATTGATATAACATTTAATGTGAGGTGAAGTTTTGTCCAATTTGTAGGATGAAGTTACTTCTCCCTCTATACAAAACAGTAAAGTGAATACAGTATGTTCAACAATTATATATATATATATATATATATATATATATATATATATATATATATATATATATATATATATATATTATGATAATTGTTGAACATACTGTATTTCACTTTACCGTTTTGTATAGAGGGAGAAGTGACTTCATATATATATATATATATATATATATATATATATTAATCATTATTATAGCATCCTTCAATATACATGTATCTTAAAGTAATAAAGTCATTGTAACGATTGTAGTGATGCTTTTGAAAATGTAACTGATTTCGATATCTGTGATTTTGACCCACTTTTCTCAGATATTCATTGTGCATTAGCACTTACATATAAATGCAATACTTACTCAAACACGCATGTTGATATTAGGAAGAATATAAGTGATGAAGTCGCGCCCAGTAACATTCGTAAGTGGATCCCAAGTAAACGAGAGGAATATATCAATAATATCGATAATAACTTAGTTCAAACAATCCTCTTAGTACTGGACGATGAATCTGTTGATATACAAGCACGTGTTAACCAAGCAGCCGACACGCTGAAAAATCTATTTTTAGACTCGGCAGTCTCAACATTTGGTCAGGTGCGTGCTCGCGCTAACAACCGTGATAAAAAGGCCACTGCTAATAAGCGACCCTGGTTTGGGGTAAGATGTCAATATTTGCGAAGGCAGTATCATGAATCAAAAACATTATACTCAAAACACAAAACAATAGAAAATAAAAAGAGGTTAATTAATGCCAGTAAGTCCTATAAGAAATGTATTTCTAACGCATACTCACAACACAGATTTAAAACTGAAAGGAAAATGAGAACATTACGACTAGACGATTCCAAGGGATTCTATAAAATATTGAAGGGACCACGCAAATCGGACATAAACGTTCCCCCAGTAAATGAATTCTTCAATTTCTTCAGTAATTTAAACAAGGGCGAACCAAATGAGGATAATACACCCGAATTTAATATGGACGAAGCACTAAATGAAGTAAACAATGACAGTATTATTAATGGACAATTCAGCGAAGATGAAATTTTAAAAGGCATAAAACAACTTAAAAATGATAAAGCTGCTGGTATTGACAAAGTCGTTAACGAGTACATTAAATCAACCGCAACAATTCTCTTGCCAGTTTACGTTAAACTTTTTAACATACTCATCGAGCACGGTGTTTTGCCGGAGGAATGGCTCAATGGTATCATCATACCAATTTTTAAAAATAAAGGAAACCGCCTATCGCCTGAAAACTACCGACCGATCACATTGCTTTGCTGTTGTTCTAAGTTATTTACATCTATACTCAATAACCGTTTAAAATATATTTATTGAAGAAAATAATATCATGAGTGAAGTCCAGGCTGCTTTTCGTAAAGGCTACTCCACAACAGACCACATATTCACCTTACATAATTTGATAGATATCTTGAAAAAAAGAAAAAAGAAGTTGTACTGCGCGTTTGTTGATTTTCAGAAAGCTTTCGACATGGTTTCACGAACTAATCTATGGCAAAAGTTATTATATAATAATATAAACGGCAAATTCTTTAGAATCATACACCAGATGTACCAAGGCCTTAAATCACTTATATATGTAAACAACCAACACTCCGGGCTATTTCCATGCAACAACGGTATCCGGCAAGGCGAACATTTATCACCTGTTTTATTTTCTTTATATTTAAATGATTTAGAAGATTACTTATTCAGTCATGGATGTGAAGGGCTTTCCCCTATCCCAGATAATCCCGAAAACCCAACTGACGTTGGTCTTCAACTTATCTGTCTGCTATATGCTGATGATACAGCCCTCTTAGCAACAACTGCATCTGACCTACAGCATACGTTAAACACCTTTTATGAATATTGCAAGACATGGAAACTTAAAATTAATATCACTAAAACGAAGGTAATTATTTTTAACGGTACAGCTAAAGACTACAGACATATTTTCAAGATAGGAAACACTGCTTTAGAAAACATTAAAGAGTATAAATATCTAGGAATTACATTTACTAATAAAAATAATTTCCGAATTACAAAGATGAGACTTAAACAACAAGCTACCAAAGCAATGTATTTTGTACTTGCAAAAGCCAAAGAACATTTTCTGTCAGTCGACTGTAAACTTAAAATGTTCGACTCGATGATCCTTCCAGTTTTACTACATGGGTGCGAAATTTGGGGACATGAGAAAACTGATATCTTAAACGCTGTCCAAATAAAAAATTTCAGACATATTTTACCAGTAAAAAAATCGACACCACTATTTATGTTATATGGAGAGCTGGGGAGAATGCCTGTCGAGCTAACTATATACAGACGAATGGTCTGTTATTGGGCACGAATTGTATCGGGGAAACAATCTAAACTATCTTTCTTATTATATAGAGCAATGTTATTAGACCATCTTAGCAATAATACCAATTATAACTGGATCACTACAGTAAAAAATATCCTGAATAATTTAGGAATGAGCGATGTCTGGCTTTCCCAATCTTTTGTATCAGTTAAGGTCCTCTCTCAACAAATAAAAAATAGACAATATGACCAATATTTACATACATGGAGTAACGAAATAGAACTCTCATCGAAAGGCACTACATACAGATATTACAAAGAACACCTCAGTCTAGAAAAATATTTTACTATTATCCCTGAAAAGATGTGGACAACTATTTTGAAATTCAGATTATCTAATCACTATTTGCCTATTGAAACTGGACGCTGGAATAACATACCTAAGAAAGACAGGCTATGTAACCTATGTGATGAAATAGACATTGGTGACGTATACCATTATATTTTCGTCTGTAAATATTTTCATGATTCCAGGGTCCAGTTTCTACATCCATATTATTATACACGACCAAATACTTTCAAATTCAAACAACTCATGAACAGTAAACGAATCAGTGTATTAAAGAATTTATCAAAATTAATAAATGTTATTACTAATATCTTTAAACGCTCAAAATGCACCCAAACTAACAGTATTTAAGGATTGTACTGTTTATACTGGAAAATAACATTTACTGCATATATTGTCAACCACCATCTTGTCATGCGTATATTGTGAAGTGAATGTGTGTACATATATATATACATTTATATTGTAAATCCCAAATTCTTCATGTATATATATATATATATGTTCCTTTATATTATGTAGCCCTCCTATGCCGTTGCTGAACGGCCAGAGTGTAAATAAATTCTGTTCTGTTCTGTTCTGTTCTGAGGGAGGGGTTATATATGTTAAATAACTTATTGCTGTGTGTGGATTTGGCTACCCAGTCAAGCTTACAGACAAGGTTAAGATTGTGCGCTGTCCGTCTGCAGTCATTAAGACTAACAAAAGCAAAGAGTCTGCCACAGTACAACCGATCGCATTTAACACTTTTGATGTATTGTCAAATGATCATAGTTGACAACTCGGACCTTTGATAACTGTAAACTATATGTCTTGTTTTATGTGACACTGAACTAGAGCAGTTCGGCGATTAAAGGGGCATGCTTTGGTTTCTTTTAGCAGCTTGGGGATTAACGCACTTGTAATTACGTTTTGTCGTTAAATATAATAATAATACATTTTTGATATGATTTTTTATATGATGTAATAAATAAT
Source organism: Gigantopelta aegis (assembly GCF_016097555.1). Lineage (NCBI taxonomy): Eukaryota > Metazoa > Mollusca > Gastropoda > Neomphalida > Peltospiridae > Gigantopelta > Gigantopelta aegis. The sequence continues at coordinate 35,281,795 of NC_054704.1, read as the reverse complement.
CTACAATTATCCATTATTTGTTCTTAATTAGTGAAATCAAGTGAACAATTTTATGTTGGTAACATCACCTCAAAAATAGTTCATATTTGTGAAAATGTAATCATGATTGTAATCATGATTACTGGGCAGTGTAATCGCAATCATAATCGATTACTTTCATTTTCCTCGTAATTGTAATCGTAATCATGATATTCTTAAGTAATTGTAATCGTAATCGATTACTTTTGTCATATAATCGCCCCATGTCTGATTTTTATGTTTAGCAACAGTGGCCTTCACCACTGATGCAGTGAGACGAAACACGAACTCGTTCACGATATTGTGATCCTATCCCTATATATAAAGTTCATAAAAATCAGATGAGAAATGAAGTAGGTAGGGTGGTGACGTCGTAATGTCTATGATTAGTAACAGTGTACGTGACTTTTGACACAGATAATGCAAATTCATTCAAGATATCATGATTCTATTAAAATATCTGAAGTTTCATGAAAATCGAATACGAAATTACTTCGGCAGGGCAGTGATGTCGTGATTCTATTTCTAGAAACACTGAACTTAGACAAGTAGAACGCGAACTCGTCCAAGATATCATGACACTATACCTAACCTTGAACTTTCATTATTATCGGATAACATTAAAATTAAAATATAAAATAGAATTTATATTCTATAGATATACGTCATGCAATATTATGATAAACTATAGGACATAATAAAAAAAATAGTTGATATTTACTGACACTGACAACATGCTCACAAACATTTAAATAAACATGAAAACACAGAATGTTGCTTTGTAGATACGATATTCTTACACTAACCAAGCTGTGTGTGATCATGTGACAATATTATGTTAGTGCGAAATAAGTGATTTATGAATACGGTTTATATATTTATTGTATGCAAGAGAAATGCATGATTTTTTTTGGTGTACCAGTGTGTCGGTTTAAAAACAAATAATTGCAATTGACTCTACGAAGAAGTGTTCAGACACATTTTTTTCAAGTTGTTCAATATTCATTCGTGATCGTGTATTAAGTGGCACTACTAATTTATGTTTTTCTTACTGGGCGACATCGATTTTGCGAAGTTCTTTAGTTTGATCATTTTTCCTTGTCACGCAAACACTGCATGGTAAAGTATAAATTGAATTGTTTATGACACCTGCTGCAAATAGAGATTGGTATCGCAATGACAGCCGTCACCGATATCCCAGAGTGTGATACAAATTAAGTGTTTCAGGAACGACGCAAATACCCAGTGTTAAATCCTGAATCAAACCAAAATAAATACCACCATATCATTGTACACCCTGAGGAGTTTCCATTTTCATGGTATCAAGGTAAGACAATTCACATATTGTATCATTTATATTCAAACGGCACGAACCTTGCATAGCTCATAAAACATAATTTTTTCTCTTTTTTTTTGTATCGTATAACAAATATGGAAACGGCTTAAAAATGGGCCTTGATATAAATTTTATGAAAGCACATGCATTATTAATTAGAGTTAATTTGTAAGAGAATTCGCTTTATTTTTGGCGTTTTGCTAACACATCTTTATTAAATTTTCGGTTTTAAAATTATAGTATCAAAACAAAATACGAAAATGGTATGAATTAATAAATAAAGGGTAACTTTCGTGGCGATTTACCCATTCTTCACAAAGTTATCGTTCTTGAACTTATGAGATACGAATAAATCAAATTCCAAACTTTTTTGGAATGCCTGAAGACACTGAGATAAAATTTTGTATATAGCTTTACTGTTGGAGATCAAGCTTAACTTTCATGGCAATTTACCCATTTTTCCACAGAATTATGACCCTTAGATTTAGGAGATACGAATATTTGTTGGGCCGGGCAAGGGACTAGTATTTCTTTAGCACTGCTCTCGGAATGCTTATTTAATTTTAGGTGCGAATCAATAATTTATGTTAAAGGGGTGATTCCTATGTGGGTGGTTTGAGTTTTTTTTTTTTTTTTTCATTTTAGAAAAATTACCTATTTATGGTAAATAAATTTTCACAATCAAGTTTGTCCATTCCCACGAACACATTTCTGTTTCTGTAGAAAAAGCAATTAAATGTACATACTACTGCTTGAAATTGTTCTATTTAAAATACCACCATTAAATACTTTTACATAACACTAGGCTTGGGCGAACTGTGACATTGTTTTTAGCAGACTTGTTTTTTATGGCCATTTTATCTGTAATATCCAAATCTGTTGGAATGTTGTTGTTGTTTTTACCTATCTTTACGTTTGATATCGGTAAATGGCAAAATATCAAAATAGCGGCCAAAAAGTATAATTTCTTTTTACAACATTAAGTGTATTTCAATACACCATGGCTTGTAATATATGATTTCTTACAGTTTTCAGGATGATGATTTCAAATATGATGCCAAACGTTTAATATGGATATAAAAAAATGCTGTTGAAGTGACCTATAATGAATTAATTTATTTATAGAATTACATTAATATTGACCTAGATGTACAGATTGGTTGACATTCTTGGTTCTGTCCTATATGTATTTGCTATACAGCATATTGATAATGAAACGCAAAAGGACAACATGAAAAAATTTGGGCCGGAATGACAAGAATGTACATTCAAATTCAATACCAAACTACAAAATGAGGCTATTCCAGAAGGAATGTGAATACTTATGCAAACAAATAAAAAGAAATGAAAGCTATAATTGTTTATACTTCAAATAATCTAATAGCTAAGAACTGTATAGTGAATGGATAAATATACCAGTATATCCCTTTATTGATCTAAAGGTTTTTCTCAAAAGATGAAGAGAAATACAATAAAACAGAAACATGGTACAAGAAGGTAAGGACATTTAATGATAGCATAAACATGAATGCCTATCATAAATGAAGAAAAGCGAAGAGCATCGAAAAGAGCTGGAACATGACTTTGGTTTAATATGAAAGCTACACTACAATACGTAACAGGATATCGGTATCAAGCTCTTGGGTGAAAAGAAAGAAATGCAAGAAGAAATTTGAGAATGAGTCTGGAATAAAAAGGAGATCAAACAGATGAGACTTATATGCACCAAATTATAAATAGACGAGTCCGGTGACTTAAATCCAGACTTAGATAGTATGGCCTCAACTTCAGTCAACGGTAATGTTGCCTTCCTATTGGGAACAAGAAACAAATTCATTTAAAAGCATCTCAATGATATGATAATGAATTGAATGCAATCATATCTTCAGCTGTTGCAATCAGAATAAGTTATAACAATAATACTGAGTGTCGTGTAGATTATAGAGTGTATTTTAAATATTGTGCTGGTCTACATTTGTTTATCTACTCAACAAGAACATTTTTAACCACTAGATTATTACCAGTACCTACAACTGTAAATTCTGTCCTTTGGTTGGTTCCTCACATAATTATATAATTCGTCACATAAGAATACTTCCATTAGATTGTTGGGCTTTGAATTCCCATTCTTTTTTATATAATGTTCCATCCGGAAATATGTTTCACGTCTTATTTTTCGTTTCATTTACTCAGTAATGCATAAAACAGCAATGGGATATTGCATGATATCTCTGAGAACAGCAACCAATCTTTACATTTGGGATCTGGCACCTGGGCAATTGGCTACAACATATTAGTCAAAATTAATGTGATTCTATACCTTGCCAGTAAATATCAATATACATGCATCAGATCATATTTTGGACATCATATTTAAGATCAGCACCTTGAGAAACATAACAAACCATATATTACAACCCATAAATATATTAAAAACAAACCTAACATTAGGAAAATTGTCATTTGTAGCAACCATTTTGTAGGTTTGCTATTAACCGATATCAAACGTCCTGCGACGTCAACAATTCCATCGGATTCAGATTCTATTTACAAAATGGCCATAGAAACAACTCTGCAAAATCAACTTTAAGAAAAAAGTTCAAGTTTGCCCAACCCTAATAGCACTAATTTAGTTAACCATGTATTATTAATAAACGTCATCGGCATACGATATATTAATAAGTACTAGTGGTATGTACATGAAGTCCATTAATAATACATAACTAGTCAGTGATATATAGCAGTATTTTAGTAGTAGTAGTTGTAGTAGTAGTAGTAGTAGTAGTAGTACATGAAGTCCATTAATGATACATAATTAGTCATTAATATATAGCAATATTTTAGTAGTCGTAGTAGTAGTGGTAGTAGTAGTAGTAGTAGTAGTAGTAGTAGTAGTAGTAGTAGTAGTAGTAGTAGTAGTAGTAGTAGTAGTAATAGTAGTAGTAGTAGTACATGAAGTCCATTAATGATACATAATTAGTCATTAATATATAGCAGTATTTTAGTAGTCGTAGTCGTAGTAGTAATAGTGGTAGTAGTAGGTAGTGGTAGAGGTAATAGTAGTAGTAGTAGTAGTAGTAATAGTAGTAGTAGTAGTAGTATATGGTACCAACTACACAGGAAATTTGAACATACCGAACAAGTAAATATACAAAATATAATACCATTAGTAGTAAAACGGATTGATTGAACGTCAAGTGGCTGTGGTCAACACAGTCTATCTACTGCTTGCGTTTCATATTTCAGCTTAGAATTACTCTAATCCTGACTACTCTCCTTGTCATGGCTCATTTCATCTTTGGCATAATAAACTCATAGTTTTAATATTTCAGATGAGGATTACTCTAATCCTGACTGTCCTGCTTGTCGCGGTTGTGTGCAGTTCTGATGCTTGGAGACGTTTTAGAGTGCGCAGAATATTTAGACCTATCCGCCATATAATTAGACCTGTCTGGCAAGTAGTCAAACCACTCGCATTGGAAACAGCAAAATGCTACGCCTCGAAATATGCTACAGGAAAAGCGTGGTCTTATGCAAAAGGATTGGGTGGCAAAAGAAGTAATAATTTAGTATGGAAGTGTGATGACGAATCAAAATAAAAAGTTTATTTTATTTAACGACACCACTAGAACACATTAATTAATTCATCATGTCCTATTGAATTTCAAACGTTTAGTATTTCTGGTACTAGTATATAACCTTCAGAGAAAACCCGTTACATTTTTCCTTTAGCAGGAAAGGCTCTTTTATAGCTCTTTTTTTCCACAGACAGGACAGTACATACCACTTCCTTTGATAAATCATTCGTGGGGCACAGGTTGGAACAGGGAAAACTCGATCAAAGAAAGGGTTCACTGAGGGGATTCGATCCCACCATCCAAACACCTCAGGCAAGCGCTTTACCGACTGAGCTAATCCAGCACGAACACAAATAAATAAGGAAGTGTTTTATTTAACGATGCACTCAACACATTTTATTTACGGTTATATAGCGTCAGACATATGGTTAAAGACCACACATATAGTGAGAGAGGAAACCCGCTGTCGCTACTTCATGGGCTACTCTTTTCGATTAGCAGCAAGGGATTTTTTTATATGCACCATCCCACCGACAGGATAGTACATCCCACGCCTTTGTTACACCGGTTGTGGAGCACTGGCTGGAACGAAAAATAACCCAATGGGCCCACCGACGCAGATCGATCCTAGACTGACTGCGCATCAAGCGAACGCTTTACCACTGGGCTACGTCCCGCCCCGAAAAACAAATAAATATACACATACCTAATGCAAAGACAAGTTAAACATAACACTAGGTACATTATTAAAAAAATATTTAGTGTCATTAAAATAAAATAAAAACCAATAAAAGAAAATTAAAATAAAAGTAACGAAAATAATATAATATTGCAAAAAGTTAGTTTTGAGATTGTCATTTTTTTTTTTTTTTTATTATAATCAAAATAATTTATGTCCTAGGAAGTCGCCAAATAAAAGTAAAATAAAATTCCCACCATTGTGGGGGTTCGAGCCTACGACCAAAGAAGCCAAGGCGATGTGATTTTCATGTTAATTATATTAACGTTTAAAAATTGAACTTTTAAATTTTGTAAAGCGTTTATATCTATGTTATTTGTATTACGGGGAGATATGGTGCGTAATAATTGTATCGGGGTGGGGGTGGAGGTAGGAGAGGTTATGCCGCATATAGTAAATAATTGTTAATATTGATAAAAGAAGCCAAGAAACTATGTTTATGAATCGTACATGTTTTCTTTCACTCTTTCACTCTGAAAACGGATTTGGTGCCATTGCCACTATTGCATACTATTATATAATTGTTCATCGTTAGGGGCGGACGACTTGGATGGAGATATGGATGGTGTTCTAGACGAGGCGGAAATCGAGTCGTTCCTTAACACCAGAGAAGCCGAGCAATTTCTCAGATTGGCTGATGATAATGGTAACGAACGTCTACACATTATTTTCGTCTACACATTATTATTTTCGTCTATACATTATTATTTTCGTCAGTACATTATTATTTTGGAGAAAAGTAAACAAAAATTAATAGACTGTTTCGCATCTGACGAGTTTTAAATGTACAACCTATTATGTAAATCTCTGTATAATTTCAGCTAATGAAAGCTAATATGTGCGCGATTATTGACGCGGCGCGCCGCTCAAATGAAAATACTGCTGTTGATAACCACAGAATCGATTTCTGGATGCGTCCGTTTTTCTCGTTCCGCGTCACTCCAAAATAGTGCGGACATGTAAAACGGACCTTAATGTAAGTTGCCACAATTTCTGTCAAGTCGTATGTGCGATCTGTGTTACTGTGATTTTCTTATTTTACTTTTCTTTTTGTCATTATCCCCCCAAACCCCCCTCCCAAAAACCCCCACTAATAATAAATTAATATATATATATATATATATATATATATATATATATATATATATCTACGTATATCTATCTACATCTACACATATATATATATATATATATATATATATATATATATATATATATATATATATATAAAAGAAAGATGTTTTATTTAACGACGCACTCAACACTTTTTATTTACGGTTATATGGCGTCAGACATATGGTCACACAGATTTTGAGAGGAAACCCGCTGTTGCCGCTACATGGGCTACTCTTTCCGATTAGCAGCAAGGGATCTTTTATTTGCGCTTCCCACAGGCAGTATAGCACACACCATGGCCTTTGTTGAACCAGTTATGGATCACTGGTCGGTATAAGTGGTTTACACTCAGGGTTTGGAGTCGGTATCTGGATTAAAAATCCCATGCCTCGACTGGTATCCGAACCAAGTACCTACCAGCCTGTAAACCGATGGCCTAACCACGACGCCACCGAGGCCGGTCATATAATTATATAAGGACCCGCAGAAACGGAGGAGGGTGTAGTGGTGGTTGCTAGTGCATCTCGCAATAAATATTGTTTTGTGTGTTGTTTGTTACACATTTATAGCGTCTTATAAAAACAAACCAAGGCCTTGACCGTAACGTGGTAATACACACGACTACTCGAATATAAAATTGGTGCCGCTATGAATTCGGTAATCAATTCTGAAATTTATGTTCCATTGTCAGTTTTAATGAATTCTTTTCTTGTACTTTAAAAATGAGTTCCGGTGGCAATGCCGTTATTGATTAATATATACAATTATTATCCATATGGGCTAAAATATACGGGGTAATATTTTTTCGATCGCTGCACAGTGTGCAGATTGCTTCTACAGTCACTGATTGGCTGGCTTTAAAAAGACAAGATTTGATTGGCAATTACATACTGCCGGGACCACTTTTTGTTCATTCATGATTCCATTCATCGGTCAAACTATTACTACGAACTTCAAATATTTTTTTACGATACGAACATTTACGGAATTAAAAATCAAAATATATGTACAAATGTTTAAAAATGTTTTTATATTATTTTGACTGGTTTTTTTTGGAACTATTCTTTGGTGGATACTGTTGGGTGTGCACCGGTAACGGCGCGTATGAATATATTGTTATGGCTGGTAGAGCTTGTTAGTTGTTACAGCAGCGACAACGTAAATATACTTTTAAAATCGTTAAAGACTGACAATGGGTAATACAAAGAATAACCAACTCACTACGAGGAATTACGGATTATCTGTCCCTCGTGAATTAATGCTGTAAAACCCTCGCCAGAGGCTCGGGTTTACAACATTAATTCACTCGGGACAGATAATCCGTAATTCCTCGTATCTCGTTAGTTATTCTCTAAATAGTATATACTCGAGTGTTCACTTTTCGTGGGGCTAAGAGTGTATGTGATTGTCACTATACACCCTGACAAAATTGTAAAGATAACTTTCTTAACCTTAAAGTGTAAACGGCACTGCCTTATCAAGTGTCCCATATCGAAACGGAAATACTACGGCTTCACCATTCATCTCATCATCATCCATATTTGTAAAAAAATCCCATCGTCTCTGTGTTGAATGTTTGTGACGTTTTTTATTTTGTTAAAAAACCCAACAACAACAATAACAAAAACCCCTTAAAGTGTAATCATTTATTCTTTTATTCTTTATATCCACAATCCATTAACAAAATAAAAAACTGCGGTAAATCTGTAAACGTTTCATAACTATGACTCCGACAAATGATCCTAACAGAAGTTGAGAGTTCTATGTTCGTGTGTCACCCATACTTGGAACTAACAGATGGACCTTCGTGGTATATGGGAACGTTAATAGTGTTAAAGAAACAGATTAAGATCACTCAAATAAAATTAAATGTTATCCAGTGCCTTTTGTATTTAATTCTTCTTTTTTTTTAGAAACGTTTTTGGTATAGCAATTATGTCAATAAATAAGAAGACAAAAAGATTATCAACCAAGATAGATACTTTCAAATACAGATTATTCTTCGATATTGTTCTTGCAATAAAAACAGTATTTTGGACATAAATTAAAAAAGAAGATTTTATAGCCAAATCCAAAGCTGTGTGACAGAATACTAATTGGTATAAAAGTGTGCATGATTGCCATCCACATATTCACGCACACTTCAGTTGAAAATGCGTCGTGTTTTGACTAATGTTGAGAAGGGTCGGATACAGGTTGAACACAGTCAACGAGGCACTTTAATGTCAGTCAGAGTGTGATTGGGTGGATGAGGCAACGACTTCAAATGACTCGATCCGTTTCCTATGCACAAAGACCAGGGCCAGCATTAAGCAAAGCAAAAACACGACGCATTTTCAACCGAAGTGTGCGTGAATATGTGGATGGCAATCATGCACACTTTTATGCCCATGTCGAGAACGCATTGCACGGGCACAACATACAGAATTTTAGACATGGATGCGTTGAGACAACCCATTTGTTGGGGTGATAGTAGGTGCATGTGTTTGCATACCTTTTACCTTTTTATTGTGGCCTATAACCGGAAGTACCATTACTCATATTGAAATGCAAATGCTACTTAGAAAAGCTCACTCTGGGCCTAATCCACGACGGCCATACATCCCTTCTTTCATAATTAGTGTGTTGGACGGGCATCGTTAACATGTGTAGTACTCATTGAACAAGGAAGATATTATGGTATAGAAAGATCGGAAAGAAAATGTAAATTGTGCAATAAGGACGATATAGAAGACGAATACCATTTTATTCTGATATGTCCATTGTATACAGGTTTACGAATTACTTACATAAAAAAATATTATTGGTTCAAACCATCTATGTTTAAAATTGTACAATTATTATCAGTTCAAAACAGAAAAGAACTATGTAATCTCGGTAAATTTCTCAAACATGCAACCTTTTTACGTTCTAAGCATATATAACTGTCCATCCTCCAATTACACAATCACCCATTGTATATATTATCTGTTTGTATCATTGTTTATTGAATGTATATGTATATGCCTATGAGCCGTAAGGCTTAAAGCTAATAAACTATACTATACTATACTAACAATATGAGTGACTCTTCAGTAGTGACGCTGAGTACACACACACACACATACACACACACACACGCATACAGACACACATACACACACACACACACACACACACACACACACACACACACATATATATATATATATATATATATATATATATATATATATATATTATATTTATTACCCATATGGGCTCAAATATACGGGGTAATATTTTTTCGATCTCTGCACAGTGTGCAGATTGCTTCTACAGTCACTGATTGGCTGGCTTTAAAAAGACCAGATTTAATTGGCAATTACATACTGCCGGGACTACGTGATTCCATTCATCGGTCAAACTATTACTACGAACTTCAAATATTTTTTTACGATACGAACATTTACGGAATTAAAAATCAAAATATATGTACAAATGTTTAAAAATGTTTTTATTTTATTATTTTGACCGGGTTTTTTTGGAACTATTCTTTGGTGGATACTGTTGGGTGTGCACCGGTAACGGCGCGTATGAATATATTGTTATGGCTGGTAGAGCTTGTTAGTTGTTACAGTAGCGAGAACGTAAATATACTTTTAAAATCGTTAAAGATTGACAATGGGTAATACAGAGAATAACCAACTCACTACGAGGAATTACGGATTATCTGTCCCTCGTGAATTAATGCTGTAAAACCCTCGCCAGAGGCTCGGGTTTACAACATTAATTAACTCGGGACAGATAATCCGTAATTCCTCGTAGCTCGTTAGTTATTCTCTAAATATATATATATATACACACACATATATCATATAATATCTTACATTTTCAGTGCACTCAAAGTATGTGATATTTTTCAGATCACATACTTTAAGAATTTGATAACTTTGCAAATTACATGTATATGCAAATTAATCGCGGTCACGGCACTAGGTTTATTGACATTTAAGCAAACTAAGGTGACACTCCATAATTGACGTATGCATTCTAAGAAATTCGATCGTATGTTAAATTTGTTTCTAAATGTTTCATAGGTTAAAAACTGACGCTGTTCAACCATTCAATCTTGAATAAATATAACCCCATTTTTCATATACTGTTCATAATGTAAGGATTTCCTATCAACTATTAATTTACTGTTGTACCAAATATTGATTCTAAATATTTCATTTGTACACTCAGGAATTTGTTTTTGTTGAATTAACAACCAGCTATGTAAAACATCTTTTCAGAAACTGTTGTTTTGTTTTTTAATTTATATTTTAATAAAATAATCTTCACACGTAATGAGATTTTGTATTCATAATTTTGTAGTAACGTCAAAAAATACTTTCCACTTTGCGTTTGTTAAAATAGTCTGCTAATCCATATACATTTTAACGCTATCATAAAAGTATAAATATTTAACATTTTAACACCGCCATTTGGATAGCTTTGGGTTAGAACTTCTCGTTTTATTTTGTTTGGCCTTCAACTTGACATATTAATATAAGAACATGTATATGATTGCTGTAAAAAACGCAACGAAATATTGACTGAAAGCTTACAGTTGTGTGTCAAGCTTATAAAACGTTTAATTTCACAAATTATATTACAATGCAATGATATACTAACAAACTGATTTGCCGATAAAAAAATACTTATTTTATTTTATTTCTAGGAAACAATCACATTAACGTCGAAGCATTTCAAAAACTAATGGGCGAAGCCTAAAGTCAATAGAAAGTAAATTAAGGTAAGTGTAATTATATATATGCGAATTATTAGTTACAAAGGTCAATCGATAACTTCCAAGGGAGGTGAACGAGAATTTTAAAAATGAACTGCCTTAACTTTTAAAACCCGTCGGGTCACCCCTTAAAATCACCCCTGAGTATGATATCATGATACCCGAGACCAATTTTAAGTGTTTTCAAGTTAAGATTATCATATATTTATAACTGACGGTTTTGATTGTATCCAGTTAAGATTTGTCGCGTTTGTGACTGCAATTTTAAAGAGAGAAGAAACTAAGTTATTCCTATTACTAATTTACCCATTGACAATATAGCACATACCATGACCTTTAACATGCCAATCGTAAAGCACTGGTTGAAACGGGAAATAACTTAATTGAATGAGTCCGCTTAGGGGAATACGATTCAATGACAATGTCATCTTAAATATAGGTCAGGCGGTTGGGGGATTGGTGGTGGGGGTGGGGGTGAGGGCACGATGCACTATGGGAGGAGGCTAGAAGTGTGTATATATATATATATATATATATATATATATATATATATATATATATATATATATATATATATACACACAGATAGATAGATAGATGGGTCATGTTACATATTTAGATAGATATATATTTTTCATTTCAGGTTTACTGGCACATATGTGAGATCAATGAATCTACAAAGTTATTTTAATCTAATAAAGCTAAGTATAACAAACATGAGTTTATTTATTTACTGGACCATATTTTTCACAATTAGAACAGTTTTTAACAACTGAAATCATACTTTACTTAGATGTTATTGTTTAGATTATTCCTTTCCATACATCCGAAATGTTTCAGGTCATCCTGGTGTTTGTAATATCACAAAATAAATTGTTTAGATTATTCCTTTCCGTACATCCGAAATGTTTCAGGTCATCCTGGTGTTTGTAATATCACAAAATAAATTGTATTTATGTTTAAAAACGCACGTGCATCTGAGAAATAACGGTATGGAGTCGTGTTTTAGTCAATGTTTCAACGTCACAGACTATTGTTTCACTATGTTGTAACTTCATCCTAACGTGTTACAGGTTTGTAGATTAACTCAACTTAGTGTCCATTTTAGATTAACTAAACTAGTGTCTGCGAATTTAAGTTTTGCCAAATTTTCATTATGAAAATGGTTAAAGGGACATTCCTGAATTTTCTGCAATTTTTAAAGATTTTATCGACTAACAGAGACGTTTTAACGATTGTAATTACATACACTGTGACGGAACATGCTCTTAAATTTGTTTCGCCTGTGGCGATTTTAATTGTGTTAGAGGGCCGTGTGCAGTTTCATTGCCCGTAGCCCAGGTGGGCAACTTGTTACGTAATACTTCGCGCGATCGGACATTCCAATATGCACTTAGTCCAGCTGTGGAGGCCATGTGGCGAGTAGTTACGTAATACCTCTGCGAGTGCGGTTTCGACGACCGTGATTTTGGCGACCAAGGCGTCAGTAAGTCTGACGATCAGAGAGAAATATATCGACTCTAGTAGAGGGAAATTTCAGATGATAGGGGGAGGTACCGCCTTGTACCCCCAGGCGTTTTCTGATTTTTGAATAAATAGCTAGGATTTAGAGATATCTAGGAGAACGAACTAGGAAGGCTCCAGGGGATCACGGACGTCGTCCACTGAACGAACTATATTAGTTCAGACGGGACTTTGGTAATTATATATTTTCTGCTCTGTGTATAACCTTGATGTGATTGATGTGACTTTTAAATATTTTAATACTGTATTATACCAATATTCTTTAGACAGGGTCTTCGGTCATCTGACGAAGTAAATCGTAGACTTTTTGTTCTAACATTATACGAGTATTTGGTAATATAAAGCTTAGCCAGTCATCCTAGACGACCTAGGTAAACTGTAGGTTATTGTCTTTATTGTGATAGGTACCAGTAATAATTCTGTGTCACAAGGTTACTGAATGAGTAGTTAGGGTTAATTAAAAATTAACCCGTTAGGAATAGAGCTGTAATTCCTTTATTAATTAAGTTCCCCTGGAAGCGTTCCTAAATTATCACACGTTACTGAACGAGTAGTAAGGGTTAATTAAAAATTAACCAGTTAGGAATGGTGTTATAATTCCTTTATTAATTAACTTCTCCTGAAAGCGTTTCTCAATTATCACACGTGTGGGTGTGGTGTAACGGTGAAGTGATTCGCATATTGTGTAACTAGACACCTAGAGATTAACTAATTAAGTGATCAGTTCTAGGTTGTTATTATTGTTGTTATTAATTAACTACTACGGCTGTACATTTGTCAGCGTAGATTAATACAGATTCCAAAGTGTATTGTGTTTTGTTGTGTTTCTAGTGAGCTAAACGTGCTATAAATATATATACTTTATATAAGATCGTATCTCTGATCATACCTAGAGACGAGCCATACTAGGGTTTAACCGCCTGTTACAGAGAGATCTAATAGATATACAGTTAGGAGAGATATTTTGATAATCGTGTTTTATTCAGTTACGGGAATTATAGAATCCCCGTGACATACACAAATATATTTTTCTGCATAAATTATTAGTAACTGTATATTAAACGTGTTTCTGATCGTTCTAATATTTGTACTAGGTTAAATTTCATTTTATTTCCTAAAATATTGTTTTTCGTACGTACGAAATTATTTGAAGACAAAATCCAGTTTGGGCTTCTTACAAATATTAAGATGACCAGAAACACATTGAATATACAGACACTGATATTCTAAAGAAGAAAATATATTTAATATGTAAGAGTAATCGTAGAAATATTTTATAAGTCGGAAACACCTTGCAATGCCGCAAAGTCAGGAATGTCCCTTTAAAGTATATTTTTAACTGCTACAGCAGCAATCTAAAGAGAGGGATACGGCATAATACCAAGGGACATGACGTAGCCCAGTGCTAAAGCACTCACCTGATGCACGGCCGATTCAGGATCGACCCCTGTCGGTGGACTCATTAGATTATTTCTCGTTCCGACAAATGCTACACAACTGGTACCTGTGTAACAAAGGTCGTGATATGTACTGTGCACGTAAAAGATCCCTTGCTGTTAATTAATCGAAAATAGTAACCCATGGTGTGACGGCAGCAGGTTTGCTCTATAATTATCTATGTTGCCCTTCACCAGATATCCGACAGATTACAATGTGTTAAATGTGTCGTTATAGGAAATATTCCTTCCTTACAGACTCGTACTTCTTCCTGCGTAATACCCTTTATAGTTGCAATTTGTTTTACAGGAAGTCAACATGATAGTTTCCTACATCATAGGGGCGGGACTCGCTTGATGCGCGGTCGGTCTGGGATCAATCCCCGTCGGTGGGCCCATTGGACTATTTCTCCTTCCAATCAGTACACCATGACAGGCATATCAAAGGCCGTGGTATGTGCTATCTTGTCTGTGGGATGGTGCATATAAAATACCCCTTGCTACTAACGGGAAAATGTAGCGCGTTTACTCTCTAAGACTATATGACAAAATTACCAAATGTTTGATATCCAATAGCCGATAATTAATAAATCAATATGCTCTAGTGGTGTGGTTAAACAAAACAAACATTTCCCTGCATCATACTAACAAATCGTACATCTACCAAAGCTTTGGTTGTACGGAGTTATGTCCCTTCGAATATTATTCCATACAATGTGAACGACAAAACCGTTATGCACAATCAAGACCGTATCTCTGTACAATACAGAGTCCAATAGGCATTTGGTAAAATAGTGACTGATGCCACGAATCTATCTCTAGTGTGTCGTCCATAGGAGGACAGCCACTCCCGAGCAGATCCCCTATGGACAACACATCCTCCTTACACAGTCACAGAGGACTGCAACACCCAGACAAATTCATCAAATAAAAACAATAGAATAGAATCGAATAGAATAGAATAGAATAGAATAGAATATATGTTTAACGACACCCCAGCATGAAAACTACATAGGCTATTACGGAACATAGCTCTCATGACGAAATCATGAAGTCTGGTCATCAGGATCAAGGATGTAAAATTTTCATTAATTCTTCTAACATAAATATAAAAAGTAAAATTACAGTTTGAAAAATGTTAATTTCGAATAGTCGTATAAATAAGTACGGAAACATTTTATATTCATTCGTTTTGATAATCATAAACATCGATTGTAATAGTGCGTTCATGCTGATATACGCTACTACTTTATGCGAGCAGGAGACACCATCTTAAGCGGCCAGGGAGGTAACTCTTCCGAAAAACTATTTATTGTTGACATGGAGTTGTCTATTTGTATGAACAATAGGCCACAATTCATGTTTCTTTATAGAATCAGTCCACAAGAGTCAAGACTTCTATTAATACCAGTAGGCCAATGATTTTTATACATCTTCGCTAGCCTGTGGACAACTATCCTGAAAAGGGACAATAAACCTGGCCGAAATAAACTAATTTTACACTAAACGAACTACATTTGTATGGGCCACAACTAGTATGAATCACCACAACACTGTTGACAAACTACACGTTTACAAGCTGCACGCTTTCCCATATATCAGCTGGAGACCGCACAAACGTTTGTGTTGATTAGCGACACCATTAGAACACATTGATTTGTTAATCATCGGCTATTAGATAATTTTGACAGTCTTAGAGAGGAGACACGCTACAATTTTCCATTAGTAGCAAGGAATCTTCTATAGACGTCAACCTACAGACTGAATAGCACATACGACGGCCTTTGATATACCAATCGTGGTACACTGGCTGAAACGAAAAATAGCTCACTGGGACCACCGACGGGGATCGATCCCAAACCGACCGCGCATCAGGCGAGTGATTTAGCCTACAACTGGACTACGTCCCGCCTCTCGGGTATCTCGTGTATCTCTACACTACAATTATCTCTAACACACACACACACACACACACACACACACACACACACACACACACACACATGAGCCGATTTTTTGTGTCTGGGTTAGATTAACACTAAGTTATCGCATAACCTAGGAGCGAGACGTAGCCCAGTGGTAAAGCGTTCGCTTGATGCGCGGTCGGTCTAGGATCGATCCCCGTCGGTGGACCCATTGAACTATTTCTCGTTCCAGCCAGTGCTCCACAACTGGTGTAACAAAGGCCATGGTTTGTGCTATCCTGCCTGTGGGAAGCGCAAATAAAAGATCCCTTGCTGCTAATCGGAAAGAGTAGCCCATGTAGTGGCGACAGCGGGTTTCCTCTCAAAATCTGTGTGGTCCTTAACCATATGTCTGACGCCATATAACCGTAAATTAAATGTGTTGAGTGCGTCGTTAAATAAAACATTTCTTTTTTTTGTTAAGAGACACTTGTAACCATTTACTATACTATACTACCATACTACCGGCGGTCGTTAGTTAGTGCGGTGGGTCAGACGAGCTTTATTAGCGGCCTAGAACGAGGGTGCTAGATGGGTGCAGGGAGGTACACAGACTACAACTGTGGAGGAAGTTGAGACAGGTAGGTGATAGTGTGGAGAGCTCAGAAGACAAAAGAGTCGGAGGAAACTGACAAACCGTGTCGAACCAGATTAAAATCGTGCGAGAAATTGATTTTTTTTTTTTTCAATATTAAGATAATTAGGATGATGGGCAGCAGGAGATAGATGAGAAAGATTAATGAAAGTGTGAGCCAGCTTTAACGGGATTTGAACACATGTCGTAAGCACACTGATTTATTTTTAATCAGCTATTGGATATCAAACATTTGGTAATTTTGACATGTAGTCTTAGAGAGAAAACCCGCTACATGTTTCCATTAGTAGCAAGGGATCTTTTATATGGACAATCCCACAGACATGATCGCACATACCACGGCATTTAGTATACCAGTCGTGGTCCATCGACAAAGGTCGATCCTAGACCGATCACGCATCAAAGCAGCGTTTTACCATAGGCCTCGTCTCTCCCCGCTAAGGCTCTTGGTGACATATGCTTGTTAGCGACAGCATGAGTTTATTATAAGCTTGCTAATTTTCTATTTCGGTTCCAAAATTTTAAGTTGAATTTCATTGGATAAATGTTTTAATCATGCATATTGTTAGATTCGTGAACGAGAAATCGGTCCTTGTATTGATATACATTTACTGGATTAGATTGGATTGGATTGTTCTAACGTCCTCGATGGTGGCAACTAGCTTTTCTAACATTCCAATTTCTTATTAATCTTATTAATAAAGATAAACTCATTTCGCGTTATTCTGAGCTTTATTAGGATACAATAATTTTGTAGATTCGTCATCTCACGTATTGGGCAATGAACCTGAAACAAAAAATAAACAATCATTCTGAGAGTACGGCTAAACCAATACATGTCCCCTATCGGGGCACAACAAATTTCGTATCTCCTAAATTCAACGTGAAAAATTGGTAAATTGCAATGAAAGTCAAACTTGACTTATAACAGAAAATGATAAAGCTATACACACAATTTCAATATCTGAAATCATTGTGAAAAAAACACCCGGAAAACTGTATATGGGACTGATGGACAGACAAACAGACAGACAGAAGGACGGAAGTGGATCAACATTGTCATCGTCATCATAATAATCATTATCAACTTATCATCAAACAATTGTTTTAACTAACTGAGTGTTCTAGATTATTACCACACAAGACGGAACATTTGGGTATAAATTTGGTTATCTACTATCATAAGACCTTATACTTACCAGGGGCGTGACGTAGCCCAGTGGTAAAGCGTTCGCTTGATGCGCGGTCGGTCTGGGATCGATCCTCATCGATGGGCCAATTGGGCTATTTCTTGCTCCAGCCAGTGCACCACGACTGGTATATCAAAGGCCGTGGTATGTGTTATTCTGTCTGTGGGGTGGTGCATATAAAAGATCCCTTGCTGCTGACCGAAAAGAGTAGCCCATGAAGTGGCGACAGCGGGTTTCCTCTCTCACTATCTGTGTGGTCCTTAACCATATGTCTGACGCCATACAACCATAAATAAAATGTGTTGAGTACGTCGTTAAATAAAACATTTTCTTCCTTCTTATACTTACCATTATTAAATTTACTTAATCATAACGTCTCGCCTGGTCCAGTGCCTGTTGAAATTCTTCAACATCAATTTTATTATTACCTAGAAATAAAATAAAACATTACATGCATTTGCCATTATATTATTGCTCAAGACCGAGGCAGTCGAATCATAGAATTTAACAGAAATGCTTTTAAAAATATTGAAAAGCAAATTACCCCCCCCCCCCTAAAAAAAACCCCTCCTAAAACCCCCGATAAGCCATAAGCTTGTCATCAAGATGTTCTGACTAATTCTGCAAGAAATCAGTAAGCCTGACTAAAGAAATGAACCTGGAATGACATTAACTATTTCATGAAAATCGAACATTAATTGATATGTCAAGACAGAAGCCATATTGGGTTTTATGTTCTTTACAGCCGGTCAGAATGATTACAAAACTTAATTTATTTGCGTTTTAAAAAAATGTTCTGCTTGTTGATGAATATATAAAAAAAAACCAATTCCATCAAAATGTTGGCATTTTTTACCAGTCAATTGAAGAAATCTGACTGCATCCCTGGTGTTAAGGAACGACTCGAGTTCTGGCTGATCTAGGACACCATCCGTGTTAGTATCAAATTCATCCACACCTACAAAAGATCATTAATGTTGTATGCACGATATTACGATCAGAGCCGGTTTATTCTAGTAGCACATATAGCACGCAATACGGGCCCCGCGCTTCAGGGGGCCCCGCGGTGATGTGTATGTTTATTTTCCCCAGGTCATTTTTCCCCTCTCCACAAGGGGGTTGCAAAATATATATCCTGGGAAAGGCCCCACCCACCCCTGTTATTTGTGTTACAGGCCCCGCGGATCCTTAAACCGGCTCTGATTACGATAATGTTAGTGACTCCAAAGTCGTCAGAGCCCATCTAACAATGACTGAAAAGCTGATCTAGAATCCTCTACAATACATCTTCGATTAAAGAAATGGTCTCAAGTTTATTGATATAGCACGCACTGGCTGGAACGACAAATAGCCCAATATTGAATGCTAAACTTATACATTAAATATATTTTCGTATTTAGAATATCACTTTCTGCATACACTAGGTGTTTCTATTCGTCCACATCTTTGCAGTTAGTTGCTCACACTACAAATTACATCTCAACAATTTTGTACGTAGGAAAAACAATCTTAGGAAATAAAATGAAGTTTGAGCTTCCACAAACATTGAGACAATTGTATATACAGACACCGATATTAAATATGTTTTACCATACGTTAGTTACAATAACTTAAAAAAAAAAAAAATACCTTCTAATTTGTAGGTGTACATACATTAGAAATGAAAGGCGAATTCTCTGTGATGAAATTCAATTATGTTATTTTAAATATATATTTAGAAATGCCTGTATTTATTTTCGTTATTACACTTTCAAAGTTGTTTTTATTACTTCTTTTGCCCAGTGCCGCAGCGGCTGCGATAGTTTTCGTGATGACGTAGCATCTTGCTGCTTGTACTGCATGGGGTTTAACTTTACGCCACACTTTGCGCACTCTAAAACGTCCCCAGGCATCAGAACTGCACACAGCCACAACAAGCAGGACAGTCAGGGTTAGAGTAATCCTCATCTGAGATATGAAAATCAAGCAGTAAATTACTGTAAATATATTATATTTTATAGCTGAAAGTTAAAGTGTTTTTTTAAAATTATTTAATGACACCACTAGAACATATTATTTAATTAATCATCGGTTATTGAATGTCAAAGTTCTCTCTAAAAATACGGTAAATGTGAAATGTTGTCGCCAGTTTAAAATTTTGTTTTGTTTAACGACACCACTAGAAAACGAATAGTAAGAAAACGTCCAAGTTTGAGATCTGTTTACAGAAGGTTCGATTTTGAGATGTTTCACTACACATACATACATACATACATACATACATATGGATGCCTCAATAGCTCCAAAGGTATCGTGGCAAGTCTGCAAGTTGCGGGCGATTCGGTGCCATAGGTTCGAGTCCCAGCAACGGCACGGGACAACTTGTGAGAAAGGATTTAATTATTCTCTGCGCCAGTGCGTTAATATCTATGTATGTAACATACATACAATATATAGATATTCATACATCAATACATACATATAGATTATTGCTTGAACGAGAGTGCCATACGGAATTTATGACACGAGTTTGATAATTGTTTATTCCCCGAAAATAATGGTGAATTTGCGGAAGTAAAACATAACAAACACCGTATTCCTTGTTCAGGGGGTAAAGCGCACGCCTGGTGCGCGGTCGGTCTAGGGTCGATCCCCGTCGGTGGGCCTATTGGGCTATTTTTCGTTCCAGCCAGTGCGTGGCATATCAAAAGCAGTGGCATGTGCTATCCTGTCTGTGGTATCTTGCATATAAAAGATCCCTTGCTACTAATGAAAACAAATGTAGCGGGTTTCATCTCTAAGACTATATGTCAAAATTACCAAATGTTTGACATCCAACAGCCGATGATTAATAAATCAATGTACTCTAGTGGTGTCGTTAAACAAAACAAACTTTAAACATTCGTTTATTTTAAAGAAGGACCCTCCTCCTCAGTATGAACATTGTCAGTGTACACTGACTGTGTGCCACACTGTTGTGGAGCGTAATTATCTGAAGCCGACGAAAAAGATATATTTGGAAACAGAATTTTTAATGTAGTAGAATATTTTAAATTCCAACCAAAATTAAGTAAAAATGTTAAAGAACATTTTGATTTCTATACAATATTTTAAATTATACTCATCTTCGTTTCTGTATTATATTTTCCCACAGCTTTGATACCCAATGGCCAATGTTTGTTCGTATCTGGCGTTAAACATTAATTAATTTATTCATTCATTCATTCATTCATTCACAGTTTTCAGGGATACCTCTCCAAAGTTACTTTCAGGGTTTGTCCACCTGTCCATAGTTCTTTACTGTGTTTTAATTTAACTCTTGAATGTTTTATAGTAATGTTGATCATCACTTCATGTACACATTGACCTTAGTTTGACACCCAATAGCCGAGGTACTTATCGTGCTGGAGTGTCGTTAAACATTCATTAATATTAATTAATTAATTCAATCATTTATTTATTCATTCATTCATTCATTCTTGTGGCACAATCATTTTGACTTCATAGAAAATACATGATGTCTTCAACTGTCTTGCGACGCCGACAGAAAATGCAGCCGTGTTTGCTTATACGTGCTTACATGTACAAGCACCCAAGTTGTGTAACTTGTTGTGTAACTTGATTAATTTATATCTGATTTGCAGTTATTATCTTCTGAAAGTATGTGCTCTGAAATAATTTTACATAGCTTTATTAAACGAGCAAAATGTATGTTCCATGTCGTGACATACAGAAGATAAATAGACCTACACGTAGGACTATGTGAAAACAAAACGTCTTACCTTGATGCCTTGGAAATGGAAACTTCTCAGAGTGTACAACGAGATGGTGGTATTTATTTTGGTTTGGTCCAGGATTTAACACTTGGTATGTGCGTCATTCCTAAAACACTTAATTTATATCACGCCCTGGAATATCGACGGCGGATGTCATTTAGATACCAATCTCTATTTGTAACTCGTATCATTGCATTGTGAAAACCTAACTGACACACTATTTCATTCGGACATAACACTAATGCACTGGTACGATATGTTCACACTTCTTCCTTCACACTTCGCTGGACGCGGATCCTGGTTGCCAGAAGCACGGGGAAAAATAACCGATTTACCTAACTAAAGTCATATTCATTTATTTTAAGACTTAAGTTTTGTTTTTGTTTTTGCTAATGTTACGTCAGTTTAATTCCTACTCAAAACTGGGTTTTTAAAAATATTATTTTATTTATTTAAGAATTGTCCGTTATTGTTTAGAACCATATATATATATATATATATATATATATATATATATATATATATATATATATATAATAATAATAAATTCTAAATAAAATATGAACTCTTAATGTTAGTATTAGTAAGTATGTTTTAAATTTAATTATAAAGATTGTCTGTTATTTCTTTCACGTTCATCTAGGCATGAACAAAAAAAATCATCCGCAAACACATTTTGCAGATGATTTTTTTTCATACCTAGATGAACGTAAAAGAAATGTAAAATGTTTTTGACTAATGCAATTCTGTAGGCTAACAAATGTTACATATTAAATATATTTTCTGGTTTTGAATATCAGTGTCTGTATATTCTAAGTGTTTCTGATCGTCCGAATATTTGTAAGTAGAACAAACTGGATTTGGTTTGCCAATATATTCTTATGTATGAAAAAATATATATTAGAAAATAAAATGAAGTTTGACCTAGTGCAAACACTAGGATGATGAGAAACACATTTAATACATAACCACTAATATTTTATTTAGAAAGATATATTTAATACGTAACTACAGTCGTTAAAGAGTATTTGCTGGTTGACATCATCTTAACAATCGCCGAAAACTCAGGTTAGTCCTTTTAACCGGTCGGCCATTCTTTATAGCGTTTCCAAAACTTTAAAATAGAATATGATATTTGAAAGAAAATCCTTTTCAGTTTACTTGGGCTCCTAAATCAAGTCTAGTCACACTTCCCATGATACATGGGGCGTGACGTAGCTCAGTGGTAAAGCGCCCGCCTGATGCGCGGTCTGGTTGGGATTGATCCCCGTCGGTGGGCTCATTGGGCTATTTCTTGTTCCAGCCAGTGCACCACGACTGGTATATCAAAGGCCATGGTATGTACTACCCTGTCTGTGGGATGGTGCATATAAAAGATCCCTTGCTGCTAATCGAAAAGAGTAGCCCATGAAGTGGCGACAGCGGGTTTCCTCTCTCATATCTGTGTGGTCCTTAACCATATGTCTGACGCAATATAACAGTAAATAAAATGTGTTGAGTGCGTCATTAAATAAAACATTTCTTTTCATCTTTTTTCCCATCATACACCAACTTTTACTATTAACTACTAGTATTATTTTTTGGAGGTAAATAAGTCAATATATTGTCTGTTAAATCACTGGCGCAGCTGGGGGTGGGGGATGGTGTGTTGGCAGGGTGACATGCCCAACCAATAGCAGTTATTCAAAATCGTGTGCAATACGCCACAGTGAGCATCGCAACATACAACTTCCCCAACCCATACCCCACCCACCTCACTAACATAGAATGTGCTCTCTCAGTTGAGCAGGGGCGGGACGTAGCCCAGTGGTAAAGCGCTCGCTCGATGCGCGGTCGGTCTGGGATCGATCCCCGTCGGTGGGCCCATTGGACTATTTCTCGTTCCAGCCAGTGCACCACGACTGGTATATCAAAGGCCGTGATATGTACTACCCTGTCTGTGGGAAGATGCATATAAAAGATCCCTTGCTGCTAATCGAAAAGAGTAGCCCATGAAGTGGCGACAGCGGGTTTCCTCTCTCAATATCTGTGTGGCCCGTAACCATATGTCTGACGCCATATAACCGTAAATAAAATGTGTTGAGCGCGTCGTTAAATAAAACATTTCTTTCTTTCTCTCAGTTGAGCACTTACAGTTAATAAGCAATACATGCTATATATAATTCATGGTTTTGCAAGACACAGAGTTAATCCACAATAACGCCCAAACGTCGTTATTTAACATAAAAGTATATCCACAAAAAATGTACTGTAATTGTTCTTGAATTGTGTTTTACATTCGTTTTTCAAACGCTGAATCAAACGCCGATGTCTGTCGATAGAAGAAACAAAAACGTTTTGTTTGTATAACTTCACCACTGGAGCACATTAATTAATTAATCATCGGCTACTAGATGTCAAACATTAAGTAAATCGGACTCGTAATCATCAGAGAAAACCCGCTACATTTTCCCTAATGCAGCAAGGGATCTTTTAAATACATTTCCCCACATACAGGAAAGCAAATATCACGGCCTTTGTCCAGTTGTGGTTGGAACGAGAAAAACAACAACAATCAGCTGAATGAGTCCATCGATGTGGTTCGATCATGTGATGCAAGCACCTCAACCTTCTTGCTACGTTCCGCCACTATCCATCAAAGAGACTGTCAGACACTGTAGCCCATTGGTAAAGTGCTTGCTTGATGAGTGGTCGGTCCAGGATCGATCCCCGTCGGCGAGCCCATTAAGCTACTTCTCGTTCCAGCCACTGCACCACGACTGGTATATCAAAGGCCGTGGTATGTGCTATCCTTTCTGTGGGATGCTGCTAAAAAAGATCCCTTGCTACTAATGGAAAAATGTAGCGGGTTTCATCTCTAAGACTATATATCGAAATTACCAAATGTGTGACATCCAATAGCCGATGATTAATAAATCAATGTGCTCTAGTGGTGTCGTTAAACAAAACAAACTTTAAAAACTTCAACTTTTAACTGTACTGAGTTTGTTGGTCTTGTAACATATTCTCGACTAGTAAAGCCTTTTTAACGACTACTGTTACATACGCAATGTATGTTCTTGTCTAGAAATCAGTGTCTATTCAACGTGTGTCTGGACATCGTAATATTTGTTGTCGTCCAAACTGGCTTCCCCCCCCCCCCCCCAAAAAAAAAAAAGTTTCTGCAACCATTAGAACAATCACAAACACACTGGGTGTTCTAAACACAAAATAATTATTTAAAATGTAATTTTAGTCATTTAAAACTGTTTATTAGAAACATGTCAAAAATGGCAGCAAACTCGAGATAGTCCCTTTAAGAAGGAAGTGTGAAAACGTGATGGAAATAGAGATTGCTATCTTAATGGCATCCAAAATCGATATCCCAAGGTGTGCAACAAGTTAGGTGTTTGTGGAACAACGCAAATACCCAAAGTGTTAAATCCTGGACCAAACCAAAATAAATACCACCATCTCGTTGTACACTTTGAGGAGTTTCCATTTCCAAGGCATCAAGGTAAGACATTCGGTTTCACATATTGTATCATCTATATTTAAAACGGCACGAACCTTGCATAGTTCATAAAACATAATTTTCTCCTTTTTTTGTATTGTGTGATAAATACGTAAACGTTTAAAACATTTATGCAAAAAGTTTCCCTATCTTGGGTATTCAATTACCACATTTTCCCTCACATTTCAGTTGCTTTTGTTTAAAACTGAAAGTAGCCAGAGGGTGGAGCATGGGGCTCCTGTCCCATCCAATCATATCTCTTTTCTTCCCCACCACTTTTTATATTTCGCTCCAGGGAGGGGGGGGGGGGGGGGGGGGGGCGTTGCCCGGTGATAAAGAGCGCACCTGAAGCGCGGTCGGTCTAGTGGGCCCATTGGGCTATTTCTTGCAAACCAGTGATCCACAAATAGTGTAACAAAGTCCGTGGTATGTACTATCCTGTCTATGAGATGATACCTACAAAAGATCCCTTGCCTATTAGAAAAGTTGGCAATGTAGTGGCGGAAGCGGCTTTCCTCTCTGATTATTTCTGTGGTCCTTAACCATATAACCGTAGATAAAATAAAACACTCATTTCCTTTCCGGTCGCCCCATAACACAATTCATGGACAGTGTCGTTGCCACCCCATCCAACCCAATATAGATGCGTCCTGGTATATAATCCTTGCTACGCCAATGATTATAGCAACAAAACAATATAAAATAAACAGTTAAACTGATTATTGATTTCATATATGGTCTTTTGTGCATTTGACACTTCGTCACAGATACGGGAGGTTATGATTTAGTTTTAGGCATTCACTGTTTTCACACACACGGAATAAAACTACTCATCAGTACATCCTTAATTTGTCAGTGTATACAGCTTTCACTATTAATAATGATATCAGTCATTCTAACCAACTTGACAACCCATAGGTTACTCCTACAACCATCACAGATATCTGGAATTTTCTTTGCAATTCGTGAACATAGTATTGAAATAATATTCTAATATATCTTTATCAAGTAAAGTTACAGATCGCGTTTGGCTTTCAGGTGGATATTACATCCACGGTAGGGGACATATATTGCTTTAACAGTTAATGTACTCCTGGAATGTTGTTTTTTTAAAATTATTAATTATTATGCTGTCGTTGTTACCATTTATGTTTTCTTTAGGTAACACTTTATTGTATTGATAATCAAAATGTATCTTGTCTATATGTTTCAGCCAACTGCTCATTTCAGCTTGGACATATTCATACTTTTTCAGATGAGGATTTCTCTAGTCCTGGCTGTTCTGCTCGTGATGGCCGTGTGCGGTACTGATGCCTGGGGACGTTTCAGATTGCGTAGGATAGTTCGTCCAATCTGGCGGGTAGTCAAGCCACTCGCAAAGGAAACAGCAAAATGCTACGCCTCGAAATATGTTAAAGGAAAAGCATTGTCCGTGCTTGGCAAAAGAAGTAATAAATTAGTTTGAAAGTGTAATAACGAATACAGTTAAACATAGCGTTAGGTGTACTAATATATTATTGAAAAAAATAAAAGTATTTCAAATTAAAAAAATAACAATAAAAAACAAAATAAAAGTAATAAAAATAATGTTACAATAATTTCTAAAACGGCCGGTGCAAGTAGGTTGTGAGATGGCGCAGTCAATAGATATGTATACAATGTTGTGTAAAAATAATAAATATACATATTGTTTTCACATGTTATTCTCAAAGTAACTTATTTACTTGGAAATCGCCAGATAAAATAAAAATACGTCTATTTAATAACTTCTTTAAGACAGACAGACACACACACACACACACAGAGAGAGAGAGAGAGAGAGAGAGAGAGAGAGAGAGAGAGAGAGAGAGAGAGAGAGAGAGAGAGAGAGAGAGAGAGAGAGAGAGAGAGAGAGAGTAATCATTTTATTATAACAGTGACAATTTAACATGCTGCAATTTGTGATGATATTAAAATGATTTAGTAGAATATGTAATGTATGCCTTCACATAAAGTATACTTTAGTTCTCTGATTTAGGATTGATTAATTGAAACATAATTTATTTCTTTTTAAAAAAAACAAATATCTATAATACGTACACGTTACGACAGTAATATATTTATGCAATTTACATATAAACAGAAATATGTATTATGTTATATATATATATATATGCAATGCTATGTTATATTATGTTAAATTGTGCTATGCTATGCTATGCTACACTAAGCTACAATATATGCTATGCTATGCTGCACTACGCTACGATATATGCTATGATATGCTATATACATTGCTATGCTATGCTATACTATACTATACTATGCTATGCTATGCTATGCTATGCTACACTACGCTACAATATATGCTATGCTGTATACATTGCTATGCTGTGCTATGCTATGTTATGTTATGTTAGTTAGTTATTAACGTTTTAATATTAATCTATTAATACTTCTAAAGCGTGTATAAGCCCCCTTTTTTTTTTTTTTTTTTTTTTTTCAATCTTGTATTCGGAGCTTCAAACACATATTATTACAGTACACAATGACATGTTAAATTTTCTCTTAAAAAACACAGTTATTAATTAATACAAGGAGATATGTATTACATGTGAAGCACTCTACTAAGATAGTGCCACTTTTTTTTTCTTATTTTACTAGCTTTTTCCGGAGGGGGGGGGGGGGGGGGGGGTAAAGATAAAGAGAATACAATTCAATCTGCTTATAACGACGTACCCCTGCGCGTGCTGTAACCTCACCGTGGTGCAGGGGTGTAACATTCTCTTTGAGAATGGCCAATACAGCACAAATTGAAGTTTAGAGTAAAATTCGGTGTCCGTAAAATTCTGTGATATTTGTATTTGTATTTTTGGCACAGTTCTTTACACTGTTTTTGTTTAAACCTTGAATTTTTATATTGATGTTGATCATCACTTTATTTATGTGCATTACCATAGTTTGACACCCAATAGCCGATGTATTTTTCGTGCTGGGGTGTCGTTAAACATTCATTCATTCATTCATTATAACGACGTATGTTAGCTAAACATGAAATATAATTTGGCTGAGTTTTTTTTCATTCTACAAATATGTATATAGTATTTTATTAAAAGCAAACAAAGATTGATAATGTCAATTTTTGGACTATTAATTAAAAGACCAAAAAGAAAGAAAGAAAGAAATGTTTCATTTAACGACGCACTCAACACATTTTATTTACGGTTATATAGCGTCAGACATATGGTTAAGGACCACACATATTTTGAGAGGAAACCCGCTGTCGCCACTACATGGGCTACTCTTCCGATTAGCAGCAAGGGATCTTTTATTTGCGCTTCCCACAGGCAGGATAGCACAAACCATGGCCTTTGTTGAACCAGTTATGGATCACTGGTCGGTGCAAGTGGTTTACACATACCCATTGAGCCTTGCGGAGCACTCACTCAGGGTTTGGAGTCGGTATCTGGATTAAAAATCCCATGCCTCGACTGGGATCCGAACCCAGTACCTACCAGCCTGTAGACCGATGGCCTGCCACGACGCCACCGAGGCCGGTAGACCAAAATGAAGTACCTCAGCGGCATTAGGCATGACAGTGCCGCATTTTACATTTAGGTCATCTAGGAAGCAATACCAAATAGTTTTAACATACTGACATTCAACAAATAAATGAACAAGAGTTTCTTTAGTATCGCCACAAAATGTACATAATTTAGTTTCAAAAAGTTTGCATTGCATCAGCTTACTGTTAGTATAGTATATTCGGTGATTAATTTGAACTGAAAAGATTGTAATTTCGCATCGTCAGTTATTCGAAAAGGCATTTTATATATATATATATATATATATATATATATATATATATATATATATATATATATATATATATGTATAAGCACCTTATTTCTATTAAGGGAGATATGGTGCGTATTATTTATATATGGGGGCAGCGGAGGGTGTGTGTATGTGGAGGCTATGTAGCATATAGAGCCTAATAAATAGCGATTAATACTGATAACGAAGGGCAACAAACTCTTTTATGTTTGTGAACAGTACGTGTTTTCTTTCACTCTAAAAATTAGTTCCGATGGTATTGGGGTCATTGCCATTATTGTAATAATATTATATAAGTGTTCGTCTTCAGGTGCGGATGACTTGGATACAAATATGGATGGTGTACTAGACGAGGAGGAAATCGAGTCGATACTAAATACCAGAGAGGCAGAGGAATTTCTCAGATTCGCTGACGGTAACGTATTTTCATAAATTCTTGTTTTGCATAAAACCAGCAAACACTAATAAACTAGTTTGCAACACACGAGTTTGAATTGTACAAGGGCCGTTTTCCATATGCATGTGCACGCTATTTGATGCAGCGCGGGTGTGATACAGGCTCGGTTACAACCCCCTTCAACCCCCCAAAACCCCCCAAACAAACAACAAATCCCCTCCCAAAACCCCAACAACAAACCCCAACAACTATCGATGGTAGTGTTACAATCTTGTGACCAGCTCACACAACTGTTAATTTTACCAATTATATTGAAATATTATTGTTAATAGCATCTATTTTGAATTCTAATAAATCTTTTTACAAACACATTTACGGATAAAATATAATGTTTATTTTATTTTATTTCTAGGTAACGATGAAATCGACCTTGAAGAATTACACCAATTAATGGATGAAGCGTAAAGTAAAATAGAAAGTAAATTATTTTAAGTATAACGGAAGTTTGCATATCCATATATATATATATATATATATATATATATATATATATATATATATATATATATATATATATATATATATATACGCCTATAACCAAATTATTAGTATCAAGGGAGAATTTAAGATTTCCAAGGGAGAGGAACGAGGATACGAGGATTTAAAAACTGAATTTCCTTAACCGTTGTGACGCGCTGGTCACCGCCTTTAGATCAGCCCCTTTAGATCGGCCCCTGAGTTGGCCTTTGATATCATGACACTGGAGACCAGAGTTAAAAATATTTTGATAAATTAAAATAACGATGATGATATATTTATAGCTGACGATTTTGCTCATATCCAATTTGTTTGTTTTATTAGAATTTTAAAACAGTTTGGGACTTAATATGAGAAAATAAACTAAAGGTGCCGCGACACGATAGGAGCCGATGAAATTGTAATGGTGTCTTGTCACAATCGTATATCGTGTGACGTCTCCATTAAGCTATTCATATTACTGATTTACCCATGGACAAGATATCACATACTATGGTCTTTGGCGTGCCAGTGTGAAGCACTAGTTGAAATGAGAAATAACTGAATTGGATAAGAAAGCTATGGGGAATGTATTCTAAGACCAATGCCATGTTAAGCTTAGGTTGAACAGTTGGATGTGTGTTGGGTGTGGTGGAGTGGGGATGGGGTGGGGTGGGGGTGGGGGTGGGGGTGGGGGTGGGGTGGGTGGGTGGGATGGGGGTGAGGCACCGTGGGAGAAGTGACCATGGAAGAAATAGACAGGAGGCTAGGTTTGTTCCCCATAAGTCATATATATATATATATATATATATATATATATATATATATATATATATATATATATATAATATAAATACACAGATACACAGATTTTTTGTCTCATTTCAGGTTCATTGGCGCAATTCAGAGATCGTTGAATCTACAAAGTTATTTTACTCTAATAAAGCTGAGTATAACTCAAACATGAGTTTATTTATTTATTAAAACTTACTAACTCGATTAAATAAGGAAATTAAATAAGTAGTTTGTTACCGGCGCACAATCTAGAACAAGTCTCCTTGCCAGTGAACTTAAGCTTGCAGTTCGGTACCCACAATTGTTCTTTGTGGAAGGTGTTGATTGAGGATCTGATGGTTGCAAACTTGACACCCTTGAGCATTTTAAAATATTCAACATGGCATCCAAGATGGCTGAGAAACCACATAGCTGACAATATCTCATATAATATATTAGCTATGGCAAAACTGTTGATGTCTATGATGGTGTTTTAAGGGTCAAGGAATTAATTTTGAACTGCCACCAGCTAATCAAGCCATTGCCACATCATTTAAATTCAAGATGGCCACTACTATAGTAGCCAGAACATGGACATAATGTATCACATTTTACATCATTTAGAGCACGCTTGTGATGTTAGTGATTGAGTTTTATAGATCAAGGAATTCATTTATAACAATATATTGTTAAATGAGATATTGCGTCATAATTTAACTCCAAGATAACTATAAAAATGGCCGCGACGTATAAGACTTCGCTAATAGCTTGCATTCCAGACAATAACGGTTTTTTGGGGGTGAGTGGGGTATGGGGGTGGGGTGGAGGTGGTTGAAAGGAATTCAGTTCTTGTATTACGTTTTTATCACTGCTTGAATCCAAGATGGCTATAGCTGCCAAAATAAAAGAAATGACCACGTCATATGCATCACCTACAACAGTCATTTTGAAACCAACTACTATGTTTTGTGGGTGTCCAATCCATTAACAATATCTAAAAGTAAAGGTATCTGAAGCATCATCTAAAATAATAATTCTTCAGCCGATCACTGTGGTAGGGATGCATCAATTTGAACTACATAGAAGTAAGGTTGTGTCATATATATATATCAAGTCTACAGTACAACAATAAGTATATTATTATCAATCCCAAGTTAACCAATGTCAGATATATGCCCATTTTTCAACCTCTATACCTATAATGCGAGGTTCACACATCGCTATGAACTAAAGTTATCTGACATCACATGAACAGTTCGGGTATACATTTATGTATATGAAACATGGATAGGCATTTAGCCCTGTAGGTGTTGATTAGGAATTGGCAGGAAAACACTACACGGGAGAAATAAGAGCTCATAAGCTAGCATCTCAAGCACTCCAACGTTTAATGATTTTCATAGAACAGAAATACAGAAACATTCACCAAAGACTAATTAAAAAAAAATAAATTGTGTGTCACGGGGATCCTATAATACCCGTAACTGAATGAAACATGATTGTCCAAATATCTCTCCTAACTGTATATCTATTAGATCTCTCTGTAACAGACAGTTATACCCGCTGGCTCGTCTAGGTATGATCAGAGATAAGATCTTATATAAAGTATATATAATATAGCACGTTTAGTTCACTAGAAAACACAACAAAAACACAATACACTTTGGAATCTGTATTAACCTACGCTGACAAATGTACTGCCGCAGTAGTTAATTAACAACAACAAATAATAACAACCCAGAACTGATCACTTAGTTAGTTAATATCTAGGTGTCTAGTTTACACAGTATGCTAATCACTTCACCGTGACACAACACCCACACGTGTGATAATCGAGAAACGCTTCCAGGAGAACTTAATTAATAAAGGAATTACAACTCTATTCCAAACTGGTTAATTTTTAATTAACCCTTACTACTCGTTCAATAACGTGTGATAATTGAGAAACGCTAACACACACACGTGTGATAATGGAGAAACGCTTCCAGGGGAACTTAATTAATAAAGGAATTACAACTATTCCTAACTGGTTAATTTTTAATTAACCCTAACTACTCATTCAGTAACCTTGTAACACAGAATTAATACTGGTACCTATCACAATAAAGACAATAACCTACAGTTTACCTAGGTTCTCTAGGATGACTGGCTAAGACAGTGAGCCTACAGTGTACTGCGTCACATGACCGGCAGCACCGTGTAAATAATATTGGTATAATACAGTATTAAAATATTAAAAGTCACATCAATCACATCAAGGTTATACACAGAGCAGAAAATATATAATTACCAGTCCGGACGGACTAACGTTCCCCCTGGAAGCCTTCCAATCTATTTCTCCCCGATATATCTAAACCCTAGTGTGACGGTACATGCTCTTAATTTCATTTCGCCTGTGGCGATATTAATTGTTTTAGAGGGCCGTGTGCAGTTCCAAATTGCACTTAAGCCCAGATGGGCAACTTGTTACGTGATACCTCTGCGCGACGGCCGTGTGCAGTTTCTAATACACACCCAGCCAGGTGCGGAGGCCATGTGAATACTGAAGAAGTTAGACGGGAGGCAGGAAATGGTTTTAACATGTCGGAGGCTTATAGATCAGTGCCTGTATTTGATGACCAGGAGGTAGATATGTTCTTTCAACTTTTTGAACGGGCCGCTAAGCAGCTAAATTGGCCGCAGTCTAAGTGGACATTGTTAGCCGTGTCTAAGTTTAAGGGGAAGGCTAGCGTAGCTTATAATTCAATGAGTGATGAGCGAGCAAGTCAGTACGATTTTTTTTATTTATTCTATTAACTTTTTTACTAATTGCTATTTTCAAAGTTCTGC
Organism: Gigantopelta aegis; assembly: GCF_016097555.1. Lineage (NCBI taxonomy): Eukaryota > Metazoa > Mollusca > Gastropoda > Neomphalida > Peltospiridae > Gigantopelta > Gigantopelta aegis. Next base: position 35,247,966 of record NC_054704.1, on the reverse strand, counting down.
CCATTTTCAACCACCCCCCCCCCCCCTCCATCCCGAGTCAGGCCACCGATGTTATCGGAGGTCGGACTCGGGATGGGCGTGTTCGAAACCCTAGTGGTATATGGGCACGTTAAACTAGTTAGATCATCATCAATACTACAATACTAATACATTTGCCTTTACTTCTCAGTCAGTGACGTCATGTCGAAAGAAAACAAAAACGTCATACTTTTGCTTACTACAAGCGTTTTCACTGAATATCGCAAGAATAGAAAATAAAGTTTTTAAAATTTGTCGTATTTCGTTAATAAAAACACATAAAATTTCTTACAGATACTCCTAATATGTGTAGTATTAGAATAGGGATAATATCACTGTGTATCGTCCCCAAATCCAAATTGTGTGATAAATCCTTATAGTTAACAACGAAACACAGGGATATTATCCCCTAAAACAACAACAAAACTTTGTAATTAGAAGATTACTAACATTAGTCATGTCAGCAGAACCATGACGGCAGCGCTGAGGAATGTTGATGTATACATCATCGCTGTCGTCGTTACGGCCATCACGATAGCGTCTGCACGTATGCACGTCAGTAGACAATTCATTTTAGACCATAACAACAGTTACATATAAATAAATATGAATTACTAAACGGGAACATAACTATTATTTTTGATGGGTTCGACCTACATTCGTCGAATTAACAACTGAACACAAATATCTGATTCAGGTCTTGCGATCATGTGCGGAACACACTCCAGTGTTCGGGTATAATATATAATTACTGGTGGATATACACCAACAATTGTCCCGAGCTATGCCTTCGATGAGGAAAGACGTGTCGCTCTGCTCTCTCGAGTTCACCCCCCCCCCCACCACCTGGGGGGACTTATTGCAAGCTACGGCTCGTTGTTAGAGTACCGCGTCACTTACATTGGCTCACGGGAAACCGTGACTTTGGTGTATGGCAACGCGGTAACGAACACGACGAAGAGGAAGGGAAGAGGAAGGAGGAAGAGGAAACCTGCACCAGGGACGGCTCGGGGGGGGGGGGACCTAAACTGGCGGCTCAACCGCCAGCGGCGGTCCTGTCTGCGTCGCCGCCCCCACCCCCGGGACCCGACAAACCAGTGCCAGCCGACGCAGAAACCTCTGAACAGACTGAGCCAGTGGACCAGTCGACGCCGCAGTTGGACACACCGATCTGCGAAACTCCACGGCGTGCGTCTCCCGTTCCAACCCCTTCGAGGCGGTCGGCGTCGAGTCCCCCACCCCCGGGGGGCTCCGCCAAGACCTCTATGGATGGCGCTGCTGCGAAGCGGAAGGCCGTCACCCCACCGAGTAGTGACCAGCCAGCCAAGGCCCGGCCTTCCGCGACCGCCCGGGACAGGGACGGCGCCTGGAGCCTAGCCATCTCCAAGATCAAGAGCCAGTACGCTCGATACTTGGTCGGGGACACCTCGGACACCAGCTCACTGCCGGGAGGCATTCTGGAGGGCAACTTTAAGAATTTCCTGACGGAGTTGAGTGTGCCATCCACGCCATGGAACTACGAGACGGGAAGTTTGGACTTGTGGTGACGTCGCGCCGAGATGATCTCTACAGACAGGGAATACTCTTCGAAGACATGGACAACTACACCATCCACAGAGTACTGAAGATCATCGCCGGCGCCCATTACGTCAAGCTGGCTAAGACCTTGCTAGCCCACCGTTAGAGGAAACTGGTGCCACAGTTCAACGCCAAGCACTTCATCTTGTCCCCGTAATCGCCAACCGTTTCAAGGGCTTAGTTGGACTTTTTTTTTTTTTTTTTTTTTGTAAACAGTCCGACGCACTTTATTTTGGCAGCCCGTCTAAATAGCTCAAATCACCCTAAAACCCTTTCGGTCGAGCACTCTAATTTTGTTCTTTGGACTTAAATTTTTGTCCAGACATGAGTTGTATGAATGAGCTCAATTTGACTTTAGGTCTTTGACCTAACTACTAAATTCGTATTCCAAATTCCGCCCACCTTAAACTCCCCCCCCCCCCCCTCCCCCGGCCCGGACCATATAGATCGGACTTTAAACTTTTAGACCTCCGTTCAAAATTATATGTCGAAATTATTCTCTTTTTTTAAATATTATTAAATAGTCCGATCCTCTCTTCTTTCTCTTATTTTTTTTTTAAATATTCGGCCGAGCAGTCAATTCTTTTTATTTTTGGCTTGTAACTTTTTATTTAATTTTTCTTTTTTAATTCTATTAACTTTTTTACTAATAGCTAGTTTCAAAATTCTGCCCATTTTCAACTCTATCCTCCCCTCATCCCGAGTCAGGCCACCGATTTTATCGGAGGTCGGACTCTGGATGGGCGTGTTCGAAACCCTAGTGGTATATGGACACGTTAAATTGTTATCTATCTATCTATCTATCTATCCAATCTATCTATCTATCCAACAATTGTACACGCCCCATCTTTTTCAATTCGTTTTCCACTGTAATTGGCCGTGACCTCCAACAGTCCATCTACAGACTGTAAAAAGTGAAGTGTTGAAGGACTGCTTGTGTCGCTGACCTCATCACTATAAAACCAACACTGTCAAATGGACCTTTTCTATCCCCCAATTTCAAAACACATTTCCAGACTGTAAATACTAGTCACAATGACATATGATTTGACTAATGTTTACTAATGATACATTATTTGTTGTTCATGTCAAACATAACTTTAATATATCTTTAAAAAACAGTGTAATCCTCTTATGCTGTGTTGCTAAACAGTCCCAACAGCAATTTTAATAATTCCGGTCAATAAAGATGTAGATGCAAAACATTTTTATATTATGACTTAACTTAAAAACCAAAGTAAACTATTTTTGTCCCACATATAACACATTACTATGTGCGTTATGTATGGGAAATCTGGGGTTCCGTAATATCCTTTTTGATATGTACAATTGTTTAAATTACTTTTGTTTTTCAAATACGATCAGATGCATTGGTAATCATCAAACATGACCCCTGCGTGTGCTGTAACCTCACCGTGGTGCAGGGGTGTAACATTCTCTTTGAGAATGGCCAATACAGCACAAAATTAAACCCATTTTTCACAAATAAAATTACACTTTACTTACATTTTATTATTTAGAATATACATTTTCATTCTCCTGAAGTATTTTTTGGTAATCCTGGTAATCCTGATATTTGTAATACCACGAAATGCATTTTTTGTATTTCTTAAAAACGCACGCGCCACTGAGAAAAAACCGTTGAGCAGACGAGGTCCAATCTATTTTTAGAGGGGATCTTCCCGTTTCAACGTCACAGATGTTGGTATACCACGTGACCGTTATCATTTTGGTTCGGTTTGTTTTCTCGTGCACGGTTCGCGCAATCAACATCCGATTTGTTGTCGTTTACTTGTCGTTCATTTGTGAGGTTTTTCTTCACAGTTCGTGCACATTTTCATTAACAATAAAGTTCAGACAAGTAAGTATCTCAATACAAAACGTTACAAACCCTTAAAACCAATAAGTATTACGATATCTGGAGAGGACAGAACAGATGGAACATGCCCAGGAGAGGTGAACGGAACGCACCCCAAGTCTGTGTGCACTCTGGGAAATTTGTCGTGACATAGGCATTTCTGTGCTTCGAGCGACATCTACCGGTGACATCGGAATACTAACTTTCAAAATTATTTCAAGTAATTGAGTCACGGGGATTCCCATGGTATTTATCGATATAAAACCTTCTTTTTTTTACTCCATTTTATAAAAACGGATCTAAGTGAGTTACAGGTTTGTAGATTAACCAGAATTATAATTAATTTTCGCGGGCTGAAACTAGGGTGTGCGACTTTAAATCCTGGTCCGAACCGTTATACCTATATCAAACGAAATAATTCATCTGCAATGAAGTAATACAGTTCCAGTTTTGAGGTGTGTTATACGAATTTCGAAAACTCGAACTACCAGAAATTCGAACTACTCTCTCTCTCTCTCTCTCTCTCTCTCTCTCTCTCTCTCTCTCTCTCTCTCTCTCTCTCTGCACTCATACATTAGTATTAGTGTAGGCATCATTTATATAACATTCGAGCTATAAATCATAAGGGTCGAATTTACAAAGTATGTTTATAATGTTACACGTGTGTAACTATATACATTTACTATGCTTAAACACCTGCGTTTAAGAAAAACAGGCTTCGTAAATTCGACCCTAATTTGGCCTCAAAGCTGTCATTTATAATTAGTAACATATTATCTAAAAATGAGTGTGTAAATTATTGGTAGATAGTTCGTCTGGGATACGCTGAATCGTAGGGTCGATTCCCGTCGGAGGACAACCTTGTTTCATGCCCCAACGATTGGTACTACCAATCCCAATCCCAAACATAACAAGTCGAGAGCTCGAGATAATATGTCGAGTGCTCAACATAACAAGTCGAGATCTTGAGATAATAGGTGGAGCGCTCAACCTAACAAGTCGAGATCTCGAGAAAATAGCCGGAGCGCTTAACATAACAAGTCGAGAGCTCGAGGCAATAGGTGGAGCGCTTAACATAACAAGTCGAGAGCTCGAGACAATAGGTGGAGCGCTTAACATAACAAGTCGAGATCTCGAGATAATAGGTGGAGCGCTAACATAACAAGTCGAGAGCTCGCAATAATAGGTGGAGCGCTTAAAATAACAAGTCGAGATCTCGAAATAATAGGCAGAGCGCTTAACATAACAAGTCCAGATCTCGAAATAATAGGCAGAGCGCTTAACATAATGTGACGGCACATGCTCTTAATTTAGTTTTCGCCTGTGGCGATATTAATTGTGTTAGAGGGCCGTGTGCAGTTCCAATATGCACTTAGCCCAGGTGGGCACTTTGTTACGTAATACCTTCGCGCGACCGTGCATCCCAATATGCACTTAGACCAGGTGTGGAGGCCATGTGGCCAGTAGTTACGTAATACCTCTGCGAGTGCGGTTTCGATGACCGTGATTTTGGCGACTAGGCGTCAGACAGTCTGGTCTTCTTAGAGAAAAATGCGTCTCTGGGAGTTGGGGAAATAACTCATGATACGTGAGATACCGCGATGTACCCCCAGGCGATATTCGGTTTTTTGATAAATAGCTAGGGTTTTAGAGATATCAGGCAGAAACATAGGAACGCTTTTGGGGGGAACGTTAGTCCGTCCGGACTTGGTAAATATCATTTCTGCTCTGTTGTATAACCTTGATGTGATTGATGTGATTTTAAATATTTTAATACTGTATTATACCAATATTATTTAGACGGTGCTGCCGGTCATCTGACGCAGTAAACTGTAGGCTCACTGATCTAATATATATATAAAAACTTAACCAGTCATCCTAGAGGACCTAGGTAAACTGTAGGTTATTGTTTTTATTGTGATAGGTACCAGTATTAATTCTGTCTTACAAGGTTACCGAAGGAGTAGTTAAGGGTTAATTAAAAATTAACCAGTTAGGAATAGAGTTGTAATTCCTTTATTAATTAAGTTCTCCTGGAAGCGTTTCTCAATTATCACACCTTACTGAATGAGTAGTAAGGGTTAATTAAAAATTAACCAGTTAGGAATAGAGTTGCAATTCCTTTATTAATTAAGTTCCCCTGGAAGCGTTTCTCAATTATCACACGTGTGGGTGTTGTGTCACAGTGAAGTGATTACAATATTGTGTAAACTAGACACCTAGAGATTAACTAATTAAGTGATCAGTTCTGGGTTGTTATTATTTGTTGTTGTTAATTAACTACTGCGGCAGTACATTGGTGTGCGTAGTAGTAATACAGATTCCAAAGTGTGTAGTGTTTTTGTTGTGTTTTCTAGTGAACTAAACGTTCTATATTACATATACTTTATATATAGATCTTATCTCTGATCATACCTAGACGAGCCACACGCGGGTATAACCGCCCGTTACAGAGAGATCTAATAGATATACAGTTAGGAGAGATATTTTGATAATCGTGTTTCATTCAGTTATGGGTATTATAGGATCCCCGTGACACATAACAAGTCGAGATCTCGAAATAATAGGCAGAGCGCTTAACATAACAAGTCGAGAGCTCGAGACAATAGGTGGAAGGCTTAACATAACAAGTCGAGAGCTCGCGATAATAGGTGGAGTGCTTAACAAGTCGAGAGCTCGAGATAATAGGTGGAACGCTTAATATAACAAGTCGAGAGCTCGCGATAATAGGTGGAGCGCTTAACAAGTCAAGAGCTCGAGATAATAGGTGGAGCGCTTAACATAACAAGTCGAGATCTCGAAATAATAGGCAGAGCGCTTAACATAACAAGTCGAGATCTCGAAATAATAGGTGGAACGCTTAACATAAGAAGTCGAGAGCTCGAGACAATAGGTGGAACGCTTAACATAACAAGTCGAGAGCTCGCGATAATAGGTGGAGCGCTTAACATAAAAAGTCGAGATCTCGAAATAATAGGCAGAGCGCTTAACATAAGTCGAGAGCTCGAGACAATAGGTGGAACGCTTAACATAAGAAGTCAAGAGCTCGCGATAATAGGTGGAGCGCTTAACATAACAAGTCGAGAGCTCAAGATAATAGGAGGAACGCTTAATATAACAAGTCGAGAGCTCGCGATAATAGGTGGAGCGCTTAACAAGTCAAGAGCTCGAGATAATAGGTGGAGCGCTTAACATAACAAGTCGAGATCTCGAAATAATAGGCAGAGCGCTTAACATAACAAGTCAAGATCTCGAAATAATAGGTGGAACGCTTAACATAAGAAGTCGAGAGCTCGAGACAATAGGTGGAACGCTTAACATAACAAGTCGAGAGCTCGAAATAATAGGCAGAGCGCTTAACATAAGTCGAGAGCTCGAGACAATAGGTGGAACGCTTAACATAAGAAGTCAAGAGCTCGCGATAATAGGTGGAGCGCTTAACATAACAAGTCGAGAGCTCGACGATAATAGGTGGAGCGCTTAACAAGTCAAGAGCTCGAGATAATAGGTGGAGTGCTTAACATAACAAGTCGAGATCTCGAAATAATAGGCAGAGTGCTTAACATAACAAGTCGAGATCTCGAAATAATAGGCGGAGTGCTTAACATAACAAGTCGAGAGCTCGAGATAATAGGTGGAGCGCTTAACATAACAAGTCGAGATCTCGAAATAATAGGCAGAGCGCTTAACATAACAAGTCGAGATCTCGAAATAATAGGCAGAGCGCTTAACATAACAAGTCGAGATCTCTAGATAATAGGCAGAGCGCTTAACATAACAAGTCGAGAGCTCGAGACAATAGGTGGAACGCTTAAAATAACAAGTCGAGAGCTTGCGATAATAGGTGGAACACTTAACATAACAAGTCGAGAGCTCGAGATAATAGGCAGAGCGCTTAACATAACAAGTCGAGAGCTTGCGATAATAGGCAGAGCGCTTAACATAACAAGTCGAGAGCTTGCGATAATAGGCAGAGCGCTTAACATAACAAGTCGAGAGCTCGAGACAATAGGTGGAACGCTTAAAATAACAAGTCGAGAGCTTGCGATAATAGGCGGAGCGCTTAACATAACAAGTCGAGAGCTCGAGATAATAGGTGGAACGCTTAACATAACAAGTCGAGAGCTCGAGACAATAGGTGGAAGGCTTAACATAACAAATCGAGAGCTCGAGACAATAGGTGAAGCGCTTAACATAACAAGTCGAGAGCTCACGATAATAAGTGAAGCACTTAACATAACAAGTCGAGAGCTCTAGATAATAGGTGGAGCGCTTAACAAGTCGAGAGCTCGAGATAATAGGTGGAGCGCTTAACATAACAAGTCGAGATCTCGAAATAATAGGCAGAGCGCTTAACATAACAAGTCGAGAGCTCGAGGCAATAGGTGGAACGCTTAACATAACAAGTCGAGATCTCGAGGCAATAGGTGGAACGCTTAACATAACAAGTCGAGAGCTCGAGGCAATAGGTTGAACGCTTAACATAACAAGTCGAGAGTTCGAGATAATAGGCAGAACGCTTAACATAACAAGTCGAGAGCTCGATACAATAGGTGGAACGCTTAAAATAACAAGTCGAGAGCTCACGATAATAAGTGGAGCACTTAACATAACAAGTCGAGAGCTCTAGATAATAGGTGGAGCACTTAACAAGTCGAGAGCTCGAGATAATAGGTGGAGCGCTTAACATAACAAGTCGAGATCTCGAAATAATAGGCAGAGCGCTTAACATAACAAGTCGAGAGCTCGAGGCAATAGGTGGAACGCTTAACATAACAAGTCGAGAGTTCGAGATAATAGGTGGAGCGCTTAACATAACAAGTCTAGAGCTCGAGATAATAGGTGGAGCGCTTAACATAACAAGTCGAGAGTTCAAGATAATAGGTGGAGCGCTTAACATAACAAGTCGAGAGCTCGAGATAATAGGTGGAACACTTAACATAACAAGTCGAGATCTCGAGATAATAAGTTGGGTGCTCAGCTTAATAAGTCGAGAAGTAGATATCTCAAGATAATAAGTGGACCTAATTAGTTGAATGTTCGACATAATGAGTCGAAGTCTCATGATAAGTAAAGATCTCAAGATAATAATTCGATATAATTAGTTGAGTAAAAAACCATTAAGTGTGTGTCCTAAATATAGCACCGTAGTTATTGGTGGGTTTTTTTTTTTTTTTTTTTTTTTTTATCTCAGAAACGAGTTTGTTTGTTTTTTTTGTTTGTTTGTGTGTTTTGTTTGTTAGTTTTTATATGTTTTGTTTTGTGTCGGTTGATACGTTGTTTGTGGTGTGTTTTTTTTTTATGTTTTTTTGTTCTATTTAATTTTTTTAATGCACTTTAGACTGGTCCTGTCTATGCTGGATAAATATCAGTATCCAGGAGACCGAGGGTGGTGATCAAAAGACACATGTCACCCCGTTAGATCCGCACCTTTTAAGGATATTTGTACATTATTTCAATATTTGTTTTAAAATATTGATATGCTTAAATTTTATTCTGATAAACACAAAATAGCTATAGTTTGGCACCCAAGAATAATGTGGTTCACTTACTGGCAGTTAATATAGACGGCAGATTTTTCCGATAGGGGTGTTTTCCATTGACAAATGTTGTAGGATAGTCCTATATATAAAATATACGTATAGTCCTATGTATATTCTTTATTCCTCTTAAAGAGAGTTACAATAGCATTAATAGTACAAGAAAATAGCACAAAAAAAGACAAGTTATTGAAAATCAAGGTAAACGTCAGAAACAATTACAGGATTATGAGAAACAAGTTATATAACACACGCACACACGTACTCACAGACACACACGTACTCACAGACACACGTACTCACAGACACACACGTACTCACACTCACACACGTACTCACAGACACACACTGAGGTGTACATATAGTAATATCTGCAGTATGCAAATATTTGATTAGTTAGTAATGCTTTAAAATATATTTTACTTAACAAGTAGATGAAATGAATAACAACCTCACTATACAATTTTGCGGTATCTTCGTCAACATTAATTGGAGAATTACATGACAATAACTGTACGATAAATTTATCGTCGGAGAGATTATGCAATTCAGTGCTTAGCTCTATTGGACCAATAAAAAAGAGAGAACACCAAAACTTGTGTAAGTTACAGTAAGTTATAACATGTACAAGAAGATCAGAGTATTGCACTTTACAAAGAGTGCACGATCCTTGGGATGACTGTGGTCTCCTCGAAGCGCAAACACTAATGACATGATGGCCCTGCTCTTTTAGTAAAGGAGTGGAATGAGCTATTTTCCAAGCATTGTGCATTTTTAAGACTGGATGAATTTGCAGGAAATGATTAATGTTTAGAGTTGAAGAAATGTGTGATTTCCATTTTGCTTCCTCATACTCAAAAACACTTTTATTAACTATTCTTTTCCAAATTTGTTTGGGAGGACGGGGATCGATCCCACACAGACCGCGCACCAAGCGACTGCTTTACCACTGGGCTACATCCTGCCCCCTATCTGTCCAGGACAATGGGTTAGTCGTTACAACTTGCTCTGGGTGGGAGCCGGTACCAAGGTGCGAACCCAGTACCTACCAGCCATATGTCCGACGGCTTAACCTCTACGCTATCGAGGCCGGTGCGTTGTTATAATTGATGTACTCGTCAACTCCGTTACATTTATATCCTAAACAGTTTAGATTTTAATCCTTGTAATGTCTAGACTTCACTGACCATCGTTCCAGTGCTTGCCAAATGGTTTGATTGAAATATGTTTTGTTGCTGTTTAAAAGAACAAATTGATTAGACACAAGTTATACAACCTTCTCCATAATACATGCATGTTGCGACGGTAATATAGTTTTGCAATTTAAATATGCACAGAAATAAATATTATTGAAAGAGAGAAAGAATAAAGGAAACAGATAAAAGACACAATAAAGTTTTCTGTGTGTTCATTAATTAGACAGCAGGTTTGCTAAACGAAAACACAAAACACAAACAAGGCATCGCAATTATCACGTAATGGCTATCCCCAAAAACACAACAAAAACATGTAGTAGTAATAATAATAAAAATAAAAATAAAAATAAATAGTAATAATTAAACATTCTAATTAAAGCCGCACACCCTAGTTCCTTCCAGCGAAAATAAATTATAATTTGGTTAATCGACAAACCTGTAACACACTTAGATCACGTTTTTATCAAATGGAGTGAAAAAGCAGGTTTTATATCGATAAATACCATGGGAATCCCCATGTCCCAATTGCTTGAAATAATTTTGAAAGTTAGTATTCTGATGTCACCGGTAGATGTCGCTCGAAGCACAACAATGCCTACGTCACGACAAATTTCACAGAGTGCGCACAGACTTGGGGTGCGTTCTTTTCACCTTTCCTGGACATGTTCCAACTGTTCTGTCCTGGTTGTGTCCCCTCTCCAGATATCGTAAGACTTAGCAAAATTATTGGTTTTAAGGGTTTGTAACGTTTTGTATTGAGACACTTACTTGTCTGAACTTTATTGTTACTGAAAATGTTCACGAACTGTTAAGAAAAATCTCACAAATGAACAACAACAAATCGGATGTTGATTGCGCGAACCGTGCACGAGAAAACAAACCGAACCAAAATGATAACGGTCACGTGGTATACCAACATCTGTGACGTTTACACAGGAAGATTCCCTCTAAAAATAGATTGGACCTCGCTTGCTTAACGGTTTTTTCTCGATAGCACGTGTTGTGAAAAAACGCATTTCGTGGTTTTACAAACATCAGGATTAGCAAAAACACTTCAGGTGAATGGAAATGTGTAGTCTAAATAATAAAATGTAAGTAAAGTGCAATTTTATTTGTGAAAAATAGGGTTTAATAGCAAAAAACAACGCCGTAATGGTTAACAAATAACTGTAACTAGGGTGAGTCCCTTTAAGGGAAATGTTTTGTTTCATTTAAGGACGGTCCATAAATATCGATGTGCTTCACAATCCGAACAATGTTCGGAAGGGGGGGGGGGGGAAGGGGGTAAAAGCCATGTTCGGATTGCTTTTCAGGTAAAACATCGGTCCATCGAAAGTCAATGTTTCGTACACATTATATCAATGTTTTTATGTTAGGATTAGGGGAGGGGGGAGGGGGTCAAACCCAATCCTAACATTGTTAGGATTATGAAAACCATTGACATTTATGGACTGTCCCTTATATACGTATGCACATGACAAACTACCTCTTCATTGTCTTCTTCACTTAGAGCACTTTTACCATTTAAACCCAGTTGTAAATCTATTGGCTGAAATCTTTACAATGAATTCCAGAGAGTGCGTCTTTGCCTTTCATATAAAATGCATTCACAGAAAATATTTTTGTTTTTCGAAATTATATCCAAAACTACACGAGGAATCGATGCTAAGACCACTCGATATAAGTCTGCTTTTAAATCACTACACCTATGGTATGCAATACATTTTCTCTTCTATTACCAAATGAATAGTATTACCCATATGGTTAAAATATTTTGGTACATATCAAAGTGATACGTCCCACTAGAACGCCCAGTGGGACGTAACACTTCGATGTCACACGATTGCGCCATCGATTGGCGCACTACAACCTTACAGGAAAGAGTTCAGTGATATAATTTAAGATCGATTTTGAGTAATAAATAGGATATTAATCTCGCTACCGTTTCATATCATGTTTATATCCCTCATAAAATAATTTTCATTGTCACTCGCTAAAGCTCTCGACAACTGAAAATTATTTCACTTGGGACATAAACATGACCCGAAACGGAAGCTCGTTTAATATCCTATAAGTATTGTGCAACGCATGGGACATCGGGTTTTATTACCCAAAGTTTTATTGTCAGATGGATAAATGACGATTGAATGAATGAATGAATGTTTAACGACACCCCAGCACTAAAAATACATCGGCTATTGGGTGTCAAACTATGGTAATGCACACAAATAAATTGATGATCAACATCAATATAAAAATATAAAAGATTTAAATAAAAACAGTGTTAAGAACCGCGCAAAAACATAAATATCACAGATAGAGACTGACTTTCACTCAAAATTTCTATTTGTGCTGTATTGGCCATTCTCAAAGAGAATGTTACACACCTGCACCACGGTGAGGCTACAGCACGCGCAGGGGAAATGACGATTGGAGTAAATTAGTTCTAGCAGAGGGTACACTAATATCATTCCAATTTCTTAGCATGTAAGGGGCTCTTTTGTGGGATAGAGTGTATCATAAAACCAGGAGTCATACCTTTCATTATTTTAAACATTGGACATAGCTTTTAAAATTTACGCCTGGAAGTAAGTGTTGCTAATCCAGTTTCGTAGTACAAAGACTTTCTAGATGCAAATTTAGACAAACCCGTGAATAATCTGGCGACTTCTAATTCTACTTTTCCAATATTGTCTTCCTCGACTAAAGAACACCAATCCCATACTTTCAATGTATATCCTAATACCGGGCGGATAAAACTTACATATACATGTATTGTCAATAATGTTGGTCGATTTAATAAATATTTGTATTTCCAAAGTACAGAACTCATTATCGAAGCCAATTTACAAATATGATTAATATGTATTGTCCACTTGGCATTTGCTGAAAAGGTTAAACCTAAATGTTTATAAGTTTATGTTGTGTTTAATGTTTTAGTACCAAATAGGTTTTGGCTGTATGATTGCTTTTGTAAAAATTACAAAGTTAGTTTTATCTGGATTGAAAGATACAAGCCATTTCTTCTTTTACCATTCGTGAATCTTTAACAAGTTTGAGTCATGTTGTTTTCAATGAAAGAGATGTCATTAGATGACGATGTTGTGTTGGTATGGTCAGCAAATAGTCTCGTTACACAGCTTAGGCTATCTTCAATATCATAAATATAAATTAAAAATAATAATGGTCCTAATACTGAGCCTTGAGGTACTCCGGCCATTAAATTGCCTGAATTTACGATAATTCGTTGCTTTCCGTGTGATATATAATCTTTAATCCAATTTAGTGCATTTCCTGTTAAGCCACAATTTTCGAGTTTATGGATGAATCCTTTGTGCCACATTCTATCAAATGCCTTTGACATATCACAGAATACAGCAGAAAAGTATTCCTTTTTGTCCAAAGATTAACAGATTTGGAAGTATAGTTCTAATAATTGATGGACAGCACTGTGGTTAGGGCGATACGCGCGCTGATATTTGTATAGAAGGTCATTGGATATAAAATAATTATATAAATGTTTGAATACAATTCTTTCAAATATTTTCTCAATGCAACTTAGTAACGATATGCTAAACGATTGAGTGTAACGGAGTTGATAGTGTTTGCCTTATTGGGTCTGCTGTGGTCACATCATGCAATTAAAACAAATGACTGGTATGTCAAAAGTTGTGGTATGTGCTATCCTGCCTGTGGGATGGTGCACATAAAAGTTTGCTTGCTCCTAATGAAAACAAAAATGTAGCGGGTTTCCTCTCTAAGACTATATATCAAAATTACCAAATGTTTGACATCCAAAAGTCGATGATTAATAAATCAATGTGCTCTAAACAAAACAAAGTTTAACGTTTCCACCATCGTACTTAACATATATCATTTTGGGTGATACAACAGCGAGGTTTGGTATCCCAAATGAATATAATTTTAATTTATATCCATATTTACAGAAGAAATGTCCTGTAAATACGTCTTACTATGTTTTTAACCCCGAGCTCTGTCTACGAAAAAAACCCCAACTAGGATAGTGTGCTTTAACCTTAATTGAATAATGCACTGGATACACTAAACGATTGGAAAACATCATGGTACTTGTTTGTGTTTCAGATGAAGATTGCCCTAGTTCTAGTCATCGTGCTCGACGTGGTTTTAAGCAACAGTGACGCCTGGCGACGGATACGATTCCGATTCCGACCCCATCGTATGTGTGTGTGTGTATATGTATATATGTATATGTATGTATATTGTTAAATTATGATACTAATGTCAATTATAAGAATTAACAGGAAGTTGTTTTTTTGGTGTCATAAATGTAACAAAATGTATAGCTTTTCAAATACTGTCGCCAAATATGTCGATGCATATTTAACACCAAACGTCTATGTCTTTATTATTATATTAAAGATGCAGTTCTTTTAGTTGCACAATGGCAGCTTCCCGCCAAAACTATTTATTAACTTTTGCTTTAAAATATAAACATTATGCCTTCAACTATACTGGTGGTGGTGGTGGTGGTGGTGGTGGGGGGGGGGGGGGGGGGGGGGGGGTGCAGTATTTAGCTTAGTCGGTTGAGTGCTCGCTTGATCCATTCAAGTGATTGGATTTTTTTACCTGCAGTAGAGTTGATTTCAATCAGATTGACTTCGTCAAGGACAAATATTCGCCAGTGTGTTCTGAATTATTTCTTGTAAGATGTCCACCTCACTGGCTATGCACATGGTTATTGGAGCATCTTTTTTTTTTATTGGATTTAGTTTAGGCTCGTAGGAACTGGGGAGTGGCCGTGCCCCTCCAAACTCGAGGACTAAAACGTACGTTTGTTTTGTCCAACCTTAAATATACAAAAATACAAATGTGACTTGTCTCTCCACTACATATTGTGCACTCCTCCACTCCAGATATCGTTCCTATGGGGCTGTAGTTTGCTCTCTAAGGCGCTGGTTCGTAGGATCGGACCCGCTGCTTTTCCCCGTCCAATCAGTGTCCCACGACTGGTATATCAAAGGTCTTGGTATGTGCTGTCTGAGGCAAGGTGTATAGATATATATATATATATATATATATACCTTTGTGACAATTGAAAAAATATACCAGGCTCCTCCGAAGACTATTTGTCAGAATTATGAAATATTTGACACCCAGTAACCGATGATTAATTAATCAATGTGCTCTCAGGAGCATATACAGGGGGAGGGTTTCAGGGAGCGAAACTCACCCTTCTCAAGCAAATTTTTCTCTTCTTTTTTTAAAATATATTTTCCGGATGAGCCTGACTCGACTCACCCCTTATAAACTTCGCTCTCCAGTCTAGACCCCCTAATTAAAATGCATGCACACGCGCTTGGCTCTAGTGGTGTTGTTAAACAAAATAACGTTTACTTTATGTATACCATTTTCATATTTTGTAGAATCGGATAATCCCCAGGTCATCGAGCACGTCGAAGTGGTGACTAAAATTGTCACCCCACCGCCGCCAAAACCAATACAGCTAACACCCGAGCAAATTGAAAAACTCAGAAAGATGGCAATGGAAATGGCGGCCGGTTGCTAAATTACAAGAATTGTATTATCTAACATGGATAGTAATAATAAAAAATGTAGTGAATTATTATGTTGACTTCAATTATAATATAAACTGCTGTGAATTATCACACTGACCTGGGCCGCGTTCCACGAGGCAATCTTAGCACTAAGTTCACCTTATGTGCACTTAAAAGGATTGTCCTGAGTTTCCTGCATTGTAAGATTTTTCCGACTAATAAAATCTTTTAACATCTAAAAATACGTATTAAATATATTTTCTTGTTTAGAATATCAGTGTCTGTATATTCAATGTGTTTCTGGTCGTCTTAATATTTGTAAGAAGCCCAAACTGGATTTTGTATAAATAAAATACAATTGTAGGAAACAAAATGAAATTTAACCTAGTACAAATACTAGAACGATCAGAAACACGTTTAATATACAACCACTAATATTTTATACAGAAAAATATATTTGATATGTAATTACAGTCGTTAAAAAGTTTCAGGATTGTCCCTTTAAGGTGTTCGTAGCGCCAAGATCGCTTTGTCGAACCGGGCCCTGAATTGTATTAAAAACTACAGTTAATTATCATATCGATTTTAACTGTAAGTATATAATTTTTTATTTTTAATGGAAATAGTCATATTCATGTACTCACTTTTGTTTGACATCCAATATAGCCGATGTGTATTTCTGTGCTGGAATGTCGTTAATTATTATTATTATTATTTAAAAAAAAATTTTTTATTGTCCCCAGAACTGTGTCAGGATTTGGGTGCCCTGAGCTCACTGTCTCACAATTAATTAATTAATTAATTAATTAATTCCATTCCATTCTGGACTATAATAGAATCTGCTGAGAATATATAATTATAATGCTGACTTAAAAGTAGTACTAAACCAAATAACGTTCGGCTGGATCTAAGTTTGAGGTGCTCCATACTGTTGAAAGAGCAGTTAACACCACAAGTCATTGGTGATAAATGTGAGTGCGTTTGTTGTGAAAACAAATATAGTTTCATCTGGGCAAAACATGTATGTAATTTTATTTCATTGTGCTTGCAACATGTGTGGGGTACCTGTACAAAAAGTACTAAATTCTTGTGCGGAACTAGGTTAGTCATAAACGTTACCCATTATCTCTGAAATGAGCAGCTTCACCCCCAATTGTTTCTGATTTACTTTAAGGGTGAGGTGTCGATTAATATGATGCAGGTAGGAGCTTTACCAACATATGTTATTATTGTCGTCTATGGGATTTTATTTGCTGGTATATACCCTATATTCCATTTTTATATTTTAAACGTTGCTGTGAATTACTGACTTGAATTATAGTAAAAGCTGCCGTTAATTATCATACTGTAACAGAAACTCTCGTGAATTGTAATGCTGACTTAATATGTAAATTTTATTTTAAAAACAACAACAAACAAACAAAACAACTCCTGTGAACTATGCCGACTTTGACTTGAATTGTAATAGTAATAAAATCTCCCGTGAATTATCATTCTGGCTTAAATACTAATGTAATCTCCCGTGAATTATCATTCTGGCTTAAATACTAATGTAATCTCCCGTGAATTAATACACATATTTCATAATGACATAGACTGTAATAGAAACTGTCGTAAATTATAATGCTGATTTAAATTGTAATTTTAATTTTAAAAAGTGCAATGAGTTATCATGCTGACTTTAATTGTAATTTAAACTGCTGTGAATTATGATTCTAACGTGGACTGTAATTGTAGTAAAAACTGCACTAAACGTAAGAAGCAACCGCAAGCGATCGATATCCTAAACATACTTTAGATTTTAATAACTGCCATAACAGCGCCATACAAATTAATAATGTATATGCCTATATCAATACAGACTGTCTATCACAGGCCGTGGTATGTGCTATCCAGTCTGTGGGATGGTGTATATAAAATATCACTTGCTACTAATGGGAAAATGTAGCAGGGATTCCTCTCTAAGACTATATGTCAAAATTACCAAATGGTTGACATCCAAAAGCCGTTGATTAATAATGTGCTCTATAGTGGTGTCGTTAAACAAAACAAACTTCTTTTTTCAATACAGACTAAATTCTGGACTTAAAGTTTCATAAGCACGGACCATGGCTTAAATTATAACACAGAACACGAGTGGAAAGCAATGGTTCCTTTAACATTTCACGGTCGCAGTGAGGGTTAGATGAATTATAGTACTTACGATCATTCATTTTGTGTTTGTTCAATCATTATTCATTTATTCTTCAGCTCAGATAAGGCCTTGTCGCATTGCTATAAACAGCTTAGCAACGATGATAAACACTAGGTCTCTGCCAATTATATATACTACTCAAAACAAGTTAAGGGTCAATAGTTTATGGGACCGGACATTTTACATTACAAATATAGACATCAACGGTTGTTTTCTGCATTCATGTATTAGGCACAGACATGGTGTTCAAATTCACAACTGAACATTTTACTGCGTTCAGTATAATGACATTATGGCAAAATGCACTTACATATGAAATATATTTACTGACCCATAACTTGTTTTGAGTTGTACAGAGTCTCTACTTGATGGTCACTACTTGTACTGAAACCTCGATTTCGAAGCCAAGACAGCGTGAGAAAAAGAAAATACCCCGATTGGAACCGTTTCCAACAGTCTTCAACAATCGTCAATTTTGCGTTCACAAATCGCCCGCCCATATGTAGCCTCTGAGAAGGTTCCATCCATAATCACAGGCCCTTTTTGGAGTCTTACTTAGATAGAGGAGATTATATGTCTCCACTCCTAGGCTCGTATCAGACTTTTAATAGACTTAATTGTTTTAAATTAACAAACCAAAATATCCCTATACACCAAATGCCAATCTCCTGTGTGGTTCAGAAGCCAAAATATGAGCAGTTTATATTTTGTCATGGCGGCCATCTTTAACTTCAAGTTGGCGGCTAACCAGCCTGTCAGACTTCTTGCATCCATCACTTTTCAAAATTAGTAGACCAAAATACCCCTATATACATTTCACACTTTCTGCCATAAATGAACATCTTTTCCACATATCTTTCCCACTATATCTGTGGGATGATACGTATAAAATAATTCCAGCTACTAATCGAACAGTGTAATGGCTCTCATAACCTGTATTGTACTTAACCACAAGTCACGCCTTATAACCGTAATTAAAAAGTGTTGAGAGCGTCGTTAAATACATCCTTTTATCCCTTCCTTTAATTTATGGCTACGTATTCATAATTCAGTTATATACCAAAATTTTATGTCGATAAAAAGCTATATGTAACAACAATGTAGCTGGTTGAATGGAGTACTTGAACACATGCACCCATACATCCACATACGACTCCGTGTCTGTATATTCTAAGTGTTTCTGATCGTCCGAATATTTGTAAGTAGACCAAACTGGATTTGGTTTGCCAGTAATTTCGTATGTATGAAAAAAAAAATATAAGGAAATAACTAGGATGATCAGAAACACGTTTAATACACAACCACTAATATGATATATATAAAAAATATATTTAATACGTAACTACAGTCGTTAAAAAGTCTCTGTTGGTCGACATCATCTTAACGATCGCCGAAACCCCACGAACGTCGTTATTTAACATAAAAGTATATCTACAAAACATGTACTGTAATTTTTCTTAAATTGTGTTTTACATTCGTTTTTTTAAACGCTGAATCAAACGCCGATGTCTGTCGATAGAAGAAACAAAAACGTTTTGTTTGTTTAACTTCACTACTGGAACACATTGATTAATACAGGAAAGCACATACCACGGCCTTTGTCCAGTTCTGGTTGGAACGAGAAAAACAACAACAATCAGCTGAATGAGTCCATCGAGGTGGTTTGATCATGTGACGCAAGCACCTCAACCTCTGTGCTACGTTCCGCCACTATCCATTCCATTCCAATAGTTATTTACATGCTCATATACCACTAAGGTTTCAAGCATGTCTGTCACGGGCCCATCCTCTGGATAGCCAGCAGGAGTGGTCCGGGACAGAAATATAGGGACAATTTTGAATTTTAAGCCAAAAATATTAAAGGGGCATTACAAAATTTATTTGTGCTTTCCAAATATAAAATACCTATTTCTTAAAGAAAAATTTTTTTGTCACAATTTTGACCGGGTGATGTAAACTTAAAATGTCTCTAGGTCTGTATATACTCGTTTAACCCTAGGGGAATTGGGGGTGAGGTTCTTATACTGGGCGAACCGCCTCACAGGAAGTTTCGCCATTTATGGGAGGTGCCACGTCGGTATTGGGAATCTAAGTGTGGCAGACAGGAGGGGGCCGAGGCCCAGGGGAGGGGGGGGGGGGCGGAGCCCCCCGGACAAACCTATCTCCCCTACTGCCAACCGCCTACGCCTACGCCTACCTTCTATCTTCCGGTGGTCTCCCCCCCCCCCCCGCCGTCCCAACCGCGATGCCCTCCACCAGCGCGGCCCTCATATGGTTTATTTATTTGTTTATTTATTTCCTAAATTCTTTAGTTTAAATTATTTTGATAAATCCACTGAGAGAGTGGATGTCACTTTTAGAGTGACAGAAGTCATATCTGCAATCATTGAAGTAAGGTTTTGTGTCTGGCCTGTCGGCGGAGCAGAAACGCATCTCTGGTGATCACTTGGTTCCGGGCGGCTCTCAGCAGTCCAGGAGAATCTAAAAGTTATGTCATTCACAGACGCCATCACCCTTTAATCTATAAAAATCGAAGAGAGGTCCAGGGCAATAATACCAAGGACCTCTAGACGGCATGGGTACAATTAAGTCCCATTTAATTAGAGAAGGAAGAAATTTCTTTCTTCCTCTCTTGGTTTATTAAATCAATGATTAAAAATATATAATAAAATAAAATATCATAATATTAAAATACAGAGCACGCTTGTAAACATTTATACAAATATAATTTAAAAAAAAGAAAAATACCAAATGGATTAAAAATTTACATATAAATATAAAGTAGCCGGTGAGCCATCAAGAAATGTCTAACTGCCAGGTTAAACACTTCAATATTAAACACCCAAGCTGATCTTTCATTATCTCCATTCATTCATCACATTCTTACTTAAAAATTAATAAGGAGGAGAAAAAACCACCTACCTTATTAGTTAAAATTAGATGTTCTTGTAAAATTATTAATTAAAATTAATATATATTATATTTTATGACGTTAAAAACCGGTATATTATATAAATTATGTATATTTAAAGGGTCCCTTCGTCCATAGGTTCGCCAGGCGCGATAGGAGAGAAAGTTATATTATAATTGTTTAATTGAGAAAATTAGTATTTTAACAAATTATATTATTAACTAATAACCTTATATTAATTACCCCATATTAATTAATTACAACTTCCCTAAAGGGGGGGGGGGTAACCCCCCCAAGGGATAAGACCATCTGGGGGGGGGGGAGGCTCCCCCCTTTATGTTACCCTATGACTCCCCGGTTCGTGATCCACCATGAGGATAATACACAAATGGGGAGACGAACCAGGTTTGTCTTATAATAAATTACCAATATTAATTAAATTAGTATATCTAAAAATTAATTAATTACCCCCGCGGAGGGGGGCTAAGATATAACCGGCCATGGACAGCCACACGAGATTAAATACTATTTATTAATATACTCTTCAAAAAAAGAAACGCAAAAGGGTACAAATGGGTTATAACTCCGATTTTATGTTTCCTACCGGTTCATGCTTTGTGAATATAAGGTCATTGCATGTCCCAAACACATTCCCACGGTTACATTCGATAAAACGCAGCTACTGTACAATAAAGTTCCAAAATGTGAATATTCGCAAAAACGCAGCCACGTGCAAATCATGTCACCACTGCACGTGCGTTGTCTGCACGTGCAACATGAACACCGACAGTATAAAAGTGCAGGGTGTTCGCTTGCCTGGCCTCTGTATCTGGCCGACAGTTGACAATCCAGGACATGCCACGTCTCAGTGAACCGCAGAGAAACAAATGCCATCGGCCGACTAGACGCAGGCGAATCCAGAACGGCCGTTGCCAGGGCATTCCATGTGTCCCCAAGCACCATCTCCAGACTGTGGGACCGTTACCAGCAACATGGATCAACACGTGACCTCCCTAGATCCGGTCGACCACGGGTCACTACCCCCGGGCAGGACCGCTACATCCGGGTACGCCACCTTCGGGAACGATTGACTACTGCCACCTCCACAGCCGCAGCAATACCAGGTTTGCGCAGGATATCCGACCAGACCGTACGGAACCGCCTACGTGAGGTAGGAATTCGTGCCAGACGTCCAGTTCGAGGTGTCATCTTAACACCACAACACCGTCGACTCCGACTGCAGTGGTGCCAGATTCATCGACACTGGCCTCAACTGCGATGGAGACAGGTGTGGTTCAGTGACGAGTCCCGATTTCTGCTCCGACGTCATGATGGAAGATGTCGCGTGTATAGGCGTCGTGGTGAACGTTATGCGGCAAACTGCGTGCAGGAAGTGGACAGATTCGGCGGGGGTAGTGTCATGGTGTGGGCAGTCATCTCACACACTGGCAGAACTGACCTGGTCCACGTGCAGGGCAAGCTGAATGCACAGGGCTACATTGACCAGATCCTCCGGCCACACATCGTTCCAGTTATGGCCAACGCCAACGCAGTGTTCCAACATGACAACGCCAGGCCTCACACAGCACGTCTCACAACGGCTTTCCAACAGAACAACAACATTAATGTCCTTCCTTGGCCATCGATATCACCGGATTTGAACCCAATTGAGCATCTATGGGACGAGTTGGACCGACGCCTCCGACAGCGACAACCACAGCCTCAGACTCTGCCCGAGCTGGCAGCAGCCTTGCTGGCCGAGTGGGCCACCATCCCCCGGGACGTCATCCGTACTCTGGTTGCTTCAATGGGCAGGCGGTGCCAGGCAGTTGTCAACACACGTGGAGGCCACACCCGGTATTGACTCCAGATGACCTTGACCTTGGTGGTGTGTCCTATCACTTACTCACAATGGACTAGAGTGAATTGTGAACAATCCTGCAACATTTGGTAATTATCGGACTCACCATTCAATAATTAAATCAATTCTCCAAATGTTACGACAATGTGGTTTTGCGTTTCTTCTTTTGAAGAGTATATATAACTACTTATGTTAATTTAATATTTACTTTAGTTCCAAGCACGAAGGCCATCAGGAGCCTATCAATACCCCTCTTGTGCTCAATGGGGGGGGGGGGGGGGGGGGGGGGGGTGGGGTTCAATAAATGTAGGCCGTTGAGCACTAAATTATTTCTCTTAAAAAAAAATTCTAAATTCTTACGTTTTGACGTATGTCTGGTGCATTCAAGTAGAAAATGTTTCACGTCCTCCACCCTGTTACACACCAGACAATTAGGGGTGGGAGATTTTTTTATTTTGAATTTATTTCCATTAAGGCCATAACATACTCCCATTCTAAGTCTCGAAATTATTTTTGTGGCCTTAATGTTGAAGGATATAGGGCCGGGTCCCGCTGCCTTCGGCTTAATATATGCATGCCACGCCCTGGTATGGTGATCCCATTCGGACTGCCATAGTTTACCAAGGTGTGGCTCTAAGATAGAATTAAATTCTTTATAGTTGTATTTAATCTCAATTCCTATTTTATTATCACGCAGGCTATTTCTGGCGTTCGTGTCAGCAAGTTCGTTTCCTGGAATGCCGACATGTGCCGGCACCCATTCAAGTCCAACCCTGGTTCCACTGGTGATAATACTATTATAACATTTGAAAATTTTATTGACAATTTCGGGTCTCACACCCCCACATCCTAAGATAGCCTGCAATGAACTTAAACTATCGGTGAAAAGCACATATCCACCAGGGCCATTTCTTTTTAAATTATCGCTTTGTATCCACATTAACCCATAAAGTATGGCAATAAGTTCTGATGTATAAACCGAAACATTATCAGTAAGCGTGGCCCTAATGGCTATCGGTTTTATGTTTTTATTGTTTTTAATAACAAAAGCCATACCTGTTTTTCCAGTGGCGGGATCCTTCGATCCATCTGTGTACACTTGTACACAGTCTGGATAGAATTTTTCCACCACTGCCTGAAAGATAATTTTTTTAATATATGGGTTGTCATATTTAATTATTTCATTTTTAATGTGGAAGTTTACCACTGGGCGTTCGAACTGCCATGGATATTCAAGGCGATCACTAGCATCACCAATGGCTAGTCCCGAAACACCAAAATCAGTGGCAAATTTATTAAGATACGAAATGATGGATATGTCCCTATCACCGACCGGTTTAACCTTTTGAGGAATTAAACTATTTATAGGGGAATCAGGCACTTGGTTCCTTATTTTACTTACATATCTGAAACCCTGCCTGATTCTCCTCAATGTTAGAGGCAGTACTCCAAGTTCTACCATTATACTATCATATGGAGTACAGATAGCTCCCCCAATAATTATCTTGAGGGCCCTACCATATACTCCATCAAGTTTTTTTTAGGTGTGTTTGAGTTGCACACGCGAAGGCCATTGCACCATACTGGAGTCTGGACACTATGAAGGCCTCGAAGACCATAAGCAGAGTTTTTCTATCTGCGCCCCATGACGTACCGGATAGTATCCTCAAAAGATTTAAGTAAAAGACACAATTACCGGTAATTCCAGCAATGTGTTCGCCAAAACTAAGGGCATGGTCGAAGATTACACCCATAAATTTGACAGACTGCACTTGTTTGATAATAGTATTTTTAAATTTCAACTCTATATTACATCTTTTTTTAAATTCTCTACATTTTTGAAAAACTATACTGTTAGTTTTGGCTTTGGAGATGGTAACCCCCCAGGCTGCTGACCATCTAAGTAGATTATCTAAATCATTCTGGAGGTCTGTTTTGATATCATCATAGGATTTTCCTATCCTCCAGAATGCTGTGTCGTCAGCAAAAAGTCCAACACTTAAGGATGTTTTAGTGCTTTTGTTTGAAGTGATTAGTGCAGTATCTAGATCGTTTATAAAGATTCCAAACAATGTGGGCGCTATCACTGAGCCTTGTGGAATACCATTCTCCAAGTCCAGGATGGGGGAAAAACTTCCATTTACATTTACGGCAAATGTTCTTTCTTCTAAACATTTTACTATAAATGTGAACATTGCCCCTTTAATCCCCATTTGATAAATTTTGAACAACAACCCGCGTCTCCAGACCATGTCGTAAGCCTTTTCAATGTCCACAAAAACTCCCGCCACCCTGAGGCCACTCCGAAATGCATCTTTAACCTCGGTTTGAAGCCTAACCAGGTGGTCGGTAGTTGAGTGGTGTCTCCTAAAACCACTCTGGAAAACCGACAATAGTTTGTTGGTCTCCAGAAAGTGGATAAGGCGTTGATTAACCATACACTCCATGGTCTTACAGACGCTGGATGTTAAGGATATTGGCCTGTAATTCAACGGGTCGAGGGGGTCCTTACCCTGTTTTGGGAGTCCAAAGACCTCTGCATGTTTCCAGCTGAGGGGAAGGGCCCCCTCAAGCCATATTAAATTAAATAATTCTAGGAACAGTCCGAGGGTTCTGGCAGGCATATGTTTAAAAAATATATAACTAAATCTATCTGGCCCTGGAGCTGAGCCTTTACGGTTACCAAAAGCCTCTTTCAGTTCCCAGATTTTAAAGGGTGCATTATAAGGTCTGTCAGGATCTGGGCTATGATCTTCAAGGGGGATAGGGCTATCTCTTTCCATTTTAATTTTTCTAGTTTGGAAAAACATTGAGTAATTAGTTGTAGCTGAATTTTGTCTAAACGTTGCTCCTAGAACATTAGCTTTTAATTGATCATTAGTATAAACTTTACTGTTTTTAAGTATACTATTGTTTTTTGTAGATCTCCCCTGAATCCTTTTAATCCTCGACCATACTTCTTTTACGTCTGAATCCTTGTTTAGCGAACTACAGAACTGGTGCCATGAGGCGTTTCTTGTTTTAATAATATTTAATTTTAGTTTATGTTTACTTTCTTTAAATTTCTGTATGTTCTCTAAAGTTATATATTTCTTTAATTTACGTCTACATTTATTTATTTCGGCTTTTTGTATTGATAGTTCCTCATTCCACCACGGGACGGAAGAGCGACTACCCTTTTTTCTAAAAACTGGTATTGTTTTATTAGCTATTTCTATAATTGCTTTAATCAAATTATCATTAAATTTATTTATATTCTTATCTTTAATCTGCTCATGATCCAAGAGACCACACATGTGACCAAAGTCCACCCAATTAGCTTTATCTAAGTTCCATTTTTTTTTAGTATTATTATTTCCATTATTCCAACTATCTAAAATATTGAAGTTAATTTTTATGGGTAGGTGGTCGCTGCCCAGGTCATCAAGAATCTCCCACTCACATTTGGCTGCTATATTTTTAGAGACGAAGGATACGTCCAAACAAGACCAGGTATGGTGGGTGTCTGATAAATATGTGGGACTTCCATCATTTAAACAAGCCATATTTAAATTGTCCATAAACTGTTCTATTAAACTGCCTTGTAAATTTGTGGTGTCTGACCCCCATAAAATATTTTTACAATTAAAGTCCCCCACTACTATTAAATTTATATTATTAGTTCCTATTGGTTTCACAAAATCATCTAAACTTAATTTTTTACCTGGTAATTAGTGTGTACATAATAATTAAAAATATTAATATTATTATTTTTAGTGTGAATTGACACCCCCAATACCTCAATCTCTGGCTTCGTCTTTATCACAGTAAGTTGAGAGTGGGAAATTCCATTTCTGACAAAGGTAGCTACTCCCCCCGTGGATTTATTGCCACTATTAAAAAAGAGTCCTGTATATCCTGGGATTTTGTATTCTGTAAATAATTTATCTTTTTTATTTTTTAGTGAATTATTCGGTAATAGGGACTCCTGAATGGCAATAACCGCCACTATCCATCAAAGAGACTGTCTGACACTGTAGCCCAGTGGTAAAGTGATCGCTTGATGCGCGGTCGGTCCAGGATCGATCCCCGTCGGCGAGCCCACTTAGCTACTTCTCGTTCTAGCCGCTGCACCACGACTGGTATATCAAAGGCCGTGGTATGTGCTATCCTGTCTGTGTAATGCTGCTAAAAAAGATCCCTTGCTACTAATGGAAAAATGTAGCGGGTTTCCTCTCTGAGACTATATGCCGAAATTATCAAATGTGTGGCATCCAATAGCCGATGTTTAATAAATCAATGTGCTCTAGTGGTGTCGTTAAACAAAACAAACTTTAACTTTATCTTTTAACTGTCCTGTTTGTTGATCTTGTAACATGCTCACGACTAGTAGAGTCTTTTTAACGACTACTGTTGCATACGCAATGTATGTTCTTGTCTAGAAATCAGAATACTAGTATATATATTTGTTTAGGAAATAAAACAGAAGTTTTTAAGTTTCTACAACCATTAGAACGATCACAATCATGATAACTGTTTATTAGTCTGAAACATCTAAAAAAATGGCAGCAAACTCGAGATAGTCCCTTTAAGAAGGAAGTGTGAAAACGTGATGCAAATGACATCCAAAATCGACATCCCAGGGTGTGATACAAATTAGGTGTTTGTGGAACAACGCAAATACCCAAAGTGTTAAATCCTGGACCAAACCAAAATAAATACCACAATCTCGTTGTACATTCTGAGGAGTTTCCATTTCCAAGGCATCAAGGTAAGACATTCGGTTTCACCTATTGTATCATCTATATTTCAAACGGCACGAACCTTGCATAGTTCATAAAACATAATTTCCTCCTTTTTTGTATTGTGTGATAAATACGTAACTGTTTAAAACATTTATGCAAAAAGTTTTCCTATCTTGGGTATTCAGTTACCACAGTTTCCCTCACATTTCGGTTGCATTTGTTTAAAACTGGGATTAGCCACAGGGTGGAGCATGGGGGTCTGCCCCACCCAATCATACCTCTTTTCTTCCCAACCACTTTTTATATTTCCCATGACGCTCAAGGGAGGGGAGGTGAGTGTGTGTGTGTGTGTGTGTGTGTGTGTGTGTGTTGCCCAGTGATAAAGAGCGCGCCTGCAGCGCGGTCAGTCTAGTTGGGCCCATTGGGCTATTCCAAGCAACCAGTGATCTACAAATAGTGTAACAAAGTCCGTGGTATGTACTATCCTGTCAATGGGATGATACCTATAAAAGATCCCTTGCCTATAGAAAAATTACCAATGTAGTGGCGGGAGCGGCTTTCGTCTCTAATTATTTCTGTGGTCCTTAACCATATAACCGTAGATAAAATAAAACACTAATTTCCTTTCCGGTCGCCCCATAACACAATTCATGGACAGTGTCGTTGCCACCCTATCCAACCCAATATAGATGCGTCCTGGTATACATAATCCTTGCTACGCCAATGATTATAGCAACAAAACAATATAAAATAAACAGTGAAACTGATTATTGATTTCATATATGGTCGTTTGTGCATTTGACACTTCGTCACAGATACGGGAGGTCATGATTTAGTTTTAGGCATTCACTGTTGTTACACACACGGAATGACACTACTCCTCAGTACACCCTTAATTTGCCAGTGTATACAGCTTGCACTATTAACATTGATATCAGTATCTCTAACCAACGACTGATGTCTTGTTTAACATACGGACTGTAAGGCCGGGAAACAAAGTCGATCTCTGGTCAGACCAAAGTTCCAGAACTGATGCGGCGATGCGGCGTTTTTGTTTTCGTTTTTTTTTTTTAAAACATGGATTGCACAGAAAAGGAGGATATATATATATATATATATATATATATATATATATATATATATATATATATATATATATATATATATAATTACGTCTGCTTTGGTCCATCCTCAATGGCCATGGTGTCCCTCCCCCCACCTTTGCTTTGGTACCATAAATATTTTCCTAAACTATAGCACGTGGGGTTCTGTACAACCCACAGGTTACTCCTACAAAGATCGACATAATACCGCGGGAAATTAAAAATAAATAAATAAATAAATAAAAATAAAAATAAAAATTGATGCGCGAGGTCAAAATTATTTGACATAACACATAACATATATAAGTCAGACAGACTTGTTTGCAAGTTTTATCTCCCTTTGTCTGTTTGTCTGTCTGTCCGTCCGTCCATCTGTATGTCAGTCTGTCCTACGTATTGGTTTTTGGAAATTGTTTTCCCGCAATGCCTCAAGATATTGAGACGAATTTTAGGGATTTATCCATTTTTAACAGAGTTATTGCCCTTTGTCACGGGGATTCTATAATTCCCGTAACTGAATAAAACACGATTATCCAAATATCTCTCCTAACTGTATATCTATTAGATCTCTCTGTAACAGGCAGTTCAAAACCGCTTTGGCTCGTCTAGGTATAATCAGAGATACGATCTTATATAAGTTATATATTATTATAGCACGTTTAGTTCACTAGAAAACACAACAAAAACACAATACACTTTGGAATCTGTATTAACCTACGCTGACAAATGTACAGCCGTAGTAGTTAATTAATAACAACAATAATAACAACCCAGAACTGATCACTTAATTAGTTAATCTCTAGGTGTCTAGATTACACAATATGCTAAACACTTCACCGTGACACAACACCCACACGTGTGATAATTGAGAAACGCTTCTAGGGGAAGTTAATTAATAAAGGAATTACCACTTTATTCCTAACTGGTTAATTTTTAATTAACCCTTACTACTCGTTCAGTAACGTGTGATAATTGAGAAACGCTTCTAGGGGAACTTAATTAATAAAGGAATTACAGCTATATTCCTAACTGGTTAATTTTTAATTAACCCTAACTACTCCTTCAATAACCTTGTAACACAGAATTAATACTGGTACCTATCACAATAAAGACAATAACCTACAGTTTACCTAGGTCTTCTAGGATGACTGGCTAAGCTTTATATTACCAAATACTCATATAATGTTAGAACAAAAAGTCTACGATTTACTTCGTCAGATGACCGAAGACACTGACTAAAGAATATTGGTATAATCAGTATTAAAATATTTAAAAGTCACATCAATCACATCAAGGTTATACAACAGAGCAGAAATAAAATATTTACCAAAGTCCAAACGGTCAACGTTCCCGGGAAGCCTTCCTTGTTCTGTCCTTTTTGCTTCTGCTCATAGCTCTAAAACACTAGCTATTTATTATAAATCGAAATATCGCCTGGGGGTAAATCGCGGCACCGAATCTTATCATCTGATATTTCCACCGCGACCAAGCGGTATTTTTTTCCTCAGATCGTCAGACTTAATGTCGCCAGTTCGCTAGAGATTCCACGGTCGCGCGGAGGTATTACGTAACTAGTTGCCCACCTGGCTAAGTGCAATGAACTGCACACGGCCCTCTAAAACAATTAACATCGCCACAGGCGAAAAGATATTAAGAGCATGTACCGTCACACCCTTGAACGTAAGACATATTACAACTATTCTACGTATGGTTTCGCAGTTTCAAGATATTGACCTGAAATTTGTGTATATAGTATTAAAGATCACGCTTGACTG
The DNA here is from genome assembly GCF_016097555.1 of Gigantopelta aegis. NCBI lineage: Eukaryota > Metazoa > Mollusca > Gastropoda > Neomphalida > Peltospiridae > Gigantopelta > Gigantopelta aegis. Next base: position 35,217,671 of record NC_054704.1, on the reverse strand, counting down.
AATGCAGTGTGCCCATTTCGTGACAGAGTTATGGCCCTAGGATTTAGGATATATTATAACCATCACAGATATCCAGGTCAGGTAAAGTTTTTACGTGCGTATATGCCACGAAAGCTTCACGTACGCCTGTCACGGGCTTAATCTCTGACTTTCGCCAGTGACTAAGTCCGGGCCAGGAAGGTGTGTGTGTGTGGGGGGAGGGGGATTGGGGGTTGGGGGGGGGTTGGGTATGTTTGAGGTGGGCAGAATTTGGAATAAAAAATTTAGTGGTCGGTCAAAGACCTAAGCAATTGATCGGGCGCCAAAGTAAAGTGCGTTGGACTATTTACAAAAATATAAACATAAGAATTTTAAACCGCGGACGAAAAATTTGTAAAGTCCAACTATGCCAAAAAAGGAAGTTACGTCGGCGAGGCTGGAGACTCCCGGAGAGTTGGCAGCAGATGTTGACGCTGAAGCAAAGTACGAACTACCGTGCCGTAGTCGGGGCCGCAGACCGCTCGGATCATCTCATGTAGAGACCGGCTGCCAATCTTCCCGAAGAGGATTGCTTGTCGAGAAAGAGAGACAGAAAGAGCATGAAAGAGATTGTGAGACGGAGAGAGAAATCAATATATATATATATATATATATATATATATATATATATATATATATATATATATATATATATATATATATGTGTATGTGTATGTGTATGTGTATGTGTATATATATATATATATATATATATATATATATATATATATATGTGAGAGAGAGAGAGAGAGAGAGAGAGAGAGAGAGAGAGAGAGAGAGAGAGAGAGAGAGAGAGAGAGACATTAAGATAGAGAGAGATAGAGAGACAGAGAGAGCGAGAAAGAGAAAGAGAGATGGGGAAAGAAATCAACAGAATTAGTAGTATGAAGGGAGGATTTATGATTTCCAAGGGAGATGATGATGATGATAACTAGTTTAACGTGCCCATATACCACTAGGTTTTCCAACACGCCCATCCCGAGTCCGACCTCTGATAAGATCGGTGGCCTGACTCGGGATGGAGAGGGGGACGGTGTGTGTGTGTGTGTGTGTGTGTGTGTGTGTGTGTGTGTGTGTGTGTTAAAAATGGGCAGAATTTGGAGCATTTTAGTAGGACAGTCCAAAATTAAATAAGAGAAAGAAGTTAGGATCGGACTATTTAATAATATTTTTAAAAAAGAAGTAATTTCGACATAATTTTTTTAACGCAGTTTTAAAAGTTTAAAGTCCGATCGATATGTCCACGCGAGTGGCCTCGTTAAGGCCGTTTGGGTGAACGAGGATACGAGGATATAAAAACTGAATTTCCTTAACCGTTGTGACGCGCAAGTCACCGCCTTTAGATCAGCCCCTGAGTGGGCCTTTGATATCATAACACTGGAGACCAGAGTTAAAAATATTTTGATATTTTAAAATAACGATGATGATATATTTATAGCTGACGATTTTGCTTATATCCAGCTTTGTTTGTTTTATTAGAATTTTAAACTAAAGCGTGGCGCAACACGACAGGAGCCGATGAAATCGTAATGGTGTCTTGTCACAATCGTGTATCGTGTGACGTCTCCATTAAGCTATTCCTATTACTGGTTTACCCATGGACAGTATAGCACATACCATGGTCTTTGGCGTGCCAGTGTGAAGCACTAGTTGAAATGAGAAATAACTGAATTGGATAAGAAAGCTATGGGGAACGTATTCTAAGACCAATGTCATCTTAAGCTTAGATTAAACAATTGGATGTGTGTAGGGTGGGATTGTGTGTGTATGTGTGTGTGTGTGTGTTCCCCATAAGTGATATATATATATATAATTGTTCTTTATGGAAGGTGCTGATTGAGGATCCGAGGGTTGCAAACTTGACACCCTTGAACATTTTGAAATATTCAACAAACCACATAACTGACAATATCACTGACAATATATCAGGTAATGTATTAGCTATGGCGAAACTGTTGATGTCTATGATGGTGTTTTAAGGGTCAAGGAATTCATTTTGAACTACCACCAGCTAATCAAGTCATTGCCACATCATTTAAATTCAAGATGGCCACCACTATAGCAGCCAGAACATGGAAATTATTATGTATCACATTTTACATCATCTAGAGCACCCTTGTGATGTTAGTGATTGAGTTTTATGGATCAAGGAATTCATTTATAACAATATCTTGTTAAATGAGATATTGCGTCATAATTTAACTCCACGATAACTATAAAAATGGCTGCGACATATAAGACTTCGCTAATAGCTTGCATTCCTGACAATATATTTTTTTTGGGTGGGGTTGGGGTGGAGGTGGTGGCAAAGGAATTCACTTCTTGTATTCAGTTTTTATCACTGCTAGAATCCAAGATGACTATAGCCGCCAAAACAAAGAAATGACCACGTCATATGCATCACCTACAACAGTCATTATGAAAGTACCTGCTATGTTTTGTGGGTGTCCAGTCCATTAACAGTATCTACAAGTAAAGCTGTCTGAAGTATCATCTAAAATAACAATTCGTCAGTCGACCACTGTGTTAGGGATGCATCAATCTACTTTTGAACGACATAGAAGTAAGGTGGTGTCATATATATCAAGTCTACAATTACAACAATAAGTATATTATTATTAATCCCAAGTTAACCAATGTCAGATATATGCCCATTTTCCAACCTCTATACCTATAATGGATCACACATAGCTATGAACTAAAGTTATCTGACATCACATGAAAGGTTAAGGTATATATGAAATATGGATAGACATTTGGCCCTGTAGCTGTTGATTATGAATTGGCAGGAAAACAAGGAAGAATGGAAGGAAATGGTTTATTCAACGACGCACTCAGCACATTTCATTACGGTTATATGGCGTCGGACATATGGTTAAGGACCACACAGATACTGAGAGAGGTTTATAGATACATTTCTATGACCACATTAACTATAGTCGATGATGCAGTGTCTATCACGCAGATGCTCGTCGGTTGCTACATGAAATGCTTCATTATATTTTTGTAGTCATTTTATGGTCAAAAGGCCCAAAGCGCCAAACTGCAATATAGTACAATCAGGTACAATCCTCGAGTTGAATAAGACATTTTACACAGACTATTTACGGCATACAAAAGCCGCACTGAACGTGAATACTTTGCTGATCATAAAGAATGACTTGCTACACATACCAATACCCATTGTTGAAACTAACTCAAGATTCAAATATACCTGAGAAATTACTCTTGATTGTTGATGGACAGGCATTGGTCCAACGTCCAAAACACAAAGGGAACAAAATGTTTGAGAAATATGCTGACATGTTGTGTTTGAACGCTACAAGTCTCGGTTAACCAAACTAAATGCACAAATTAGAGAATTAGAGAACGATGTCAATGCCTCATACTGGACAGAAAGGTAATTAAAATTAACTAATTTGCTCTTCTTTTTTTTTAAACTTTGCATTGAATGCAAAATGGGTAGGTGGTTTCACCGAGGAGGATTCAGTGTAGAATAGTAACACTGAGTTCAGTGTTGAATAACTAAACACCAAGCACGGGGAATCAGATACCAGGATAGTACTTCATGCAATTCACTGTTCAAAACAATCTGACTAAATATTGCTGTACATATTCGTAAGACACAGATATCTTGTTGGTTTTTGCCATTTTACATATCAATATCAATGTAACAATTGGACAATTTTTGGAAAACCATTCCAACAAATATAATATTGAAAAACACACCTCTTAGGACCAGAATGTTAAGTTTGGTTCCTTTTCATGCTCTGAGTTTCAATACTATTATTTCATATGTTATTTGATATTTCAAGGGGAATTAAATGATTCTGAAAAAATGATGGTTACTGTGAACACATAGGAATGCTTTAGACCATTGATTTGTAAAGTGTATAATCTAACAGTAGACAGCGAGACAAAGTACGACATGTTCTACCTGGGAAAATGAAAGATCCAAAACGGGGTGTTCACAGATGAGCCTGCTTATAACATGTCAATACCATACAAAGCAAGCTTACATGTACCACTCTAGGCATTCCATCACCTTCAGCAGTGGTTGGACTCGTATGGATGAATAAACTATGAATGTCACCTGTTTTTGCTTCCAGTTTGTGTTAAAGTATTAGAAAGGTTGATGATGTTGTAAAATAACCCTTTCACTAAATACACATACATGTTAAAAGACATAGCATAATGTTTGATGTAATAAATACAAAAATGCAGCAAGTGCGAGTGCAAATAATTTTTACATGCTCATATACCACTAGAGTTTCGAGCATGTCCGTCCCGGGGCATGTCTTTGGATAGCCAGGGGCTTGTCCCGGGACAGAAAAAAATTAAGCGGACAATTTTGAAATTTACATCCAAAAAATAGTGGGCCTTCAAATTTTGATGCGCATCTCTAATTAATATAATTAATAAAGAAAATTCTATTCATTACATTTGGTCGCTAGATTAGATCGGGTGGTCAAAAAGAAATAAGATAAGATCGATGGCCTGACTCGGGATGGGAGGGGGGGGGGGGGGGGGGGGGGGTAGAGTTTTAAATGGGAAGAATTTTGAAAATAGCAATTAGTAAAAAAGTTAAAAGAATTTTTAAAAAAGAAAAAAAAGAAAGAAAAAAAGTTACAAGCCAAAAATAAAAAGAATTGACTGCTCGGTCGAACATTTATATAATTTGGAGCATTTTAGAAGGACAGTCCAAAAATAAATAAGAGAAAGAAGAGAGGATCGGCCTATTTAATAATATTAAAAAAAGAAAGTAATTTCGTCAAACTTTTGAACGAAGGTCTAAACGTTTAAATTCCGATCTATATGTCCACGTGAGTGGCCTCGTTAAGGCCGTTAGGGTGCACAGCTTTTAGGGACGAGATGGGTTGCATCCTGTCAAGAAAACCCCTAGATTGGAGCAATGTAATATTGAATAGACTACGTTTTGGACGATATATTTCCACCCATTGCAAATAGTTATGATATGGCGACCATCTTGAATCATACAACACATATGTGGAACTAATTTGTGTTGTATGTTGCTATATATTCTTGCATTTATGGCAGAAAATAATGCCCTTCATAAGACTTGAATGTTGATTTTATGACAATGGCCACCATTTTGCTTTCCGCCATCTTGTTTTTCAACCCTTTGACACAAAACTAAATTTTCAAAATGTCAACATATATATTATAAATTAAATGTATCCACATATAAGTTAATGTCAAAACAAATCCTATAAAGATCGTTGGGATACCAATTTTTATTTTCCCGTCTTTTAGACTATTAACACTGATTCAGACGCCTCCTTTGCTTGTTTAGGCCCGGTATTCAAAATTAGACCGTTCCTTGAGTGCGGTGACGAGGTTGCAGTAGTATTACAGAGATGTGCTACAGAGCCAAAAGAGCGCGAACAGGTTGTGAACTCCTGGGCCCTGTCAGCAGTGGCATACATCAAGACCTTTAGGACCGAACCTAGTCAGGCCGCTGAACTCAGCGGACGTCTACATAAACAAATCATTAATCAGTGATTCGGCGACCGTTCTCGCACGAGCTTTTCCGAAGCTCTGCCCGTGGAGGCACACGAGGCTGAAGCCAAATGCTCTTTGGGGATCTCCGTTGTGGCTTCGGTTGTAAACAAATCGGAGGCTCCAAACCAGCTGCTTTGGGCGTCCCTGTCACAGCGATTGGCTTCTCGGAGGACAATATCTGTGTCACGGAGCCCTGTTTAGATTCAGATAATTGCTTCACCAAGGTTGTGGACAAAAAGAAAAAGAAAAGAAAAAGTTCTTGTTCTCCGGGGTCGGGTCCCGAGGGTACTCTTCAAAAAATTGATTTCCTAGTAACGAATAATGAAATCGTGCCAAAAACAAAACGTCCCAAGACTAAAAGAAATATTAAATTCTGCTCTACAATACTCAGTAGAAGTCTTCCACTTTTTGGGCGCGATGTGGAGATGGACTTTGACTAATTTTCTCCTTTATCTGTCGACCGAGGGCGGATACAGGATGGGACCGTCCCTTTCTACAGACAGGTTGCCCCAACCAGAGAAGGAGGGAGTTCAAGTAGTCAACAGGGAGGGGTTAGTTTAAAGGAAGTGGGAACCCACTCCTCCCAACTTATGATGTCTGCGGTACATCGCCAAAACAAATCTGGCGGGTCGAAGGGGTTTTGATATATTATTCAGGACCCGACATGCCAATCGTGATTTGCAATAGCCAATGTCACGATTTGGAATAACGGGTACCTAGATATCCTCCTGTCTAGCCCTATGGGGATAACCATAATCCTTGTAAATGGCGTTGGCCATAAAATAATCGATTTTCAGGATAAACCCATCAAATGTGCCAAGTGCCAGAGCTGGAGGCACTCAGTGAAAAGGTGCAGATCCACTCGAGAGCACACCATGTGTTTCCGGTGTAGGACTATTCACCACCAAGAGGTAAACCGAAAACCTGTGCACGGAAGTAGTCTCCTGCGCCAATTGCCGGAGACCTCACTGCACCTATGCAAGGGAGTGCCCGGACCACATCACGGCCATCAAGATTCTGGCTGAGACAAATGCCAAGGCAAACTCTCAGGTCAGGGGCGCTAGAGTTCCACCTGCCCCCTCCCCCCCCCCCACCTCTGCTCACTCGGCCTCTTTTGCTTCGCAAACCCCCTTCCCCCATATACCCCTAACTCAGGATACTTTTAACAGTAGTCCTAATCATGGGGGTACTAAACCGGTTACCAACCCTAACCGCCAAATCACTGCTCTCGACTTTTTACGAATTATTTCAGGCCTCTTTTTGGGTGGAGCAATCAAAAATGTCTCCCATCAAAAATATTCTGTAGCCAATATCGAGGGAGCCACTAAACCGGCTTGCGAGGTACGGGATAAACATCTAGCTATCAAAATAGAGACAGCTTCTGTTCACAACAGAAACCTAAACTGGTATAGGGGAAGAAACTTAGTAAAACTGTCAGAAGAGTTAAATAATACAGTGGATTAAGTAATTAAAGTTTTATTAGAAACTAGTACTATTTCGTCCCCCATTATGGGTATAAGACCTAAAGATAAGGTTAATAATACTGTTAATAACTTTAATATTAAAATTAATAATAGCAATATTAACCCCAACACAGTCAAACAAATGTCATACGGTAGTTCAATGGAACGCCATGGGTTTTCGCACCCATGAGCCCGAATTAAAAAAATTAAAAAATAATTTTGATGTGATTACCATTCAAGAGACCTGAATTGCCAACTTGACTTCTAAACAAAAACAATCAAAACCTTTCACTGAATATAAAATTCCTGGCTACACTGGTCTTTTTTTAATAGTGGTATCACTTCTAGGGGTGGTATCGCTACTTATGTTAAAGAGGGCATCTCGCACTCCCTTATTCCAAATGTCGCCACCAACTTAAATATCGAGTCATTGGGTGTATCCATTTACAGACGCAACGAAAAGTTCAATATTTTAATTTTTATGTTCAAAGAAAAATATAACACTTCATGATTTTTCCAAAATTATTGGTAACTATAATTCGGATATTTTAATTACTGGTGATTTTAATTGTAAAAACACACTTGAAAACGTAAAAAAAAATAATGATAGGATTAATATAGAACATTTAAAAAGGCTAAATATGAATTAGTTCATGCTATTGCAAAAGGAGAAAAGGCCTCATGGGAAACATTTGTCGGCTCTATTGGGGAGAACACCACTAATACGGAGGTCTAGGACAAGATCAAATGAAAATCCAGGGGAAACCGGGCAGTAATGCTAATATTAAAAAAAAAAAAAAAAAGTATATAAAACTAACCAAGATACAGTTAACGTCCTTGGAGCTACTTTTAAAAACAATTCGGCTACCACTAATATTTCTAAAGAATTTCGAAAACGCAAGATATATGTTGAAAAACATAATAAAATTCCCCATGACGCTAAATTCCGTACAGGCGGTAACGAATATGACATGCCCTTTAAACTCCGAGAATTGATCAAGGCATTTGAACACCGTAAACGCTCTGCTCCAGGCCCAGATAAATTCAGTTACTTATTTTTTAAACATATGCCTACCAATATACTTGGACTCTTCTTGGAGTTGTTTAATTTAATTTGGAAACAGGGGTATCTCCCCCTCAGTTGGAAACATGCAGAAGTATTTGGGCTCCCAAAGAGGGGGAAGGACCTTACTGATCCAAACAATTATCGCCCGATTTCACTTACGTCCAGTGCTGCAAAACCATGGAGTACATGGTAGACATCCCCCTGACCCACTTTTTGGAATTAAATAACCTATTTACAAATTTACAAAGTAGTTTTAGAAAAAAACATTCTACAACCGACCACCTTATTCACTAACCTCTCCGCAGCTTTGCGATCTCGCAGTGCATAAATATTTAAATATTTTACAAAATTGGTCAGAATCCTGGGATGTTATCATTTTCCAATCTAAAACAAATAGCATATCTTTTTTTGGCCGTAATGGCGTACCGACATTTAAATTAGAATTAACTTTTGTAGATAAAGTCATAACCCAAGTCAACTCGGTCCGCTTTTGAGGAGTGACCTTTGACCAGAGACTCACTTTCGTGGAACATATCGCCAATTTAGTTGACACATGTAAATATTATATAAATATTATTAACATTTTATCAGCACTTCCATGGGGCAGTGATAGGAAAACCCTGCTCATGATTTTCGAGGCGTTCATAGTCTCAAGATTGCAATATGGAGCGCAGGCCTTTGGCTGTGCCAGTGACACCTAGCTAAAGTGTGTGTACAACAGGGCCTATGTATTATTATTGGGCCCTCAGTGTGCACACCTCATGATAGTGTACTGGCTGAGCTGGGTATACTACCGCTTACCCTAAGACGCATTAAGCAGGGACTAAAACATTTACATAAAGTTAAAAATGTGGTTGCTAATAATCCTGTAAATAAACTCTCCGAATCTACCCATGAATGATTGTGGTGCAAGATTCAAAGGCCCTTGGGCCCTTTTACCTCCCAAGGTTAATTTGTATATTACAAATGAATTAATCAAAATTAATTTACCAGTTTTTACTGATGGATCAAAAGACCCCCCAACTGGTAGGGCAGGTATGGCTTTTGTTGTTAAGGAAATTAATGGATATAGTTCTTTTAGAGCTAGATTAACTAATAATGTTTCTGTCTACACCACGGAGCTATTGGCTGTACAATTTGACCTGGTGTGGATCTTAAATAATCATAATGTGAACAGACAAAAATAAATATATTATACTATCCGATAGTCTCAGTGCCTTGCAGGTCATAGATTGCTCCTACAGTATTAGGCCCGAAATCGTCAAAAATATTTTTAGTTTTTATAATAAATTGTCAACAAGGGGGTTGAGGTCGTTTTCGAATGGGTTCCGGCCCACGTGGGTATCCGCGGCAACGATACAACCGACCAGAATGCTAAAAAATCATTATTAGATAATCAAATTAAAATTAATATTAAATATAATTACAGTGAAATTAATTCTTTGGTGGTGCCATGCATCGATCGCCTGTGATAAACCGAGTAGGACCACGTGACTAGAGCATGGCACGCCAATATTAAACCTAAAGTCTCCCGACATGGCCCAATTTCATTTAATTTTAAGGCAACAAGAACAATAGCTCGCTTCAGAATGGGTGTGTCAGTTGGTCTTAACCAAATTAAACATAAAATTAAAAAAACTTAACAGCCCTAACTGCACCCATTGTAATACTCCAGAAGATGTAGATCATTACCTCTTCTTCTGTACTAAATTTATATTAATAAAAATAGAATTATATTAATTATTTTGATAAAAATAAATTTTATTTAACCCCACTAATTTGCTAAACCCTAGCAAACAACATAAACAAAACAATTGACAGACTTCTCGTGGCCTACGTGTTGGAAACCAATAAAATATTTGAATGTGATTAAATTTTTATAATAATAAATTGGGCGCGGGCGCACTACGACACCCGGCGAGTAGCGCCATTTGGAACTCCCCCGGCGATATGCACTCGTCCTGGAGACACGGGCGCGTCGGTCTCTCGGTTTTTTAAATAAAGATCAAATATTAGCTTTAATTATAATAGTAAATAGGGGGACGGGCACGTTGTGACCCCCGGTTGAGTTGTGCCACTGTAAAATGTGCTGGCAATATTCCAAAAAACTGGCCCGTGGGGCCTAGACGGTCCACTACTCCCCTTTCGTTTTATTTGATTAGAATAATATTAATTAAATTAATTAAATTAAGGGACATGCACGTTATGACCCCCGTGTGAGTTGTGCCACTGTGGCGTGTGAAGGCGATAGGCCAAAACATTCACCCGTGGGGCCAAGACGGTCCAATATCCCATTTATTTAATGCTTGTTTGTATAATTGTGTATTAGGGGATAGGTAAGTTTGGACTTATTGTTAACTAATTAATTAATTAGTTGTTTTGGAATAAATAATTTAATAAAATTAATAATAATATAATAATTAGTTTAGAGAAATTATTTGTTTTGGACTTTTAGCTTAGTTCTGCGACCTGGCTGTTTTTACACCTGTTTAATTGATGGAAAACGATAACTATAAAGAAAACTATTAATTAATTAAATGAATGGCTCTTAATTATTCACTGTATTTTTTAATAAATTAATATAGGTTAATTAATCCACTCACATAATAACTAATCACCCATTAATTAACACTCCCAGGAATTAAATCCTGTCCGCACATAGATCGGACTTTAAACTTTTAGACCTTCGTTCAAAAGTTTATGTCGAAATTCTTTCTTTTTTTAATAATATTAAATAAGCCGATCCTCTCTTCTTTCTCTTATTTATTTTTGGACTGTCCTTCTAAAATGCTCCAAATTATATAAATATTCGACCGAGCAGTTAATTCTTTTTTATTTTTGGCTTATAATTGTTTGTTTTTTCTCTTTTTTAAATTCTATTAACTTTTTTTACTAATTGCTATTTTCAAAATTCTGCCCATTTTCAACTCTACCCCCCACCCCCTCCTCCCCTCCATCCCGAGTCAAGCCACCGATCTTATCTAATTTCTTTTTGACCACCCGATCTAATCTAGCGACCAAATTTAATGAGTAGAATTTTCGTTATTATTTATATTAATTAGAGATGCGCATCAAAATTTTAAAGGCCCACTATTTAATTTTTGGATGTAAATTTCAAAATTGTCTGCTTAATTTTTTTCTGTCCCGGGACAAGCCCCTGGCTATCCAGATGTAGCGTTCCTGGTTTTCTGTCGATCTATCATTTCATATTTCCTTGGTTATTATTTTTATTTGGTTCTTGTTGTTATTCTTCTTCTTCTTATTAATTATATTAATCTCTAATATTAACCTTACTAATAAGGGAATGCCAGGAACGTTACGTTGTGCATGTTATAAAGTATGGTATGAGACCAGTCTAATTTATATTGTGGTAGAAAATTACTCGGGGGTTGTCGGTAGGTTACGGGCTTCGTTATTATCTGGCCAATCGGGTTTAAGGGTTATGAAAGTCCGTGCAGATCGGGCCGAGGCATTATCCTTTACTTGGTTTTTGGGTTTCAAACAAGTAAGTCTTGTTTTGTTCTGTAGGATGTTTTTTTGATTGAATTTGTGCTTGCTTCCAAATCATTAGAACGTATTTAAATATTATTATAGGTGGGGAAGAGATTAATTAATTAAATGGTTGTATTTGGCTAAAGGAAATTCCTTTCCCAACGATGACGCTAGCACATTTTGAGTGGGTTGGGAGTTTATCCGTCTAGGGCAGCGTGTCAAGGAATCTGCTTTCCGAATTAGCAAAACGGAGCTAACGAAAAGGGTGCTGTTAGACTATAATAGGAAGTAGGCTTCGGGGTTTGACTTGTTGAAGAAAACGCTTTCCGAATTAGCAAAACGGAGCTAACGAAAAGGGTGCCGTTAGACTATAATAGGGAGTTGTTTTCCCGTGTTTTGATAAGAGCTAGCGAATTTCTCAATCTCATTTAGTATTGGTGAACGTTGTTGTGATGGGGAGGTGTTAATTAAAATGGAACTTAGATTTATTTGTAAATAACTATTAAAATTTAAATGTCAACTGTCTTCGTATTGCGAAATGTTGAGGACTGTTTTTTGTGTTGACCCCCTTGAATAAATATATAATCTGTTCCATTGTTATGTAGTCTGTCTGATACTAGCATTTAGACGTGGTATGTCAAGGCCGCCTATTTAGTGTTAATTACTCAGCTAGCAGTAATTCCCATAGGGCGTAGGCGGTTTGGCCTTGGGTACTGAATAGGATAAGACCTCCCTCCTCCAGCCCTCATTTGGTCGCACCAACGTCCAAAATATGATTGGCAATTTTTTTCTAACTTTAAATAATTAACATTCCTGTGGGGCTTGGACCAACTCTTCCACCTAACCGTCTAACCTCCTAGGGGTCTAAATTTAATTGAGTATAATGAATAAATATAAATTTAATAAATAGTTTTTAGACCACCCCCATCAAAAATAACACCGACCTTATATTCTTGTAAACATTGGTTTAAATTTATTTTATTATGTCTAACGGCGCAATCAAAATTTATTAACCTCTAATTTTCCTTTTAAATGTTTTTTCAAAATTTCTAAATTGTCCTTAGTATCTAGAAATTTCCTGTCCCGAGTCGGGCCCCCGATCTTACCCCAGTAGTACATGAGCACGTTAAACTAGTTACCTGGCCTGACCTTAACAACAACAACAAGAACAAGAACAAGAACAAGAACAAGAACAAGAACAAGAACAAGAACAAGAACAAGAACAAGAACAAGAACAAGAACAAGAACAAGAACAACAACAACAACAACAACAACTTTATTCACATAAAGACCACCAACGGTGGTATATGTGTGACAGTCAATGTTGACAAAAAAGAAGAAAAGCAATATACATAAGCTAACATCCATACAAATAGATTACTATTGATCTCTATATTTTGTCATTATAATACAAATTTGCTAAGTTTCCTTAATTTTGACAGCTGTTTCTGTTTAAATAACAAAGAAAACTTATAAAAATATGGTCTCGTAATAAATTCTTTTTGAGATATAATTATCTTTCTATCAAAAATGCAGGGCATTCAAACAGGGCATGATATTCATCTCCTACACACTGATTCTGGCATAATGTACAATATCTCTCATAGTAAGGGATGTTACTCCATCGTCATCGTTCTACTGGCAATGAATGATTTAGCAGTACGAAATTTAAGAAATGGAAGTGACAAACTGTTTGGCAAATATATATGTTTCTTGACTAAATTCTGGTTTAAATTCTACAATCATACGGGGCGGGACGTGGCCCAGTGGTACAGCGTTCGCTCGATGCGCGCTCGGTGTGGATCGATCCCCGTCGGTGGGCCCATTGGGCCATTTCTCGTTCCAGCCAGTGCACCACTACTGGTATATCAAGGCCGTGGTATGTACTACCCTGTCTGTGGGACGGTGCATATAAAAGATCCCTCTCTGCTAATCGGAAAGAGTAGCCCATGAAGCGGCAACAGCGGGTTTTCTCTCTCAACATATGCGTGGTCTGACGCCATATAACCGAAAATAAAATGTGTTAAGTGCGTCGTTAAAATAAAACATTTCCTTTTTGTCGCCGGTCTAGAGGCATGTGATTAGGAGATAAGAACGCCCAATGTTATTATAGTCCGACAGGGTATGTGGTAGATGTTGTATTTTTATTATAGTCTGGCACACAGTGTGTCGTAGCCTACTTTTATTTAGTGTGTTTATGGACCAGAGTAACTTGGCTATCCAAATATTATATATGTGTAGGGAGCATGAATAATTAATTAGTTTATATGTGTAACCTCGGGATGGTTGTCCAAAAATAAAACAACGCCTGGTGATTCACATTGTCACAAGTTGTTTATTCATACCGTTCCATCAAACCTAAAAACAAGAATATATCATAAAAAATAGGGAATAATACTGAAGTTATCTCAAGCGATAACTTCTTAAGCGATAACTGCCGACATGATTAAATATAGGTGGTATGAGCAAATACATGTATACATTATTATATTTATAATGTTATTCACCAGCAACATCTCAAAGTGGTTTTCACAAACCTCGAAAACACAGCCTGTAGCTAAGTTGACCATATACAAAAGATGTCTTCCTCTCTCTAAGATCTTGGGAAGTGCAAGGAGCAGGAAAAGCATGCATGACCCCGGTCAGTCAGGTGGTTACTGTCAGGTCATGTCATGTCATACTTGTATGTCAACTTAGAGTTAACCAAACTATAATAATATGACTACTTTGGATTATCAATAAGACTAATTAAGTTAATAAATTAAGGGGTTTCTGTAAACAATTGTTAAGTTAATAATATGATCTACTGAACACAATTTATATGTTTAGTTCAATAATAACTTTTATCCTGAATAATTAAACTGAAAATATACAATTAGTTAAACTGCTAGATAAACACCTGGTTACATATGCTAGAAATAACCTACTTAATCATGGTGTAATAGAGTAAAGTATATACCCCGCCTTTTTACCCCAACCGACGACGGGTTGTAACTCAACTATATTAATAGTATTATATTTTGATGTAGGTGTCATACCTGTAACATAGATACCAGGTTAGTTCGTGATCAATGATTATTACATGATTCTAGTGGTTAGTCAGCCAAGTCAAGTAGAGTACCTGTAATGTTTATCTCATAACAAATAAATATATATTTATCCAATTTTTGTTGTGCTCTATATCTGGATATAATAATATTAATAATTAGTCATTATTAATTAAATATTTACTTGTTTTCATAACACAAGTTGGGGGCTCGTCTAGTTAGAAGTAGTAAAGTCATTTCTGTTTATTATTGTGGTGGTTCACCCGTAACAATATCTATATATCTATCTATCTATATCTATCTATCCACACACACACACACACACACACACACACACACACACTTGTTTTTGTTTTTTTCACTTTTATATTTTCATTTATTGATAGTTTTTCATAGTTCCTGTAAGGAATAGCTTATGTACTTTTATACTGTATTTAAAATAGCATTTTCGTATTGTGTACATAAGGTGAGACTAATACAATATCTGATTGTCTGTCTGTGTTTCTTTCTTTCTGTCTGTCTATCTGCCTTTGTCTACCTCGGACGTTATACAGCACATCAGCATTTCAATTGTATTTCAAACAAATGTTTTAAAATATTCATGTCCTGTGACATTTCCTCTCGGTATGCCCACGAGTATGATTTAAAATGCAAAGTATTTTATTCAATATCAGTATCATATCAGCATTAAAGAAACTATACAACAAATATTGAACTTGTGTTTTTGAATCCCCTTTAAAAGCCTTCACTAATAAGCAGCTGCATGGACTAAAAATCGGGATTTGAAAGGATATACACTCGAAGCAGTATATAACAGTCTCTCAAGGGACCTATAAAGAGTGGTTGTTATGGACTGGTGGCTGTTATATACAGGTAACACACACATTAGCATATTATGAACATCAATAAGAAAACTATTACTTAACCTTCATGCTAAATGTACCATCATTACTATTTCCAATGGGAATTACAATACACTATAAATAAATATATTTATTACTTACAGTTAAAGTTTGTTGTGTTTAACGACACCACTAGAGCACACTGATTAATTAATTGTCGGCTATTGGATGTCAAACATTAGATAATTCTGAAACATAGTCATCATTTTCTAAATACAGCATGGGATCTTTTATATTATGTACTTTCCCAGAGACAGGAAAGCACATACCACGGCCTTTGATCAGTTGATTAGTTATATTGGCTTAAAGGCTGTTATTATTCAATAAAACAGGCTTCACTTACC